>NC_134481.1:12152382-12197450 GCF_964194025.1 Convolutriloba macropyga | reverse complement strand
AAACATAGCCGGTAGAATACCGGAAACAACTTTCCGGTATTCTACCGGCTATGTTTTTTTAGCAGAAGGCAAGTTTGTTCATGACTTGAATTTTGACTTCTCTCTGTTCGAGCATTTACCTCCGTTTTTGATTGTTGACTTCTGTTTTCGAACATTGGACTTTAACAGTAGCTTCGTTTGTAGTGTATAGTAATTAGGAACTGCTGGTAATCTTCAAGGTGAAGAGGCCATTTTGAGATTTTTTGTTCCTATAGAAGTCACCCCTAATTATCTAAACTACACCGCACACCCCCCCCAACACCTAACTCTCCCCCCAACTTACCCCCACCTACCCCTACCTCCCTTCACCTGGCTACCCCCACCAACTACCCCAGCACTACCCACCTCCCTAACCTATCTATCCACCCACCCCCACCTGGCTCACCCCGCACCTAAAAAATTGTCGGCATTTTTAAACACTTTAATGTGGTTTGTTGGGCTACTTTTGTTTTTTCTCTTGTCTGTCTTGATGTTTTGATTTCGCTAAGGTTAGGTTAGAGATTATAATGCACGACGATTCGAGTCGTTTCCGGTTTTCTACCGGCTCTGTTTTTTTTAAGCAGAAAGCAAGTTTGTTGATGACTTGAATTTTGATTTCTTTCTTTTCGAGCATTTACCTCCGTTTTTGATTGTTGACTTTTTTTCGAACATTGGACTTTAACAGTAGCTTCGTTTGTAGTGTATAGTAATTAGGAACTGCTGGTAATCTTTAAGGTGAAAAGGCCATTTTGAGATTTTTTGTTCCTATAGAAGTCACCCCTAATTATCTAAACTACACCGCACACCCCCCCCCCCCCCCAACACCTACCTCTCCTCCCAACTTACCCCCACCTACCCCTACCCCCTCCCTTCACCTGGCTACCCCCACCAACTACCCCAGCACTACCCACCTCCCTAACCTATCTATCCACCCACCCCCACCTGGCTCACCCCGCGCCCAAAAAATCGTCGGCATTTTTAAAACACTTTAAAGTGTTTTGTTGGGCTACTTTTGTTTCTTTCCCTTTTCTATTTAAAGTTCTGATTTTGGTAAGGTTAGGTTAGAGATTTTAATGCACGACTATTCGAGTCTTTTCCGGTATTCTACCGGTTTTGTGTTTATTAGCAGAAAGCAAGTTTGTTCATGACTTGAGTTTTGACTTCTTTCTGTTCGAGCACTTACCTCCGTTTTTGATTGTTGAATTATGTTTTCGAACATTGGACTTTAACAGCAGCTTGGTTTGTAATGTATGGTAATTAGGAACTGCTGGTAATGTTCAAGCTGAAGAGGTCATTTTGAGATTTTTTGTTCCCATACAAGTCACCCTAATTATCTAAACTACACCGTACAAACCCCCCGCCCCTACCACCTATCTACCCCCCCCCGCAACACCTACCTACCCCCCCACCGCCCCCGCACCCCTTAACTTACCCCCACCTTCCCCTACCCCCACTTTACCTACCTGGCTACCCCCACCTACCCCCACAACTACCCCAGCACTACCCAACTCCCCAACCTATCTACCCATCCACCCACTTACCTACCCCCCGCCCCAACTTACCCCCCTCTTACTACTACACCCAAACTACGCCCTCCCTTCACCTAACTACCCCCACTTCCGCCAAATACCCCAGCACTACCCAACTCGCAAGCCTATCTACCGAGCCACCCCACCTAGCTCACCCGTACCTTTAAAATTGTCGGCATTTTTTAAAACACTTTAATGTGGTTTGTTGGGCTACTTTTGTTTTTCTCTTGTCTATTTTGATGTTCTGATTTCGTTAAGGTTAGGTTAGAGATTTTACTGCAGGACGATACCAGTCGTTTTCGGTATTCTACCGGCTATGTTTTTTTAGCAGAAAGCAAGTTTGTTCAAGAATTGAATTTTGACTTCTTTCTGTTCGAGCACTTACCTCCGTTTTTGATTGTTGACTTTTGTTTTTGAGCATCGGACTTTAACAGCAGCTTGGTTTGTAATGTATGGTAATTAGGAACTGCTGGTAATGTTCAAGTTGAAGAGGTCATTTTGAGAATTTTTGGTTCCTATACAAGTCACCCTAATTATCTAAACTACACCGTACAAACCCCCCGCCCCTATCACCTATCTACCCCCCCAACACTTTTCTACCACCCCCACCGCCCCCGCCCCTCCCCCAACTTACCCCACCTTCCCCTACCCCCTCACTTTACCTGGCTACCCCCACCTACCCCCACAACTACCCCAGCACTACCCACCTCCCCAACCTATCTACCCACCCACCCACTTACCTACCCCCCACCCCCACCCCAACTTACCCCCACTTACTACTACTACCCCCAAACTACCACCTCCCTTCACCTAACTACCCCCACTTCCCCAACTACCCCAGTACTACCCACCTCCCCAGCCTATCTACCAACCCACCTAGCTCCCCCCGCACCTTAAAAATTGTCGGCCTTTTTAAAACGCTTTAATGTGGTTTGTTGGGCTACTTTTGTTTTTCTCTTGTCTATTTTGATGTTCTGATTTCGTTAAAGTTAGGTTAAAGATTTTACTGCAGGACAATTCCAGTCGTTTTCGGTATTCTACCGGCTATGTTTTTTTAGCAGAAAGCAAGTTTGTTCAAGACTTGAATTTTGACTTCTTTCTGTTCGAGCAATTACCTCCGTTTTTGATTGTTGACTTATGTTTTCGAGCATTGGACTTAAACAGCAGCTTCGTTTGGTAATGTTGTAATGTATAATAATTAGGAACTGCTGGTAATGTTCAAGCTGAAGAGGTTATTTTGAGATTTTTTGTTCCTATACAAGTCAACCTAATTATGTAAACTACACCGTACAAACCCCCCACCCCCACCACCTATCTACCCGCCAACACTTACCTACCCCACCTCACCGCCCCCGCACCTCCCCCCAAATTACCCGCCACCTACCCCTACCCCTCCCTTCACCTGGCTACCCCCACCTACCCCCACAACTACCCCAGCACTACCCACCTCCCCAACCTCTTTACCCACCCACCCACTTATCTACCCCCCAACACCTACCTACCCCGCCCCAACTTACCCCCCCCCCCAACCCTACCCCCAAACTACCCCCTCCCTTCACCTAACTACCCCCGCTCCCCCCCCCCCCCCCACAACTACCCCAGCACTACCCACCTCCCCAACCTATCTACTCACCCACCCCAACTAGCTCCCCACGCACCTAAGAAATTGAATTTTTAAAATACTTTGTGGTTTGTTGGGCTACGTTTGTTGTTTTTTGCTCTTGTCTATTTTGATGTTCTGATTTTGGTACGGTTAGGTCAGAAATTATGATGCACGACGATTCGAGTCGTTTCCGGTATTCTACAGGCTGTTTTTTATGCGATTTCATGCTTGACCGATTATTTGAGTTTCGAGTTTTTGAGTTTTCGTCCTCAAAAACAGGTAAGATAGGTAGCGTCCAGTGGGCATTAAGTGCTTTTAGAGTTTTTCAGCTCTTTTTCAGCTCAAACTTATTTGGTGACTTATACTTATTGTGTAACGGGCGGTTCTTAGAGGTTGAAGACAACCCCACTGTTGACCCCCCCCCCTCCCCCACTTTTGCCTCCCAACCCCCCTTCCCCACCGCGCTGTTTCTCCGCACCCCAGAGTTCCACCACCCCCTCTCTCCCCATCAGCCCCCGGTGTCCCCCCGTGGCTAGCTACTGACGAAGAACCGCTTGCTGAAAACGCAAATTTATGTTTTGCAATTTTTTTCAAGCTTTTCAAAAATTTTGATGTTTATCAGCCCTAGGTGTCAAGGAATTGATAACAGGTTACTTCGTAGTTGCTAGTGGTAGTGGAATGGTTTCTTCTTTTTGGAGTCACGAATTTAAGCAATTTTTTGACGAAATTTGCATTTTTTTTTTCAAATTTTGACATTTTTTTTTCTTTTCAGGTCTTTCAAGACCCAGGGGCCAAAACACATCCTGAGAAATTGGATAATAAGTTAGTGACAAATTTTTATTGGACATGGAATAGTTTTTCAACTGTTTAATGTCACAAATTTTAGAACTTTTTTTCGAGTTTTTTTGAAAATTTTTGTCGGTTTTTAGGATTTTTCAGTCTCAAGAGCCAAGAAACTCCCTCTAGGGTTTGAAAATAGGTGACTGTATAATTTCTAGCTTAACTGAAATTTCTTGCAAGATTTCAATATCACGATTTTTAGCATATATTTTTTTAATGTTTGCCATTTTTTTTCAATTTTTTGACCTTTATAGTCATTATTCAGGTTTTCTGAACCTCAAGGGACCGAAAACCTCCGTTAAGGTTTGATAATAAGTTACTGAAAAATTTCTGAAGTTTCTGAACCTGAAGGGACCGAAACCTCCGTTAGGGTTTGATAATAAGTTACTGAAAAATACTGAGTCATGGAATAATTTTCAACTTTTTAGCATCACAAGTTCTAGCTTTTTTTTTTTCTAAAACTTGCATTTTTTTCAAGTTTTTTGAAATTTTTTGTCATTTTTTAGGTTTCTGTAGCCTCGAGATCCACGTAACTTCCTCTAGGTTTTAATAATATGTTAGTGCACAGTTTATAGATGTAATGGAATGTTCTTCAAGATTTTAATGTCACGAATTTAACCAATTTTTTTAAAATATTTGAAATTTTACTGTTTTTGAATTTTTTCCGGCACCAGAGGCCCTGGGACCTCCTCCGGGGTTTAATAATACGCTTTTGCATAGTTTCCAGAGTTAATGGTATAGTGATCAACCTCTTTTATCACTCCACTTTTAGTAATTTTTGGATAAAATTTAAGCTTTTCAAATTTTTGGAAAATTTTTTTGTTCCAAATGTATGGATCATTGTGAGCCTGTGAAAATATGTCATTATTTCAGGCTTGAAACAGGTATGGTGGATAGTCTTTTGAGACTTTGAAATGGTTCTTCAGATAATAATATCTTGAATTTTAGCAAAATTTTATTAAAATTTGCAATTTTTTCCAAAAATTATCAATATTTTTTTGTCCTTTTCGACGACCATTACTGGTCAACGAAGCCTTTCAAGTCTCGGAGATGAGTTATTTCACAGAACTTTGGAGACAAAAAATAGTTTTGAACTTTTTTTCTGCAAAATTTTGGATTTAGCCATTTTCAGTTCTTTTCTCTATTTTTTTATTAACAAGGCTGGAAAACTAAATTTTGCTGTCTCTTTTTCTCTTTGTCGGTTAGGGTTCCTTTCCTTTTCTTTCTCGTTCACTTTTTATCTCTCACTCTATCTCTGCCTCTCTCTTTTTGTTGATGCCGTATCTCAGCTGCTGTTATTTGGCGTAATGTCATCATGTCTGATCCTCATTAACAATGAGTTATAGTAGAAATGGTTTATTTTAATTATAAACTATCTAACATGCACTCTTTAGGAAATCATTTTTAATTGCTCTCAAGAGCAATTTGTAGCAAATATATTAAACCTGTTTGTCTCTTTTTTGCAATTTATTCTTCACCGATTTTCATCTGACCCACTTGACTTTCGTCTTCAGAAACTGGATAGAGTAAGCCCAGAGGTCACTAAGCCCTTGCTAGTTGCTGCTGACGAGGCCAACCGCTCGCCGGTCGTTTGAGAGCTATTCACCCGACGTTAGTCGGTTATGTTTCCAATTCAAAGAATTTGAATTGTATTGGGGTGCTGTCTTTTTTTAAGATCTGTGCATACATTTTCATGATTTTTGAATTTAAATTGGAGTAGGGATTTTGGTCGCGCCCAAACGGGAAGTGGAGCAAAAAAGCGAGTAGTTTTGCTGTGGGAAATTTTTTTGCTCTAATTTTAAAGTAGAGGGCGAATACGGTGTTTGAACAAAATTTCGCTTTCTCGGTAGTGGTCCATTCGCTTTCGTGATGTACATTTACTAGTTAAAGATCAGTAGTGTGCATCCAAGTAGTGCCGAACGTATATGCCTTATTTTCTTAATATTAGAGTCTGGTCAATCTGTCTATCTTATTTCTTTAGATGTTTCAATTCATGGAAGGCAACAAGCGTCTATCGGTACTATTTTCCGGCAATCTGCCGGCTATGTTAAGATCTGTTCACACATTTTATTATTTTTGAGGTCAATTTGGAGTAGATATTTTGGTCACGCCGAAACAGGAAGTGAAGCAAAAAAGCGAGTGGTTTTGTGGCATGAAATTTTTCCTCTAATTCTAAAGTAGAGTGAGAAATCGGCGTTTGAACAAAAATTTGCATTCTCGCTAGTGGCTTTTTGTTGACATGCGGCATTTTCACTTTGATTTTTTTGTTTTTTTTCAATTTTTTTTATCGTATTTTTTCAAATGGTTTTCTCAATCCATTAACATCTCATTCTAGGCCTGTTTTTTGTTTGATTCAAATTTCCATTTCTCGCTAGTGGTTTTTTTACATGCAGTTTTTTAATATTCGTTTTCTGTTTTTTTATTTTGATCTGATTTTTTTAGAATTGGTTTTTAAAATTCACTCATTCTCCGTTCTAGTTCGTTTTTCTTTAGCCGATGAAAGTTCCTTGAATGGTACTTCAGGATTTGTCCTGCTGTTGTTTATCAATTTTAGTGGAGTAAATTTTGAAGCCGGAAATGAAACACGTGAAAAAATTTGGGAGTGATTTTTTTTACTGATTAAGATGAAGACTGGAGCGAAAAGAGTTATTTTTGTTCATTTCGCTGTTTTCAAGAGAGCGAGAAATTGAGTTGTGAGAAAAAAATTGTTAGCGAGCGAAGTTTCCTGTTCACGTGCGGCATTTTAAAGCAGTTTCTTTCATTTTTTGTTTAGAGGTTTACTTATGATTTTGTTTCATTTATATGCTGGTTTTGGTAGTGGTTTGAAGGTTTCTGGTGGAAATTCATTTGAGTTTTATGCTAATTTGAAGGTTTTTCATCTTTTTCGCTGTTTTTCGGGCTTATTTGTTTTTTTTGACGGTTGTTCTGTTTTACTGGTTCAAATGGGTATTGAAAAGACGCCTTTTACTTGAGCAAATTATAGACAACAATTAGACTGCTATGACTTGCCTATTGTTTTGCGAGCATCTTGATACTTTATTGGCTGAAAGGAATTTTTCTTTGGATATATATGCTTTTGTAATATTAATATATTTTCCAGTTTTTCAGTGCAAGTAGTTTTTAAGAGTTTTTTTCATAATTTGGCCTCAAGTATTTTTAAATTCACATTAGTGGTTTTTAGTATGTATTAGTTGTTTTGCTGAAGTTATTTTGGCAAAGATAGTTTTTTCGGGATCTCAATTTATAAGAAAATTGGTCAGACTTTTTAATGAGATTTTAACAGATTTGATTTTTTATTTTCACAAGCGTTTTTTCTTTCATGGTTTGGTTTCAAGATAATCATAATTTAGTGGAGGCACGTTTTGTCTTATGAGTAGTGGGATGGCCTTTAAATGGTTTTCCACCTCGGGTCGTTTCCGGAATTCTTCCGGCTATGGTTTAAAAGCGAGAGATTTTGCTGCGTGAATTAGCTCTCAATTTCAAGTAGAGTGAGAAAACGGTGTTTGAACAAAATTTTCGCTTTCTCGCTAGTGGTTTTGTTTCACATGTGGCAATTTCACTTTGATTTTCACTGTTTTTTCAATTTTTTGGATCGGATGTTTTTCTAAATATTTTCTCCAATCCATTCATAGTTCATTCTAGGCCTAGATTTTTGTTTTAACCAAATTTCCATTTCTCGCTAAGGTTTTTTTGTTCACATGCTGCATTTTGACATTGATTTTTTTAAATTTCTTTTGATATGTTTTTAGAAATGGTTTTCCCAATTTGATAAAATTTGCTTTCTCAAGTTTCTTGAAAACATTTGCTTTATTCAGTTTTTCTTCCCCCAGTTGCCAGGTAACCTCCTCCAGGGTTTGATAGTATGTTATTACGTAGTTGCTAAGAGGCAATGGAATGGTTTTCAACATTTTAATAGAACGAATTTTTTTTTTGGAATTTAAATTTTTTAAAAAAAATTATTGCCTATCGATCATTGAGCCAATTAATTTTTCAAGGGTTGAAATTAGGTCACCGGATAGCCTCTAGAGACACAGAAATTATTCTGAAGATATTAATTTTGCAATTGTCAGCTATAATTTGTAGTTTGCAATTGAATTCATTTTAAAAAAAGATTTCTGTCATTTTCTGAGTTAGTCGATCTTCAAGGGCAAATGAATTTTCTTCAGGTCTTGCAGATGTAGTCCTGGACCTATTAAAGAAACAAATTTTTTTTGAACATGTTTCTGAAATAGTAATATTTAAAGGGTTCGAGTTTTGTCTTCGGGGTAAAAGCTAATAGAGTTTTAGCAATGAGTATATTTTTAGTTTATTTTTTTGATTATTTTAGTTTCTCAACTTTTTGAGATGATAATGGGTGTGTTTTGGCTGGCATTGTTCAATTGAACTGCTTGTCAGGTCGAGTACTTCATTCAATTCTTTGTATTTCATTCAATTCTTTGGATTATATTTCAGGACTTGTCCTGCTATGTTTTTGCAATCCAAAGAATTTGAATTGTAATTGGGCGCTGTCTTTTTTTTAAGATCTGTTCACAGATTTTCATGATATTTGAAGTCAACTTGGAGTAGTGTTTTTGGTCACGCCAAAACAGGAAATGGAGCGAAAAAACGAGTGGTTTTGCGGCGTGAATTGTTTTGCTTTAATTTTTAAGTAGAGTGAGAAAACGGTGTTGGAACAAAAATAAGCTTTCTCGCTAGTGGTTTTTGTTTACATGGGGCAATTTCACTTTGGTTTTTAATGTTTTTTTTTTCAATTTTTTGGATTGGATTTTTTCTGAATGGTTTTCCAATCCATTGATAGTTCATTCTAGGCCTAGTTTTTTTGTTTTAACCAAATTTCCATTTCTCGCTAGTGTATTTTTGTTCACCTACAGCATTTTGTGGCATTTTGACATTGATTTTGTTTTTTCTTTCAATTTTTTTGATCTGATTTTTTAGAAATGGTTTTCCCAATTCACTCATAGTCTGTTCTAGGTCTGTTTTTGTGTTTAGTCATTGAAAATTCTTTGAATTGCACGTGAGGGTGTTTCCTGCTATGTTTTATACTTCGTTGGATAAAAATTTTTCGCTTTACCTTAGTTCACAGCTTGTTCAACATTTTGCTTGAAATCCTTTTGACTTGTCTAGGCTAGTTTCACTTTTCTCTCATTCTGCTAAAAGTGCTTTTTGACACCAATTGCTCAACAAATTAATTCCAAATGAACAGAGTGAGTATCAAAAAAAGGAAATCAAAAATAGAAACGGGATAAACTCTAAAGCCCAATTTTAGATGCCCGTTTCTCGAACTTTGTTCTTAGTTACCATCTCTAATGTTTATTGGTATTGATACTAGCCCCTCTGTCGTCTCACTACGAAGAAGGAGTATGTTCAGATCCAAAATAGCCATCAAAATAGTTTGAACTTTGAAATTGTTTGTCAAAATCATTTTTTCATTAATTTTTTTCTCTTCTTGCAATCCCAATCCTGGTTATGGCAATCAACGGCGGCTATTTTCCGGCGATCTGCCGGGTATGTTTATAGTTAAGCTGCTTCAGTCATTTTTAAAACTCAGTATTGTGTAGGTACGTTGCTAGCTTTATACGCTGTTTTGCAGTTATAATTGGCAATCTGCCGGCTAAAAAAGTAACACAATATCAGAGAATTGACCCTTAGGCTTAGGGTTTTGACGGATATCATACCAGCCCTGTCATGTGACCTACCCACACAAACAGCGGGTCTTCAATTTGTTGGCAGATTGAAAATTGTCAGCTAACGAAAATTGTTATAGTTGTAAGAAACGTGAATGAGGTATAGTTAGTCGTTCAGAGAAGTCAGACTTGATATGAAGTTTGTTTTGATGTGTAACAGGAGTGTTGTTCCCACCAAACATTTCATACAACCAGTGTGCAAATCAGAGAGTGAAACAGAATCTGCTGGACCTACTGTGTGGCATCGTTATACAGAGCACTCTCTACCCTTTGCCACAGAAGTCGCTTCCAGTATTCGACATCATACTCGACTCCTGTCCAGTTTTCACAGACAACACTGAGTCCAGTTCCAGCAGCACTAGTACATCAGTTGGAGACAGGTCTTTGAAGCGGTCAAAGTTAGAGAAGAAGATATTCACCACAGACTTAACGCATAATGTGATGGAATATGTGATCAAAGCCGAGATCATGAACCCCAGCGCCGCTGCTTTGCCATTTACACCTGGCGGGAATCCTCAACATATTCCGAGTCATTTAGTCTACTTGTGTAACCGATTCGTTGATTTGTTATGGCAGGAGATGTTGAATAAAACGCCGTCAGAGGTTATCGAGTTCCTATGTCGACTAATTCAACAGTCAGATTTTCAAGGTTCCCAACCTGAGGTGGGCTTTTTCTCATCGCTTAACCGCGCCCTGATTTACGACTTGACTAAACTGCCTAACGATCAGCTGTTAGATCAGATGGGAACCCTAGAATGCTTCAGAAAGTAAGTGTCAACAATTAATGCGCCCATTATTGCCGACCATAATTTTATTGCTCTCAAGCAAAATTTCCAGCATGTGCATGGGTCCTGTAGATCTGGGTCCTGATTGAGTTTACTTAAGATATTAAGGATTTTGACAACATCTGGTTTTTTCTCTGAGTTGCAATCTGGAGGAACCTCTACATTGTTTGAAGGGCAGTTCTTAGAGCTCGAGTCCTACTTAGCCCCGATTCCACCCCCCCCCCCACTACACCCCGTACTCCAGACCTCCGCCTCATTCCCCACTTGACACCTGCTCCACCGTCCTGTAAGCTAAGACTATTCTTCCTAGGCCACGCTAGCTACTAACGAAGTTAGCTGCTCGGTAGTTATTTGAGAGCAATTTGCCGGATGGTTCTTTTTTTGTTCTTTGTACTAACCCCTTTATCCTCTCATTAAAAAGTAATACATCGCCTAGCTACCTAATAAAATTCTACCAACTATTTTCAATAGCTCTCGGGTGAAGTTTGAAGCAGTTATTTTAATTTTGTGTGTCTTTTTATGCAAAGTTTTTGCTTGGCGGTTTTCTTCTAGAACTTTCTTTTGATTTCACTTCTTGCTTTTTACGCTAGACTTTTTGATTTCTGATGAGTGACTTCAATTTCCAGCATTCGGAAGATCAGAGTTTTGCTGAAATAAAAGCGATTGAGGGCCGTGCGTAGCCCTTGTAGCTTTGTGGTTACTGTCCAAGACCCGCAGAGTTCAGTGTTCCGATAGGTTTAGGGTTCGAAGCCCTCCCCAAGTTTGTGCATCATGAATGTTTTTCTAATATATGTCCCCGTCTAATTTGTACATATTCTAAATTGTGAGTTATTCATCTGACGTTTATGTTTAATAGCCGCCCTCATCTTCTCAGCCGGCTATTATTGCGCTCATATTTTTTTTTTACTTCGTCAAACTTTTTTTCGCTTTACCATTTTGCCGCTTTTTCGACATTTTGCGTGAAATCTTTTTGACTTCTCTAGGCTAGTTTCTCTCTTCTCTCATTCTGCTAAAAGTGAATTTGAGCATCAGTTGCTAAGCAAAGCAATTCAAAATGAACAGAGTCGGTGTAAAAAATTGAAGTCAGAAATAGAAACGGGATAAACCCATAAAGCCCAATTTTAGATGCCCGCTATTTGAACGTCGTTCCTATAAGTCTTAGTTACCACCTCTAATGCTTATTGGTGTTGATAGTAGCCCCTGTAGCCTCTCTCTAAGAAACAGAAGTATGTTCAACTACGAAATGCCATCAAAAATCGGACTTAAAAAATATTTTTGTACAAAAATCTTTTTTTTTTCAATATATTCTATTCGTTCAATCCCAATCATGCTTATGGGAATCAACGGCGGCTATTTTCCGGCAATCTGCCGGGTATATGTTTATTAATTGCTCAAACAAATTTTGTTGCAATTATATTAGTCTCCTGGTCTATTTCGCAGCTATTTCGACAGTTCTTGCTTATTTCTTAGTGTAGTTTCAGAGACTTTGCCTGCAATAGGTCCCATAGCCAGAATATTGGTTCAAATCAAATTTTTTGTTGTTTGCTTTGCTATTTTTATTCAATTTGCTCGGAATTGGTGCTAGCAAATCAATCTGAAATTAAAGATGTCAGGGTTAAAAATTGAAGTCAAAGAAGAAACTGGATAAACCCATGGCGACCGTGTTTGGATGCCCGATTTTTAACTTTCTTTAATCTATGGATCTATATATGTTTAAATATTGACTTCAAACAAGATTTGTAGCAGTTATATTAGTTCTGGATTTTTATGCGTTTTCTAATTGCCGACTTTTTGCTTTGTCAGATCGTTTTTATCTACAGGTAAAGCCCAGAAGTCATTGATTTCTCTAAGAAACTTGCGGCTCACTAGTCGCTTATTATGCGAATTATCGAAACCTCATTGTTTGAAGGGCAGTTCTTAGAATTCGAGTCCTGCTTTATGTTTCACTTCTTGCTTTTTCACCCCTGATTTTTTGATTTTCGCTGAGTGACTTCGATTGTGAGCATTCGAAGCCCTTGTTACTGTCCTTGCATCCGAGAGGTTCAGGGTTTGAAGCTCTCCGCATGTTTTTGCATCATGAAAGTTTCTCTATTATATGCCCCCTTCTAAATTCTTTGCCCTGGTAGTCGCTAGAGAGAAAATCGTCCGACGTTAGTCCTTTTTGGTGTATTAATTGCTCTCAAACGAATTTTTAGCAATTATAATAGTCCCGCGTCTTTTTGTGCGGATTTTTTTAACCCATTTTTTATTAAGTGGAGCAGTAAGTAGGGCAAGAAGTTCTCTTAGAGCCGTTCGGCATACTAAACTAAGTGTGCGAATCAACGAAACTGTTTTGGAGACATGAATTCATAGTGTGAAGGGTGTTTTGAGTTTGACCCCACTCTGTCACTTACGCCACTCGACACCCCCCCCCCCCCACCACCACCACCCCACCGCCATCAGCACTCACCCGTCCACCATGCAGGAACCTGCAGATTTGCAAAGCCCCCCATCCAGCCCTAAAGCACGCTCTATAGCAAATATCTCTCAGTTGGCTACGGCCGGTCGTTTGAGAGGAATTTGCCCGACGTTAGTCGGTTATTTTCGTACACTTCTGGATGTTCAGAAAAATATTATTGTTCCGACCCCTCTTGAAGGCGAAGGAACTATATACTCAAACGGTTTTTTTTTGTTCAGTCAATTTTGGCCGATCGATATATTCATCGTAGAGAGTTGAGACTGGTATCATTAGAGAGCTTGTACAGTGTAGAATATGGAATTAAAAAGATTTTTTAATTTTCGTTTTTTATAGGGAGTT
This sequence comes from Convolutriloba macropyga, assembly GCF_964194025.1. Lineage (NCBI taxonomy): Eukaryota > Metazoa > Xenacoelomorpha > Acoela > Convolutidae > Convolutriloba > Convolutriloba macropyga. The sequence goes on along the minus strand of NC_134481.1, from coordinate 12,184,194 downwards.
ATCGAGGTTTAAATTTTGAGAAAATAGTGTGAATTCCGGCGAGAATTTATTCACTTTTTCCGGAATTTTTGAATAAAACTTCGCCAATTTTGCTAAAATTTGTTAATTTTTTTGAAAGTGTTGTTGAATTTTATTTGAAAAAACAAAAAAAATCAAAAAAATTATTGTAGGCATTTTTTATTATTTTTTTGTCAAAAATTCTGGCTAAATATGTCAAAATTAAGACTTTCTTCAAAAACAGCATGAAATAAGTTTCTTTAGTCCATTTTAATTAAATTTACAATTTACAGGAAGAACAGACCCAAACACCACTAACAGAAATTTTGTAGACTCAAAATGTGGCTTTTTTACTTCAAATTCCGTTGAGAGTGCTCTGTAATTAAAACTTTGCCGTTTTTTGCTAAATTTATTCGTCGATTATCAAAAACGCAGCATCTATTTTTGATTTTTTAGCTAACAAAAAAGCAATATCTGTAACATTCGAATAATTAAGTGTTGTTAAAGAACAAACAGCATTAGCAGGGCTAGTTTTTGACCAATCTTGAACTGGTATAATCCAAAAATAATTCGGATTGTAAACAGTCGATCTTTTTTATAAAAAATTCGATCTCTTCTACAATAATTAAATAACAGAACATGTCAAAAAAGCTCACTAATGATAGTTCCAATTGGGTTCCTAATTAGTTCCACATTATTTTACCTAGTTGATTACTTGAAAGCTTTTTTTCGTTTTGACTTTTAAAAGTATTTGTTTTTCAAATAAATAATGACTTATTGAACTTTTGCCTATTTTTCTCTTTTTTTTTTGGTCGCCTTGTAGCTTATTGTCTGCAATGAAAGAATGTTTTTTCTTTCTATTGAAATCAACTTCAATTTTTATTTTTATTGCGGTTTTACGTCTTAAGTTATGGCTACTGGCTTTGATACAATTAGATTTTAAATTTTCTTAATTTTTAGGTATTTGCCCACTTTTCATGTTTTTTAGTTTTGTCACATTATCACGTCATTGACAGTTCATATATCACATTATTGGCTTTCAAAATAAGGCACAATTGATATTATTAAAACGCTTCAAGATATAGATTATGATTTTAACGGCTTCGACACTACTTTCGCGAAGAATTTAATAGATTTTTTTAAATTGTCTTTAACTGCCGTTTTTACTTTGTCTTTTTAGTCGTATTAAATTTTACTGTACATTGACCCGGTTTTATTGCCTTTTCATGGAAGAATAGATGAGACGATATTCTGATTTTAGTAGATAGCTGATAGCTTTCATGACTCTGAAAACAATTGGTTTCCAAATTTAAAAAAAAACACTTTTTAGCTTTGCAATTTTGTTCCTTTTTTTGTCTGTTTGTTATCTAGTCTTGTTAATTACATGACATTATTGACATAACTATGTCAATAACATAATTATGACATTATTGTTGTCAAAGGAAGGTTTTAAAAGGGGATTAGTGTCACACAATCTAATGTTTTTAAAGAATTCGTTGACTTTACTGGCTTCAACACTAAAAATAAGTAAATTAGTTTTTGATTTTTGTCATGTTTGACGTTCTTTTTGTAGGCATATTCTGGATAATTGCAATTCTCATTGGCTTTTGTGGAAGATTATACGAACCTAATTTTTTTTATTCTGTAATTAATGGCGTTAATGTCTTTGGAAATATTTTTAAAAAAAAAATTAAAGTGTTACTTATTTTTGCATTTTGTTTTCCATTTTGTCTGTTTGTTACCTAGCTTCATTAATGAGAGGTCACATAATACATTATCGGTGGTTGCAGAAAGTGCAATTAAACACATTTTGATGGCCATAGTATGGCTTTACGGTTTCGAAAGCGTTTTCTGTCAATATTTGATTTTTTGTTTGTTCTCTTTGTTCTTTTTGTAACCGCGGAGAAAAAAATGAATACCGCAGCTCTTAATTCCCTCTATGGAAGCATTGATAATCGTACACCTATGGGATATTTAATTTGATTTCTAATGGTTTTCATTATTTCGAAATTAATTTTAAAAAAAGCGAATTTTTCAACTATACTGTTTTTGTTCTTTGTCTAATTGTTACCAAGCCTTTTTATTGACTACTCCCTTATCTTATCTGGTGAACTACAAGTTATTTTGTTTAATATCAGTTTTATCTGACGATATTTTGACTTTGTTATTAAGTTTTGTTTTTTAAAACGGACATGAAGTTTTTGATGTAATTAATTTTTGTTGTTGCTGTTGTTTGATTTTGCTGTTCGTCTTGACTCGCTTTCTTAATATTTGCACATCTCATCAATCTAATGCGCCATTTTTACTCCACCACAGTTATTTGCTTTGGAGACTTTCTTTTCGGTCATACACCAATTTTTTTTTTTAAATACTTGAATTTTTGGGGTTTTCTATGTTCCTCATTTGGTAGACAATCAAGCCAAAATTGTGGATGAGCGGGGTCGGAACCTTATGTGCGATCGCACATTACTGAGTCGGTTTGTCTAGTTTTATAAATAAATGTTTGATCAAAAATTGACCATGCAAATATTTTAAGCCATGATGTGTTTCAATTGTAATAAATTGTTTTCAGGTATGTGGGAAAACGAAAGTACATATTCGCGCCACTCAATAACGACTTGGCTTTTTTGGGAGCACTGTGTTGCAAAATCTTTAATGTTGTTTACTCCAGTAAAAACGCAAACAATCGTGATTTTGTACTGAATGGATGTCAGCGTCTTTGGGACACGATCATTGATAAGAAACGAGAACAGATTGAAAACATATTCAGAGTTAACTTGCCACCGAACAATACTCGAGTTGATGTTTCAACATTCGCCGATAAGTTCAGAGAAGCTTCTCAGAAGTACTGGACTAATTTCATCAAAGAAGAAGTTGACAGATCTCAGCAGGATCCCTTCACGTTGTTCACTCAACTTAATCAATCCAAGATTTCTCGATGGGGTGGCAGCTTGACTAAGGGCATTGCCAGTTTGACATCTAAGGGATCGATTAAGCAGTCTGGATCTACCGTAAAAACAAGTTCACGTGTTCCGGTAGATCTCGCTATTCATCACTGGATGTATAGCCACGTTCCTCTTGGATGTGAGAACATAACATCTGTTCAGTCACACCTGGAACAGCTGAAAAAGAATCTGGTCGAGTCCACACCTGTCGATGAGATTTTGAGCGACAGTTCCGCTCTTCTTGGGGAGAGAGGTATCTGGGGTCCAATTCACGCTAGTAGGTTTGACAAATGGACCCTGGATATGACAGAGGGACCTTGCAGGATGCGGAAACGAATGAAGCCTCATAACAATTTCTACACTTTGTTCCCATACAGGTTATTCGCAATTTTATCTGATTTTATTTGATGTTATTTGGATTTCTTGACGTCGGTGTTTTTCATTATTATAAGTTTGAATCATCGGAGCTAATTTGAAGGTAACACTATGAAGTTAACTTTTTTTAAAGGTTTACCAGGTGTGCATAACTTATGGACTACTATGATGACTCTTCTCTTTGTGCTTATTGCTCTATATTGTATACTGTGCTATGTCTGGGCTGTGGCTAAGGGCTAACCTATTATCAGACTTAGCTATCCGTGCACTTACCTTTCTGATAAAAGCTCTTCTTCAATGTGGTTTTTGCGAAAAGCTGTTCCGAGCGCGTGTCCTGTAAAACGTTCTATTTTCTTCGCAAACGTTTGCATTCTAGTTAATAGCCGCCCTCATCTTCTCAGCCGGCTATTATTGTGCTCGTATTTTTTTTTACAATTCAAAGAATTTGAATTGTATTGGGGCGCTGTCTTTTTTTTTAAGATCTGTTCACACATTTTCATGATTTTTGAAGTCAAATTGGAGTAGTGATTTTGGTCACTCCAAAACAGGAAATGGAGCGAAAAAGCGAGTGGTTTTGTGGCGTGAATTTTTTTCGCTCTAATTTTAAAGTAGAGTGCGAAAATGGTGTTTGAACAAAAATTCGGTTTCTCGGTAGTGGTTTTTTGTTCACATGCGGCAATTTCACTCTGATTTTTACTGTTTTTTCGATTTTTTGGATCGGATTTTTTTCTAAATGGTTTTCCCAATCCATTCACAGCTCATTCTAGGCCTAGTTTTTTGTTTGAATTAAATTTTCATTTCTCGCTAGTGTTTTTTTGTTCACATGCGGCATTTTGACATTGATTTTTTGTTTTTTTTCTTATTTTTTGATCTGATTTTTTTAAAAATGGTTTTCTCAATTCACTCATAGTCCATTCTATGTCTAGTTTTTCTGTTTAGTCAATGAAAATTCTTTGAATTGTACGTCAGGACTTGTCCTGCTATGTTTTTTTACTTCGTCAAACTTTTTTTCGCTTTACCATTTTGCCGCTTTTTCGACATTTTGCGTGAAATCTTTTTGACTTCTCTAGGCTAGTTTCTCTCTTCTCTCATTCTGCTTAAAGTGAATTTGAACATCAGTTGCTCAGCAAAGCAATTCAAAATGAATAGAGTCGGTATAAAAAATTGAAGTCAGAAATATAAGTCGTTCCTATAAGTCTTAGTTACCACCTTTAATGCTTATTGGTGTTGATAGTGGCCCCTGTAGCCTCTCTCTCTAAGAAACAGAAGTATGTTCAACTACGAAATGCCATCAAAATAAATCGAACTCAAAAATATTTTTGTACAAAAATCTTTTTCAATATATTCTATTCGTTCAATCCCAATCATGCCTATTGGAATCAACGGCGGCTATTTTCCGGCAATCTGCCGGGTATGTTTTAATTGAAGCAGTTATTTGCGGTGAGCAGGTTAAAGAATTGCGTATATCAATATATCAGACATGCTATAATTTTACAAAAAATTTTAACCAATCAAATTTCAGCGCATCGTCATGGGTATTTGTTGAGAGGTTGCTAATATGAGCGAGGTTTTAGAACACCTCGGAAAATTCAATCGTGTGAGATAAAATCAATCATCTTTGATAGGCTGCTCGTAATATGGATAGCACTGCATAACCTAACCTCTATGATTTTTGAATTGTAATGTTAGTCTTACTGAAATGTGTTATGATGTTGCAGTTTCATCGGGTTGGTATTGTCATGTGGCCATGCAATTATAGTTCAACTTCTGAATAAGTTTGCTCAATATTTGATTGAACTGTTTCCTTTTAAGTTGAAAAAACGGAGTTTCTTCTCTGCTTCAAGTACTGCTACTCCCACACTTCTTACTTCCGTCTAATTGCCAAACTTTCAGCCGATAAATCTTGAAGAATGTGACGCCAAATCTTAAAAAAGTAGGGATTAGCTAAAATTTTAGAAATTTAAATCAATTTTTCGCAACAATTTGGAGACCCAAAAGCTATTTTGAAAGACCTGAATTGAGAGCTGACAAGATTGGCAGAATTGAAAAATAGAAAATGTTCTTCACAGACAACTAAGAAATGCAAAACTTAATAAGGAGCTTTTTAATTAACAATGATAGTTTTTGAACAGGCAAGAACAGGAGCAGAATAAACTGTCAACCCGAAAACGAGCTCCGAGCTCAGCGGATAGCAAGCACTACTACGCGAAGCACGGAATGATTTTAAAACGAACTCTTTCTGTACCAGCAAACAGCTACAAACCGATCCTAAGCACAGCCGCGCCGGCAAAACCTCCTTTGAAATCACACAATACGGTGGATGTTGGAGGAGTACCCATGGCTGCTCCTCAGAGGAAAAGGATCAGCTCCGAAACTCAACCAGACTCATCGCAGTTGAGAAACAGTTTGATCGAGGAGGAAGAACAACTTCCGTGCTCTTTAGACACGACAAACGAAGAGTTTGAAGAGTTGGACGCGATTACTTCGAGCGGTCAAGATGAACTTGACCTCCAAGCTAGCTTCAAAGAGATGCAATTGACGTCTTCTGGAGGATATCTTCAAAATACCGAAGAAAATGAGATTGAACCTCCACTTCCTCCTACTTCAGAGGAACATGCTGTTTCAGATAATGGAGATAGTAATAGCGAGCAGCATCCAGCTTCTCAAAGAAACGACCCGGAGACCGTGTTCCAGCAGGCCTCTCAACGCGAATTGAGTGGACGTCGGGAATCGGCAAATAAGAACAGGACCCAATCATCATCATCGTCAACTGGAGGAGCTCCGATTACAGTCGGAGGTCGTCTGGACTCAGCATCGTCACTGATTGACGTCAGTTTTACAGAACCGAATCAAACTAGTTCTTCGGCGCCCTCTTTATTTGCAGTTTTGGGCACTGCTGACGTGACAGCGAATTGCACGATGTGTAGGTGTGCCCGTATTCAAGGACTGGACAATTTCGAAGGATTAATGGTGTTCTTCAGGGAACACTTCTACATCGTTGATGGATACACGATGCTTAATGGAGAAGTGAAAGACATCGACTTTTTGTCTTCAGGTATGCGCTTTTAAAATTGTGCTTGTAACATGACCAAATGGCCATCGGTCGACTTCAAAATCTTGATAGTCAGAAGTGCTTGTATTTAACAATTGAAATGCTAAACTGGGCTTATCATAACTGTGACTGAGACATTAGGCTCTTTGAAATAAGAAATCAAAAAGAATTTAGCTTATGCGCGTCATCAACGAAGCTACAAAAGTACTTTTGTCAAGTAAAAATAGTATTGCTTCAATTACTTTTACTTTTATTTAAGGCGAATTTGAACCGATCATTCCAAAAACTGGCCAATCAGCGCCCACTAACGACGGTAAGATTGGGCGGCTGGCACGTGCTGTTATAAAGCTGAACTACGATGAAATACGAGAGATCCACAAACGTCGATACCTTCTGCAGCCTATAGCTTTGGAACTATTTTCTGCTGACGGCAGGAGTTTGTTGCTTGCTTTTCCAGTATCACTTGGCTATCAAAGTGATAGAAACAAAGCGTATCATAAATTGTTGACGTTTTGTCCTTCGTTGACAACTTCAGCGACGCAGAGTGTTTCGGGACAGAAAGCCAGCACGTCCGTTGAAGGTTCCTCAGGTCTGATTTCTTCGCTAATTGGGGAAAAGAGCGTCACTCAACGATGGGAGCGAGGCGAAATCTCAAACTTTCAGTACCTGATGCATTTGAATACCTTAGCTGGGCGCTCTTACAATGACCTGATGCAGTACCCCGTGTTTCCTTGGATTCTCAAAGACTACGACTCCGACGTTCTGGACTTGGAAAACCCAAAATCATTTCGAGATCTGTCCAAGCCGATGGGTGCGCAAGATCCTGATCGTCTTGATTCCTTCCTGAAAAGGTTCAAAGAGTGGGAATCTGATAACCACTTTGATACTCCCCCTTATCATTATGGAACTCATTATAGCTCGGCTATGATTGTATGCTCGTTCCTGGTTCGTTTAGAGCCTTTTACTTCAAGTTTTCTAAGATTACAAGGCGGACATTTTGATTTAGCTGATCGTATGTTTCACAGTATCAAAGATACTTGGCTATCGGCTTCTAAAAACAACATGGCCGACGTAAAAGAACTGATTCCCGAGTTTTTCTACTTGCCACAATTTTTGAGGAATGAAAATAAATTTGACCTCGGACGGAAGCAAAGTGGAACTGTTCTGCACGATGTTGTGTTACCCAAATGGTCGAAAGACTCACCCGATGAGTTTATTAGAATGCATCGCGAAGCATTAGAAAGTGACTTTGTTTCATCTCATTTGCATGAGTGGATTGATCTCATATTCGGCTGTAAGCAAAGAGGTCCAGCTGCAAAAGAGGCTCATAATTTGTTCCATCACCTCTTCTACGAAGGAAACGTCGATATTTACAATATCAGTGATCCCCTCAAGAAAAATGCAGTTATAGGTTTCATCAACAATTTTGGACAGATTCCAGAACAGTTGTTCAAAAAACCGCATCCTGTTAGAAAAGCTTTCTTGGCCTGGTCTGTTGAGCGACCATTCAGTACTGTCTATCCTTCTGCTAAAATTTTCTACCACCAGCCAGATAATTTACAACCTAGCATCCAACTAGCCAAATCTATGCACCGTGGAACTGTAGGCCAAATACGCGTAGGTGGAAACGCGATGGACAAAGTCCTAAGTGTGGAACAAAACCAGCTCCTAGTGCCAAATCACAACGGACGCTTCCTAGCATGGGGTTTTATTGATGGCTCAATTCGAATGGGTATGACTTCAGATCCGGATAAATTAGTGACTGTTTTCGAGGGCATAGGGCTGCACACTGACGTCATAGTTGCCACGATGCCTAGTGAGAAGTTTTTGTTCACGGGAGGCAACAGTGGGGTGTTGACGGCCTGGGGTTTCAATGCAACACCGGCTGATGAGAGCAAATCATACCTCAAAGTGAACAAGGTTTGTTGGTAGCTATTCCTATAGTTCTTTAGAAGCATTATTAATAGCCGCCCTCATCTTCTCAGCCGGGTATTGTAGGGCTCCTATTTCTTACAATTTAAAGATTTTGAATTGTAATTGGGCGCTGTCTTTTTAAGATCTGTTCACACATTTTCATGATTTTTGAAGTCAAATTGAAGTGATGATTTTTTATTATCAGATTTTTTTCTAAATGGTTTTCCCAATCCCTTCATGGTCCATTCTTAGTCTGATTTTTTGCTTAGTCAATGGAAATGAATTATTAATAGCCACCCTCAGCTTCTCAGCCGGCTATTATAGCGTTCCTATTTTTTACAATTCAAAGAATTCGAATTGTATTGGGGCGCTGTCTTTTTTTAAAGATGTTAAGTCAAATTGCAGTGATGATTTTGGTCACGCCGAAAAAAGAAGTGGAGCAAAAAAGCGAGTGGTTTTGCGGCTTGAAATTTTTTTGCTCGAATTTAAAGCAGAGTGAGAAAACTGTGTTTTAAGAAAAATTCGCTTTCTCGCTTGTGGTTTTTTTGTTCACATGCGACAATGTGACTTCGATTTTTACTGTTTATTTTTTCGATTTTCTTGGTCCTTTTTTATATCTGGGAAGCTGTAAGCTGAGCGAAGCTATATTGCTCTGCTCCTGGTTTTTTTTTACAATTCAAAGATTTTGAATTGTATTGAGGCGCTGTCTTTTTTTTTAAGATCTGTTCACACATTTTCATGATTTTTGAAGTCAAATTGGAGTATTGATTTTGGTCACGCCGAAACAGGAAGTGGAGCGAAAAAGCGAGTGGTTTTGCGGCGTGAATTTTTTCGCTTCAAATTTAAAGTAGAGTGAGAAAACGATGTTTGAACAAAAATTCGCTTTCTCGCTAGTGGTTTTTTGTTCACATGCGGCAATTTCACTTTGATTCTTACTGTTTTTTCGATTTTTTTGGATCGGATTTTTTTCTAAATGGTTTTTCCAATCCATTTATAGTCCGTTCTCTTTAACTCATTTTGCCGCTTTTTCAACATTTTGCGTGAAATCTTTTTGATGTCTCCAGGCTAGTTTCTCTCATTCTGCTTAAAGTGATTTTGAATATCAGTTGCTCAGCAAAGCAATTCAAAATGAACATAGTCGGTATCAAAAATTGAACGTCGTTCCTATAAATCTTAGTTTCTATTTCTAATGCTTATTGGTATTGATAGTAGCCCCTGTAGCCTCTATCTGAAGAAACAGAACAATATTCAACTACTAATTTTTTTGAATGACTTCTTCTCTCTACCGGCATATGCGCGCGTGACGTCGTTTCTCACTCGCTTTTGCAAAACTTTTTAGGTTATTTGCGTGATTAGATTTTGATCATACGTGACTTACCTCACTCAATGAAATGACTTTTGCACTTTAAAACTTAAGTTTAGATTGAATTTGTTTAAGATCAAAGGAACTAATTTGTGCAGTAAAGGTCCCTAATAAGAGGCTTCTGCGGAATGAATTTTAACAAGCTTTGTTAATTTATCGCTGAATGTTTTTTAGCCTAGTTTTTTGAGCGGCGTCGATTTTTTTTTCAATTTAGATCTGTATCTGTTTCTATCTGTATTATATGGCATGCAGATCTATTCTTTCGCAGCTATTCCGGCAATCTGCCGACTATGTTTTTCCTATTGATTTTTTTCCAGTCCATAAAACAGGAGCATGCATAATTAAAAAATCCATAGAAATAGTTTGCTTTTTCAAAATGTTTTTGTACAAAAATCAAGTTTCATCATTGTTCTCTTTCTGTTCCTTCTATCCCAATCGGGGTTATGGGAATCAAAGTCTGCTATTTTCCGGGTATCTGCTGGTTTTTTTTTCAGAACGTATCCTGTTATGTTTTTTACTTTGTGAAACGAAAATTTGCTTCGCTTTACCCTAGTTCACAGCTTGTTCAATTTTTTTGCGTGAAATCTTTTTGAGTTCTCTAGGCTAGTTTCGTTCTTCGCTCATTCTGCTCAAAGTGCTTTTAAACAACAATTGCTCGTCAAAGCAATCTAAAGTGAATAGAATCAGTATTGACAAAAAACGAAATCAAAATAGAAACGGGATAAACCCATAAAGGCCAATTTTAGATTCCCGCTACTTGTACTTTGTTGTAAGTTTTAGTTGACATCTAATGCTTTTTGGCCTTTATAATAGCCCCTGCATCTTCTCTTTAAGAAATAGGAGTATGCATAACTACGAAATCCAATCAAAATAGCTTACACTTTTTTGACAACTTTGATTTCAAAACGGGATAAACCGGTAAAACTGAGGTGGTAGTAAACTGCATTAAAGTAATTAGCGTTGATTTCTGCAATCTGTTCAGGCTTTTGGACTCCTTTCGAAAATGGAGCCATTTTTGTGTTTTTGAGCGCCAGGAGACAAAACATCGTCTTTTGGGCTTGCAGCTGACTTGCTGCGTAAATTTTACCATCGCAATGTTGGTGTTCAAGACAAACACCTAGAACGGGTAGCGAACGGCCAGTTTTATTTTTTTCCATCTATAAAAAGTTGAACACACACACACACATGACCAAATTTGGCTTGAATTGTTAGAGCTGCCATTGGTAGCTTGGTAAAGGTTGTCTTAATTTACCTGTGGTAATTTCAACATTATCTGGCACATATTGTTTAATTTGTGGTGCCATTTACTGTATTTGTACAAGTTTAAGTTAAAGTTGTGTTTTTTATAGCAACTGCATGGCCATCACGCACCCATCACGTGTCTGTCCAGTTCCTCAAACTACCACATGGTGTTGAGTGGGAGTAAAGACTGCACAGGGATAGTGTGGGATGTGAACACTCTCCAACTGGTCAGACAGCTGCCCAACCACTTCCACCCAATCACATGTTGCCACATCAACAACTTGTCCGTTAGTACATTTTGTTTGCCCTTTGAAAACTGATAATAATAGGTGGCAATGTGATATAAACGTCACGTCAATATTTTGTCCACTTTGGCCTCCTCTCTCACATTGCTCTACTGTCAACATCCAGTTTGGTAGTTCTAGGCATCCGTTGATGAAAGTGCTGGCTATTTTATAGCTCAAGCTGCATTTGGAAGACACTGATGTTAATGTTGAATATGAGCTCATACGCGCCATTAATGCGATATGGAACTGTTAATCGCATCAGGTTTGTAAGGTGCAAATTTATTGCTAACTTCCTGCCTCTATTAATACTTGCAGGGTGATCTAATCACGACAGCTGGTTGGTATCTCTACGTATGGACCATCAACTGTGAGCCACTGGCATTCATCAACACAGCTGTCACCAGCCATCAGAACTCGTCTCTTCTCTCCCTACCATCCTACTGTTCTGGAACCGGAACCTTCTCAGCTTCTGGACGACACGCTTCTTTCACAAGTGGCACCACTAGTGCAGCAGGAACTTCCATGATGCTCGGAGGAAGTGGGGCCGTTGGTCTGGGATCGGGTGGGGGTATCACATGCTTGGCTGCTAGTGAGTTGAATGAGTGGAACAGTGACAATGTTATCTTGACTGGGTCTGCAGACGGCGTAGTCCGGGTAAGTTTGAATTCGCGTAGCCAAACCTGTGCTAATTATGGTGTGGTTGTGTATGTCCAATTTTGTTCGTTATGGAATTGGAAACAGGGCTTGCGTTGACCTGTTTCCCCTGTGATCGTTTCTCAATCTCTCAGCTCGAGGAATCAAAACCGGATTAAATAGTTTGACCACAAATCACGTACCTGTCATAATTACCCTTTCAAATGTCTAAGATATTGGACGATTTGAGATATGTTGCATAGCACTTGCCAATAATTGTAGCCGTAAGGCTGTAAGTGTGGGTGTTGCTATTACTGGTTGCCAATCTAGCAATTGTTAATTTTCGTCCTCAAAAACGGGATAAACAGGTAGCGCCCAGCGGGCATTAAGTGCTCTTAGAGCCTTTCAGCTGTGATTCAGCTCAAACTGTAGACTTATACTTATGGTGCGAAGGGCGGTTCTTAGAGATTGACTCCCCCACTGTTGCCCCCCCCCCCCCCGTGTCTAGCTACTGACGGAGCCAACCGCTCACCGGTTGTTTGAGAGCAATTCGCCCGACGTTAGTCGGTTATGTTTAAAATTATAATTTGAGTAAAATCGACTTAATTTTGTATTTGGTGTAGATGTGGAGCATCGAGATGTGCCAATTACCGTGCAATAGCTATTCTGACACTCCTGACACCTTGCGGCACACCACAACCACAGTGTCGGGTGTTCCTCATCTCACTGAGAGTGGAGATAATACCACATCTCAGACGACTTCTGCTGCCACAACTACCATGGACCAAATTGATCCCACGATAGCCAATACAAACAATAATCAAAGAATTCCCATCAGAATCGAGAAAAGATACTCTTTGGACAGCCTTGAGGAGGTTAATAAGTCATTTGTGTTATGCATAGATTTGGAACATGCCATCGGAGCTGTGGGGAATCAATGATTAGGATTTTTTTTCTGGGGAAACGACTTTGATTTGATAGTAATTGTCGGTGAAAACTGGATCCGGAAACTATAGTGGATTCGAAGTGAACAGTTATAAATTCAATATCAGGTTATTGTTGATGGCTGGTGTTTGTCATTATCACGTTCAATTTCAGGACGCATTCGATGCTGAGGAAAATAACCAATCTGTCCTGTTTGGTCGATGCGACTTCGAGTTGAGCTCGACCAATCCCCTTAGTTCCACCACAGATATGGACGATCCTAGTTCTTCGTTAACCCTGACATCGGCTTCTAGCAGAACAATGACAGAATCCTTGGCCAGCCGACTTCCCTTCTCGTCAACGTCAACTGAGCGTCACTCATCGGGAAGCACATACATGCAAGATGTTGGATCCTCGCCCTTGACTCCAGACTCCAATTTGGTGGACACTGACACTAACCTATCAAGTGCTGAGATCATAGACGAAAGGAACCCATCAATTGGCACAAGGGCACAGCCTACCTTTCCATCTGTTTCCAACCCTCATTCTACAACTGCCAGCTCGGAAAGTTTTCAAGTTGTCAGCAACAGTGCCGTTGATCAATCAATCTATCTTGTAAGTGAAAGGTTTCATTTCGTAGCATGATGATGGTGACTGGATTAGCAATTTGATACGAAGTATGTATTGGAGTCCGGATATTTGAACCGCACGTATTTATTTATGATCAACTCGCAAGACCTCGATCTAATGGTCTTTAAAGGTTGTTAAAACTGGTTGGAGTCTTCTTCAAGTGGTAGGCATGGCATTAATTTTTTTAAAGTTGAGCTTCTCCATGTTACTCCTATCCTGAATTAGTAAAATACGTTGGGAGGCTTTTTTATGGCTTTGTAGTGCAGACAACCTATCATTTCGGGCGAAAGAATATGATCATAAGTGACCTCGTATAAGCGCAAAGAAGCAATCAACATATCGTAGCAACTTGTCTGCTAAATAATACTCTGATTTAGGATCCTGAGAATAGTGATTTGACTGATTCTGGCAATCGGTCCAGAAGTGACGCATTCAGTATAGACACGGAAGAGATGTTGGTTCCTGCTCCCCAGTTGGCAGCCGGGGTTCTGAAGCCTGGCTACAAGTGGCAGTACCAGATCGTCTTCCGCACTAAACTCACAGCCCACACGGCATTTGAGAGGCAGGACAACCAGTTCCCGGCCTCAATTACAGCTATTGCCATCCACCCGTATGTGAAAAATTTTTGTCGAAAAATTTTGTTTAGCGCCCCAGTGACTGACTGAAACGGGTATATAATTTTCGTGCAAGATTTGGTCACTTTTTATGCTCCGAAATTTGTAGCAATTATATTAGTCCTGTTGTCTTTTTTAATGCGCTTTTTCGCTTGACCGATTTTTCGCCTGACCCCTTTTTAACTTTTCCTCCTCAAAACGGGATAAACAGGTAAAGTTTATCCTGAGGGCATTAAGTGGCTGAGCAACTCTCTAAGAGCCTTACACCTTACTACTCTCTAGGTATGCGATTCACCAAAACTGTTTTTGCGATTTAGACCCCCTCTCGTCCAGCCCTACCGCCCTCCCGTAGCCTTGCCAACGCTGGACCCCCCATTCCGCTCACTTCCTAGCATCACCAAGCCCAAGCTGGCTAACCGAAGCCAACCGCTAGCTGGTCGTTTAAAAGAAAGAAAGAATAAATTTCTCCAAATTTTAGACAGCAAATTAAATCAATTGAATTTAAAATTTTTTTAAATGATATAACATAACAACAAAAAATATCTCGGAGAGGACAGATAGATGGGGTTATTAAACCCACCTAGTATCTGCCCTGGCTAAAGTTAAATAGTTACAGTTAAGTGTTTAACATCCCCTGATCAGGTTTGTGCGTCTTTACTCGGCGAAGTAGTCATCTGTTGTACGTCTTCACTCTGAGTAGTCATGTTCGTTCTCTGAAACTATTTAATAAGTTTATCACAACAGTTAGGCTAATTTAACAATTAGTTTGAAAGAATTTTGCTCGACGTTAGTCGGATGTGTTTTGAAGTGACGTGTGCTTTTCTATGCTGATTGGGAAACATGACCGATGGGAAAGTCGGGAACTTCACTGGGAAGCACTGAATTTTGTGGAAACTCAATAATACTAGTGTCCTTTGCCGATGACACTAGTATCATATGCAAATTTGAACGTAATGAAAATATTCCCCAAAAAATTGAAAAAATATTATAACAAACAGACAAATACCTGACAGAGAATCAACTCACTTTAAATGCCGATAAAACAGATGTTATTCTGTACAAATCATACTAATTCGGATCCAGAGTTTTCTTTTAAAGGCGAAGTTATCAAACCAGCTCATGCATGTCGTTATCTGGGAGTACAAATTGATTCAAACCTGACCTTTGAAAATCACCTGAACTCAGTTTTAATCAAAATGGCTAATGCAATTCGTTCTTTGTATCTTGTAAGAAATCAAATACTTTTGAAAGTAAGAATTAATGTTTTCAAGTCAGTTGTACTCTCTCATCTTTCTTTCAGTGGAGTATTCCTTCAAACTCTTACAGTGAAAAACATAAACCGCAAAAAAAGGCAAATTAACTGGGGAATAAAAGTTTGTTATCTTCGTCAAAAGTTTGACCACTCCATTGATCTTCTCATTAAGGATTGTATCCTGCCAGCCGAATTGATTATCTCAACAGTTAGCCTAATGAAGCTACAAACAGATATAAGACAATGGGAAACATCCGAAAATTTTAAAATGTTTACTAGTCGCCATAACGCCAGACAGAACACCTTACACCTTACTACTCTCTAGGTATGCGATTCACCAAAATTGTTTTTGCGGTTTAGACCCCCTCTCGTCCAGCCCTACCGCCCTCCCGTAGCCTTGCCAACGCTGGACCCCCCATTCCGCTCACTTCCTAGCATCACCAAGCCCAAGCTGGCTAACCGAAGCCAACCGCTAGCTGGTCGTTTAAAAGAAAGAAAGAATAAATTTCTCCAAATTTTAGACAGCAAATTAAATCAATTGAATTTAAATTTTTTTTAATGATATAACATAACAACAAAAAATATCTCGGAGAGGACAGATAGATGGGGTTACTAAACCCACCTAGTATCTGCCCTGGCTAAAGTTAAATAGTTACAGTTAAGTATTTAACATCCCCTGACCAGGTTTGTGCGTCTTTACTCGGTGAAGTAGTCATCTGTTGTACGTCTTCACTCTGAGAAGTAGTCATGTTCGTTCTCTGAAACTATTTAATAAGTTTATCACAACAGTTAGGCTAATTTAACAATTAGTTTGAAAGACTTTTGCTCGACGTTAGTCGGATGTGTTTTGAAGTGACGTGTGCTTTTCTATGCTGATTGGGAAACATGACCGATGGGAAAATCGGGAACTTCACTGGGAAGCACTGAATTTTGTGGAAACTCAATAATACTAGTGTCCTTTGCGGATGACACTAGTATCATATGCAAATTTGAACGTAATGAAAATATTCCCCAAAAAATTGAAAAAATATTATAACAAACAGACAAATACCTGACAGAGAATCAACTCACTTTAAATGCCGATAAAACAGATGTTATTCTGTACAAATCATACTAATTCGGATCCAGAGTTTTCTTTTAAAGGCGAAGTTATCAAACCAGCTCATGCATGTCGTTATCTGGGAGTACAAATTGATTCAAACCTGACCTTTGAAAATCACCTGAACTCAGTTTTAATCAAAATGGCTAATGCAATTCGTTCTTTGTATCTTGTAAGAAATCAAATACTTTTGAAAGTAAGAATTAATGTTTTCAAGTCAGTTGTACTCTCTCATCTTTCTTTCAGTGGAGTATTCCTTCAAACTCTTACAGTGAAAAACATAAACCGCATAAAAAGGCAAATTAACTGGGGAATAAAAGTTTGTTATCTTCGTCAAAAATTTGACCACTCCATTGATCTTCTCATTAAGGATCATATCCTGCCAGCCGAATTGATTATCTCAAAAGTTAGCCTAATGAAGCTACAAACAGATATATGACAATGGGAAACATCCGAAAATTTTAAAATGTTTACTAGTCGCCATAACGCTAGACAGAACAAGAGAACAAATCAAATTATTATAAAAAAGAAAACGAAGAGTAACAAATCTTTAATCTAATCCTATTTTTACCTATGAAAACGAACAGCCACAATTTGAAGATTATTATATTAATAACAATGCTGATTAATTTATTTAACATTTTAGAGCATGTAGATATCTAACCTTAGGGTTATAGTCTGAGTAATTTACATGTTTCAAAAAAAATTATAAGATTAGATTACAGATCTTTGCTTACAGTTCTCAGTTGTTTTGAGCTGAAGGCAATGTTCCTGTTTAGTGACCACAGTAAGTTGTACGTGGGAGACAGCAGAGGGCGAGTGCTGCAGTGGCTAGTGTGCGAGAGTGCCCCTGGAAAGGCACCAGTGGACAACTGGATGCGAGACGAGGGCAGCTCCCACTGCATGGCCTGCTCTGTCCCCTTCTCATTCACTGAGAGACGGCATCACTGCAGGAACTGTGGAAAACTCTTCTGTGCTAAGTTGGTCTTCTTACTTGGTCTCGTTTTTAATAGCCGCCCTCCTCTTCTCAGCCGGCTATTATAGCGCTCCTATTTTTTTTTACAATGAATTTGAATTGTATTGGGGCGCTGTCTTTTTTTCAAGATCTGTTCACACATTTTCATGATTTTTGAAGTCAAATTGGAGTAGTGATTTTGGTCACGTCGAAACAGGAAATGGAGCGAAAAAGCGAGTGGTTTTGCGGCGTGAAATTTTTTTGCTCTAATTTTAAAGTAGAGTGAGAAAATGGTGTTTGAACAAAAATTCGCTTTCTCGCTAGTGGTTGTTTGTTCACATGCGGCAATTTCACGTTGATTTTTACTGTTTTTTCGAATTTTTTGGATCGGGTTTTTCCTAAATGGTTTTCCCAATCCATTAATAGCTCATTCTAGGTTTAGTTTTTTGTGTAAACCAAATTTTCATTTCTCGCTAGTGGTGTTTTGTTCACAGGCGGCATTTTGACACCTATTTTTTGTTTTTTTTTTAAATTTTTTTAACTGATTTTTTTTTGGAAATGGTTATCCCAATTCACTCATAGTCCGTTCTAAGTCGTTTATTGTTTAGTTAATGAAAATTCTTTGAATTGTACGTCAGGACTTGTCCTGCTATGTTTTTTTTTTACTTCGGCGAACTTTTTTTCGCTTTACCATTTTGCCGCTTTTTCGACATTTTGCGTGAAATCTTTTTAACTTCTCTAGGCTAGTTTCTCTCTTCTCTCATTCTGCTAATAGTGATTTTGAACATCAGTTGCTCAGCAAAGCAATTCAAAATGAACAGAGTCAGTATAAAAAATTGAAGTCAGAAATAGAAACGGGATAAACCCATAAAGCCCAATTTTAGATGCCCGCTATTTGAACGTCGTTCCTATAAGTCTTAGTTACCATCTCTTATGCTTATTGGTATTGATAGTGGTCCCTGTAGCCTCTCTCTAAAAAACAGAAGTATGTTCAATTACGAAATGCCATCAAAATAAATCGGACTTAAAAAATGTTTTTTTTTTTCAATACCTTCTATTCTTTCAATCCCAACCATACTTATTGGAATCAACGGCGGCTGTTTTCCGGCAATCTGCCGGGTATGTTTTTATGATCATTACAGTAGTCGGTCAAATTTTTCTGATTCGGGTCGCATTTTGGGAAGGATGTATTTTTTGTTAGTCGAAATTGCATCTATAGTTAGTTACGGTGCTGGAATTCATGAAGGAAATGGCTGAAAGCAGAATGAGAAAAAATGACAGATGGAGCCGAACGCTTAAATTTGTCTGGCCGTTTAGACAAGGGAGTTAGCTGGTATAGCTCCTCGAATATCTTAGAGACACTCCAGATACTTTTCCATTTTTGGAAAAATCTTGAAAAGCCACACAAGATCTTTGATTTCTACTGAGCGCTTTCACATGAAGGTTTTCAAGTTCTTGGAAGTTCTTGTTTGGTTTTTGCATGATTATGGAATTGCTTTCATGGAGTCGTTCAGTGGAAACGGGAAATGAAAAAAATTTTGAAGTTGTGCAAACATGTGAAATGGATGTGGTAATGTAATTGATGACGGTGTTGTAGGTGCAGCAATTATCAAACTATCATTCCGCAGAAGAGAATGACCTCTAATGTGCGTGTTTGTCAGAGCTGCTACTCTATCCTCACATCAGCAGCTCTTGTCAACCAGCAACAAATGAGCGCATCCAGTCAAAACTTACTACCTGACATTCTATAGTGCTCATCTTAATAATTGAAATACTCTTTAAAACACCATTATCGATAAGTAACCTAAACTATTGTCCACCCGGGTTGTCGCTACTCCAAAAATCTTCTGTAATCATACATGACCATATATGTGACTCCTGGTAACCATAGGTGATAAACGATTTTCTCGTAGCGTATGATTTGTATGACGTCATATATATGATCCTTGTATAATTACTAAGAAGTGGCGACCCGGGCAGTACGAACCGCGAACTGTTTCACCGTCCATACTTTTTCGGATATTTCCGAAAAAAAGAATCGGCAAGAAATAAGCACACAATGTATTACAAAATGAATTAATGAATGAATGAATGAACAAATGAGCCTCCGTAGTTGAAATAGATAAATAAATGCTTCAAAGCAATCTCAGTACAGACGAAAAGAGGGTATTCGAGCTCTTACTAGAAAGCTCATGAAAAAAAGGGGTGATAAAATATTGTCAAAATTGACCATCTTTTATACCGCTACTCTATGATATGGACAGTGAACTTGTTCGAGGTTCCGTTAATGTCTCTCTTAGTCTAATTTATTGTGGTCTTTCCCATTATAGACCCCCCCCCCCCAGCTTAGTGGTCATATAACGTATAGCCCCCCCCCCCCCCCTATCACGGTATTTATACGGTGCTATGATTTTGTGGGAGGGGGGCTATAATGGGAAAGACCTATTTATTGTTGCTATCAATATAAACTGCATTAGAAAAGCATGATTCTGTTTATTTTCAGCATACTCAAATATCTATTTTCTATGTCATTAGGTCTCGTAAATTTCTCAACTATATTTACATGCTATCACTCTTCTATCCATCTTAGCTTAAATCTTAATAATTTCAAAATATCTTTATTGTTGCCAATCTAAATTATTCATCCTAATAGTTGTACATGAAGGGATTAGTTGTACATGTAAATTCGGCTTCTCTTTCAAAAATAGTGTCGACTTTGTTGTTTGAGTTATAAAACGGCTGCTCGGATCTTGTTTACAGACCACATAAATTGCATTTCGAAATTTCAACTTATTACTTTACTATTACTTTATTGATCGTATTACTTTAGCTAATATAGTTTTACTTTTTAACTTTTTAGAAATTTGATTGCTCAGTTGTAAGTTTAAGCTTTGTGAAAATTCATTTTTATCGATAATTGTTCGATAATCACTTTGACTATGCAATACCTTGACTCTTTTTGTGCATTAAAAAACGTATTTTTATTCGAAAAGTATTGTTTTTATACAAGATCCAGGCGCGGAGTATGTTCACGGTGCTTGAGTTCCTAATGAGATGATGATTTTAATTCTGTAAATTGATTACATCGAAAAATATAGAATTAGGTAGTGAAGATGGATTGATTCTGATATCATTTGACAAGGAAATAATAATTTAGTCTCCAGCTCAAGATTTCATTATTTTATCAATAAGAATGCGCTTCTAAGTTACGCTTAATCTCCGTCGCTAGTGCAGTAAAATCGAAAATTGATATGAAGCCATTTCATGGAGGGTCAATATATATCTGAATGTAAATTTCAATAAATAGTATGTAATTTTCGGTCTTTATAATTTTCAAATTCATAGTTTTTTTCCAGTTGCTCTCGAACCAAGTTGGTAGCAATTATATTAGTCCTGCAGACTTTTCACGACTAGAAAAGGAGTAATGGGTATTGTATGGTTTTTTTTCGACGCGAAGAAGAGTATTGGTGCTCGACAGGTTTTTTATAGCAGCCGTCAGCCTCTCAAAGACTATTATTTAGAAACTCTCCTTTTTTACGACTGGAGCAGAAGTAATGGTGATATTTTTAATAGCCGCACAGCGATAGCTGGGGCTATTATTGGCCTTCTCTTGGTTTTTACATTTAAAAGAATTTGAATTGTATTGGGGCGCTGTCTTTTTTTAAAGATCTGTTCACACATTTTCATGATTTTTGAAGTCAAATGGGAGTAGTGATTTTGGTCACGCCGAAACAGGAAGTCGAGCGAAAAAGCGAGTGGTTTTGCGGCGTGAAATTTTTTTGCTCTAAATTTGAAGTAGAGTGAGAAAACGCTGTATGAACAAAAGTTCGCTTTCTCGCTAGTGGTTTTTTGTTCATATGCGGCAATTTCACTTTAAGTTCGGCTGTGTTTCATCGCATTTTTTTCTTAATAGTTTTCCCAATCTATTCATAGTCCGTTCTAGGTCTAATTTCTGTTTAGTCAATGAAAATTCTTTGAATTGTACGTCAGGACTTGTCCTGCTATGTTTTTTATTTCGTCTCCGCGATTTTTGTTACCACCGCATGACGTCACAACCACTTGGAATCTGCTTTTTGTTTATTCGTTCATGTAATTTCAGCCGAAGTGCCTGCGTGACGTTATTTTTCGCTCTTAGTGGAGCGAGTTTTTGTTCATTTGCGTGGTTAAATTTTTGGTCACACTTGACTTACATCACTCAGAAAAATTACTTACATTACTCACTTTGAAATTGAATTTCATTTACTTTAATTCAAAGAGATAAGGTCAAATGGGTGTGTGTGTGTCACTCTAAAGGAAGCTTATTTGATAGCAGCTAATAGAGGCAGCAAAAACTTTTACAGATTTTTAATCAAAACATATTATATCAGCCTTCAATGAAAAGACGAACTTTTATTGGTCTGTCTTTTTTACTGTTTTTTGAGACTGCAGATCTACAAAGCTATTGCGGCTATTATTAGGCATTCCGACAGCTATGTTTTCAAAAATTGGTGACTTCTATTTTTAGGGAATGTGCTTTAGAGGAGGTCAAATGCGTCACGTGAAAAAAAAAAGTTATGTCAATCTGCGGAGCAATAAACAGTAAAATACAAGAAATAAATTAGAACAATTTTCAAACCTTGATTATCTGTATTACAAAATGAATGAATGAATGAATGTTGAAATAAATAAATAAATGCTGCAAAGCAATCTCAGTACAGACGAAAACAGGGTATTCGAGCTCTTACTAGAAAGCTAATGAAAAAAGGGGTGACAAAATATTGTCAAATTTGACACCTTTATCGTTACTCTATCATATGGACATTGAACTGTTTCGAGGTACCGTTAATGTCTTTCTTAGGCTAATTTATTGTGGTCTTTCCCATTATAGACCCCCCCCCCCCAGCTTAGTGGTCATATAACGTATAACCCCGCTATCACGGTATTTATACGGTGCTATGATTTTGTGGGAGGGGGGCTATAATGTGAAAGACCTATTTATTGTTGCTATCAATATAAACTGCATTAGAAAAGCATGATTCTGTTTATTTTCAGCATACTCAAATATGTGTTTTCTATGTCATTAGGTCTCGTAAATTTCTCAACTATATTTACATGCTATCACTCTTCTATCCATCTTAGCTTAAATCCTAATAATTTCAAAATATCTTTATTGTTGCCAATCTAAATTATTCATCCTAAAAGTTGTACATGAAGGGATTAGTTGTACATGTAAATTCGGCTTCTCTTTCAAAAATAGTGTCGACTTTGTTGTTTGAGTTATAAAACGGCTGCTCGGATCTTGTTTACAGACCACATAAATTGCATTTCGAAATTTCAACTTATTACTTTACTATTACTTTATTGATCGTATTACTTTAGCTAATATAGTTTTACTTTTTAACTTTTTAGAAATTTGATTGCTCATTTGTAAGTTTAAGCTTTGTGAACATTCAGTTTTATCGATAATTGTTCGATAATCACTTTGACTATGCAATACCTTGACTCTTTTTGTGCATTAAAAAACGTATTTTTATTCGAAAAGTATTGTTTTTATACAAGATCCAGGCGCGGAGTATGTTCACGGTGCTTGAGTTCCTAATGAGATGATGATTTTAATTCTGTAAATTGATTACATCGAAAAATATAGAATTAGGTAGTGAAGATGGATTGATTCTGATATCATTTGACAAGGAAATAATAATTTAGTCTCCAGCTCAAGATTTCATTATTTTATCAATAAGAATGCGCTCCTAAGTTACGCTTAATCTCCGTCACTAGTGTAGTAAAATCGAAAATTGATATGAAGCCATTTCATGGAGGGTCAATATATATCTGAATGTAAATTTCAATAAATAGTATGTAATTTTCGGTCTTTATAATTTTCAAATTCATAGTTTTTTTCCAGTTGCTCTCGAACCAAGTTGGTAGCAATTATATTAGTCCTGCAGACTTTTCACGACTAGAAAAGGAGTAATGGGTATTGTATGGTTTTTTTCGACGCGAAGAAGAGTATTGGTGCTCGACAGGTTTTTTATAGCAGCCGTCAGCCTCTCAAAGACTATTATTTAGAAACTCTCCTTTTTTACGACTGGAGCAGAAGTAATGGTGATATTTTTAATAGCCGCACAGCGATAGCTGGGGCTATTATTGGCCTTCTCTTGGTTTTTACATTTAAAAGAATTTGAATTGTATTGGGGCCCTGTCTTTTTTTAAAGATCTGTTCACACATTTTCATGATTTTTGAAGTCAAATTGGAGTAGTGATTTTGGTCACGCCGAAACAGGAAGTCGAGCGAAAAAGCGAGTGGTTTTGCGGTGTGAAATTTTTTTGCTCCAAATTTGAAGTAGAGTGAGAAAACGGTGTATGAACAAAAATTCGCTTTCTCGCTAGTGGTTTTTTGTTCATATGCGGCAATTTCACTTTAAGTTCGGCTGTGTTTCATCGTATTTTTTTAATCGTTTTCCCAATCTATTCATAGTCCGTTCTAGGTCTAGTTTCTGTTTAGTCAATGAAAATTCTTTGAATTGTACGTCAGGACTTGTCCTGCTATGTTTTTTATTTCGTCTCCGCGATTTTTGTTACCACCGTATGACGTCACAACCACTTGAAATCTGCTTTTTGTTTATTCGTTCATGTAATTTCAGCCAAAGTGCCTGCGTGACGTTATTTTTCGCTCTTAGTGGAGCGAGTTTTTGTTCATTTGCGTGGTTAAATTTTTGGTCACACTTGACTTACATCACTCAGAAAAATTGCTTACATTACTCACTTTGAAATTGAATTTCATTTACTTTAATTCAAAGAGATAAGGTCAAATGGGTGTGTGTGTCACTCTAAAGGAAGTTTATTTGATAGCAGCTAATAGAGGCAGCAAAAATTTTTACAGATTTTTAATCAAAACATTATATCAGCCTTCAATGAAAAGACGAACTTTTATTGGTCTGTCTTTTTTACTGTTTTTTGAGACTGCAGATCTACAAAGCTATTGCGGCTATTATTAGGCATTCCGACAGCTATGTTTTCAAAAATTGGTTACTTCTACTTGTAGGGAATGTGCTTTAGAGGAGGTCAAATGCGTCACGTGAAAAAAAAAGTTATGTCAATCTGCTGAGCAATAAACAGTAAAATACAAGAAATAAATTAGAACAATTTTTCGTATAAGAGAGAGCGAAGATAAGTAGGTATATAAAAATTTTGCGCTAAGATTGATATTTTATGGAGCGTTTTTTGCAGCAAGGGGTGTTTGTCTCAATTATCTAAGCTAGTAATAGTTAGTTTGACTGTTTGAAGTAAAAGTGAGTCTTTGATGCAATATAGAGCTTATTTTGCCATTTTGTACTGTTGGACGTCTTGCTAGCTTTTTTGTTATCTGCTTCAATATTTGTAAAAATTTGTGAATTTTTTGCTTGAACATTGTTAGTTAACTTTTAGATATTGATTGAAAAATACAGTGTAATTTTTTTCGAATTTCGGCCCATTTTCAACTGTTTTTATGGTTTTATCTTCTGATTGTTTGCAATCAATTTTCTGCGCGTGATGTTACCAAGAAATCATACTTCTATGGTGTAACGTGTAGTTTTAACAGAAAGAATTTTTCAATTTTTTAATGGTGTATTAGTGGTTTACTTTTTAATAGACTTTTTAATATTTTGGTAATGCAAACCTGAAACAAGCAAATTGATACTGATTTTTACAATTTTCTTCGTTTTTTTGAAATTTTTTTTGAATTTTTGGTCCTTGCTGTTATAATCGATTTTTAGAGAAAAATAGTTTGGAAGATATTAACACCACGATGATATTAGAATTACAACTCATTTGTTGATCTGTTTTTAGATTTTTAAAATTTTGTTCGCTGAGAGCAGCATATTTCACTATTAGGTTTAAAGTTGCGGCTATTCACATCTATCAAAGTGTTGTTAAATTTTTTAACATATGAGAAATAGTCAAAAATGAGATTTTGTTACTACGAGAATGCAACTATGCGTGGAAGCTAAGTTAAGCATAGGCTAATGAAGCCTGTTATAAGACAATCTTCCCGGATATTTGTTTTCCCGCTTTTTTTCAACCTTTTTTTTTATCAACACTTGTAACAAACAGTACATAACTCTAATCAATTGATGTCCTCCAAGAAGTGTATAATAGAATAAAAATTTTCCACAAGTTTTGTTAAGTTAATTGAAAGTAAACGCTAAGTAAACGTCAACATTGCGCGCAGTTATATTGCCAACTTGGGCTGTTTAAAATAACTTTAGGATTGTGTTTGCAAAATTATAGTCTGGGGCAATCAATGAGGTAGATCATTGTAATTTATTGTTTTTATGTGGTGTAGATTGCCATAAGTCTTCTCGACAATGCGTTTTTTCTGATCAAAATTTAATTTCTAAGATTTCTAAAAAAATTTATTTAATTATAGAAAATCTAATCAAATCTGATCAATTTCAAAAGAAAAAGCTGAAGTAATTGACAGTTGGCGCAGTTGAAGAAGAAGCGAATGGCATGCAGGAGGTTTAAAATTCGGACCGGAGTACGTAATTTTTGTGTTTTGGTAAAAATTCCGGTGAATGCTGTGGCAAAACAAATATTTCGCTGCTGAAAACCGCATGTCTTACAAAAAATTAGTGTTAAATCATTCAAATGAATAAAAATTCAATAATATTATAATTAAAAAATCTCTAATACTTGTACATAAATGAAAGTTTCCGTCCTTTTTTCTCTCTCTCTCTCTTGTTGATTGCTGGTTGCTCACCCTTCGGTTCTTCTCTTTTGATAAAATCAAAGGATTTGTAATCAATTCTGTTTCGAAATTTTTTCCCATTAATTCTGGAATTGGAATGGTTTTGGTCCATTAATATTCTTCAAATGTTCGCAAAAAGTCTTAAAAGTTTTTTTTTGATAAATTGTCCAAAACAATAAGGAATTACTTTTATTAACTCATTGAATAGTGGCGGTCTTCGTTTCAACATGGCTCCGCATTTCTGCCAACATAAAATTTGTAACTGGGAGACATAAAAAGCACTGGAGGGAAAGAGAATAGATCCAAGTGTTCTCAACAGAAGTATATTGCGCTAATTGTTCCGACACTTCTTGGGGGGGGGGGGGGGGGGGGAAAGAACTATATAATCAAATGGTTTTTTTGTTCTGACAATTTTGGCCGATCGATATATTGATAGTAGAGTTGAGACTGGTATCATTAGAAAGCTTGGAGAAAATTGAGTGAATTCCGTTGATTTTATTGATATTCTTCGGAAATTTTGACTAAAATTTCACCAATTTTGCAAAAATTTGTCAAAAAATTTGTCATGAAAGTGTTGCTGCTTTTATTATTAAAGACAAAAAAAATTGTCGGCTATTTTTTTTAATTTTTTGTCAAAAATTCTGGCTAAATATTTCACAAAATTCAGACTTTTTCGTCAAAGCAGCAAGAAATAAGTTTTAGTCCACTTTGATTAAATTTGCAGGAAGTGCACACCGAAACACATCCAACGCAATCTTTGTAGACTTGTAGACTCAAAGAGGGATTCTTCTACTTCAAATAAAAATTTGCCCTTTTTTGGCAACTTTATGCGTTGATGATCAAAAACGCAGCGTTTAACTGCTCTTGAATGAAGTTCATAGCATTTATTGTAAACGTGGGTGTCTTTTTTATGCAAAACTTTCGCTTGACAATTTTGACTTTTTTAGTGAATTTCACGCCCTTGACTTTTTGCGTTTCGCTTGATTTAAAATTCTCTCTCAATCACAATTTCAAGCGGCTGAACTCAATTGGCTTCAATTTAATACTAAAAGTCAAATGAAAAGTGTGCCGAAATTGGTCTCATTTTCAAGTTTAAATCTTAATAGTGGTATATGTTAACCTCTAATGTGGTTATTTGAAGCTCACTATTGAGCTTCGTAGTCCCATTTAAGTTCCCCCGTCTGAAGCAGGCTGCAATTGATTAGAGCAGCCGTTCGAGAGCAATTCTTCTTCAGTCTGCTATGTTTGAATATTGCTGGCTTATGCAAAGTGATGACTATCAATAATGAAGTTGCGTTGTTTACTGAGTAAAGGAACCAGCAATTTTTGTGTTTTTAAGATAATCATGACAATCTTCCTGAGTTCGAACTCTCGCTCTCGAGTATGAAAAAGTAAGAACGATCAATTCTTAAGTTAGCCGTCTAAATTGTGACAAGAACGAATACGTACCGGAAACTGGTCAGTCAGGGAACTCTCTCTGGAAATGAATCGGGAAGTTTCGGTTCTCCCGGAGGCAGTCGCGGTGACTCGGATCTCGACTGAATTCAAATGGCGGCAATTTAATGCTAAAAGTCAAATGAAAAGTACGCCGAAACTGGTGCCTTTTTTACTTTAAATGATAAAAGTGGTATATGTTGTGGTTTTTTGAACTCACTATGTGGTTTTTTGAAGCCAACTATTGAATTTCTTAGTCCAATTTAGGCTCCCCCACCCCGACTGAAGCAGGCTGCAATTGATTAGAGCTCCCACTAGTCGTTCGAGAGCAATTCTTCCGACGTTCCGATGTTTTTTATTGATTTTTTAATCGACAAAATATCTCTATCTATGACGTTCGATAAATTCAGTTTTCTTAATGGACGAACATCAATAGCGGGGCTTCTGTTGGACCAATGTTGGAATGCTGCAATCCAAAAATAATTCGGATTGCAATCAGTCGGTATTTTTAAAAAAAAAACAATTCGACCTTTTTTATATTAATTGAATAACAGAACATTTCAAATCGAAGCTCACTAGTGATAGTTCCAAATGGCTTCATAATTAGCTTCAAATTGATTTATTTAGATTGTTCCTTGAAAACGTATGGTCATTTTGACTTTTAAATTTATCTGATTTTTAAATTAAAAATTATAATTGAAATTTGCCTCCATTTTTATCTAAATTTGGTCAACCTGTAGCTTAGTGTCAGCAATGAAAGAGTGCTTTTCCTTTTTAATGAATTCAAATTAAATCTTCATTGCAGTTTTACGCCCTAAGTTATGGTTTTCTAGCTGTGATACTACATTTCACAACTTTTTAATTTTTTGGGGGTTTGCCCATTTTTTATGTTTTCTAGATTTGTCACATTATCACGTTAATGACAGTTCATCTATCACTTTATTGGCATTTAAAATAAAACAAAATTGATAATATCAAAATCTTTGAAGATATAAATTACAGTTTTTTTACGGCTTCGACACTTTTTTCTCGAAGAATTTAATTGAATTTTTTAATAGTGTCTTTAACTGTCGTTTTTACTTTGTCTTTTTAGTCGTATGATATCTCCTGAACAATCATCCGGTTTCGATGGTTTTTAATAGAAGAATAGATGATCCCATAAGTTGATATTAGAAGATAGCTGATGGCTTTCATTAATTTAAAAAAAGTTGTTTTCCACAAAAAAATTTAATTTCGCAATTTTGTTCCTTTTATTGTCTGCTGTTTACCTAGTTTCGTTAATTACAGGCCAAATATGACATTGCTGTTGCCAACGGAAGGTGTCAGAAGAGATTGTTGCCACAAAATCTAATGTTTTTAATGAATTCGTTATGAATTTACTGGTTTCGACACCGGTTTTACACAAAATAACCAAATTACTTTTTGATTTTTGTCATATTTGACGGTTTTTTTGCAGACGTAAGACATATTCTGGATAATGCAGGTCTCAAGGGCTTCCTTTGGAATAATATACGAACCTATTTAATTATTTCATTTTTTTAATTAATGGCTTTCATGTCTTTGGAAATAATATTTATTAGAAAAAAACAAGTATTACTTAATTTTGGTTTTTTTTCTTTTTTGTCTACTTGTTACCTAGTTTTATTATTGAGATGTCAGATAGAACATTATCGGTCTTCGACGAAGGTGCAAAAGAATTAATTTTGAGGGCCAAAGTATGGCTTTATGGTTTCGAACCTGTTTTCTGGCACACTTGTTCTTTTTTAACCGCATAAGAAATTGAATGCCGACAGTTCTTAATTCTCTTCTATAGAGGCATTCGTAATTTTAAACCAATGGGATATTTTGGCATTCAAAGGGATAACAATGCCGACAGTTCTTAATTCTCGTCTATGGAATCATTGATAGTTTTAAACCAAAGGGATATTTTAGTTGATTTCTAATGGTTTTCATTACTTTGAAATTGAATTCTTTTTTTTTTAAAAAAAAAGTAAGCGAATTTTTTAACTTTACTGCTTTTGTTTTTTATTGTCTAATTGTTACCAAGCCTTTTAATGGACTCGTCCCATATCTTTTCTGGTGAACTACAAGTTATTTTGTTTTATTTCAGTTTCATCTGACTTTAATTTGACTTTAAAATTTAACGGATATAAAGTTTTTGGTGTAATTAATGTTTGTTGTTGTTGCTTGATTTTGCTCTTCGTCTTGACTCGCTTTCTTAATATTGGCATATCTCATCAATCTAATGCATCATTTTTTTACTCCACTGAGTTATTTGCTTTGGAGGCTATCTTTTCGTTCTTACACCAATTTTTTTTTTTGAAAAATGCTTGAATTCTTGGGGTTTTCTAACTGTTCCTCATTTGGTAGACAATTATGGCAAAATTGTGGATGAGCGGGGTCGGAACCGTATGTGCGATCTCACATTACCGAGCCTCCCTGTTTTATAGTATATTTAGAAGTATATTTGCTCTTATGTTATCATTTCCATCACTTGATGACCTTAGTCTGAGTAATTCACTTGCCCTGTTTCATTAGATCTAGCCCTATTATTGATACTATTTCTGGACGGGTCAAAAGTGCCCTCCTTTTTTATTAGTGACTTACTGTTACAGCCTAATTTCAGTATTACCTACCCACGTCTCCAAGCAACCTATATTCATCTTTATATCTGGCTGAAGAGCTACCAATTTTTTTTTCACTTGCCCTGTTTCATTAGATCTAGCCCTATTATTGATACTATTTCTGGACGGGTCAAAAGTGCCCTCCTTTTTTATTAGTGACTTACTGTTACAGCCTAATTTCAGTATTACCTACCCACGTCTCCAAGCAACCTATATTCATCTTTATATCTGGCTGAAGAGCTACCAATTTTTTTTTCACCAATTTCTTCCTCTGT
Organism: Convolutriloba macropyga; assembly: GCF_964194025.1. Taxonomy (NCBI): domain Eukaryota; kingdom Metazoa; phylum Xenacoelomorpha; order Acoela; family Convolutidae; genus Convolutriloba; species Convolutriloba macropyga. Next base: position 12,153,869 of record NC_134481.1, on the reverse strand, counting down.
TTCTCAAAAAATTACTTATTGAATGATCGAAGAAGGTCATTTTTACTTTATGAACAAACCCGCAGATACTGACTTGTTTTTATCGTTCAGTGCAGTTTTTAAAAATTTGAACTATGTATCGAAGATGTCCGGTATTGAAATTTTTGATATTGTCTTTTTTGGCTGTTGCAATTATTCTTCCTATAAATGTGACGACTAAAAAGCGTAAGATAGTTAAAGTGGACTGCATAGCCAAAAGTCAGAAGACAAAGATGACGGGACCTGAGAAGATGAGTTGTTATATGAAGCAGAGTCCAAACCCAGAGGGATTTCGACTATGTATTCTGGACTCACAGCAGTGGGCGTACGACTACGGGTACAGAGACTGGACTCATAGGTTGGCTTATTCGTTAATTGCTCCTACATGTTCGCAAAATGGGTTTTGATTTAGTACAAAAAATGATTCAGTAGAATATAATTTTTTGTGGGTGATTTCTGTGGAAAATTCCTGGTTTAAAGATAAAAAATAAAAGATAATCTTTATGATTTTAACTCTGTTAAAATTGACGGAACTGAATATTAGAACAATATTAAAGCAAGTTCTTAGAAGTACTCAAGGATGCTAAAAAATGCTTTAAATTGAGCTTCACAAAGTTGATATGGAAAGAAAATTTTGCTCGCATGAAAAAGACAAAAAAATTGTCAAACTTGATGAGACGTTTGCTGAAAATTAATATGCAGTGACGGAAATAAAGTGACAGCGCATTGCTAGTACGGTCCGTTAGAACCCAAAATATCAAAAAGTAGCTTTTTTCCTTTTAATGCCCATAAAACGTGGTTTGCACTCTAAAGAAGTTCAGGTAAATTTACCTGAACCGTGGTTCAGGTATTCGAGAGTTCAGGCGAAATTTAGGTGTACGAACACCTGAAAACACACCTGATCTTAACTATGGTTCGGGTATATTTTTTACCTGAACGAGTTCAGGTGTAATCACCTGAAAAATATTTTTTTAATGCAATCAGCATTGAAACAACAAAATTTTGTTTTTGAAGCAAAACTTAACTAAATTATAAAACATACAAAATTTAAGGGACACAAACAACATTTATGTAGCAATGTCCAGCCATTTGTTAAGTGTCGCAAAGTTATGATTAATGTTATTATAAATTTTTCCAGTCTTTTGAACCTATTGTTGTTTCTAGCTCAAAATGCTTTTCCCGGCCTAACAGGGTTTCAGAGGAGAACATAAATAGTCACGTTTCAAAAGAAGGGTTTGAAGGAAATATTAAAGTTTTCCTGGAATCAAAGAGACAGAACTCGAAGTGATTTTTAAAGTGGATCAACTTGAATCCGATCTCTTTTTCTCCTTTTGTTAATCCAAAAAGTTTATTCCTACAGAAAATAGATCACAGGAGCACTGAGCTCCACCAGTCTAGAAACGCTAATGATAAATTTTCTTTTTTAGTTTGCATTTTTGAAGCATGTCAGACTCAGATTTTATTTGTTT
>NC_134481.1:12043532-12152182 GCF_964194025.1 Convolutriloba macropyga | reverse complement strand
AAAACGTAAGGGCTTTGATCGGTTTTGGCGAAGTAAAAGCGACGAAAACCGACGATTTCTTATGTTTGATTCCGACGAAATTCTCAACGCGCGAATACGGTGTGAAATCGTAAGAAAAGCAAATGAATTTTCGGATGAGCTGAGCTCACGATTGTTTGTTATAAAATCATATCACGTCCCATGGGCGCCTGCGATGCATGGCTAAAAAGAACAGATCATTTGGATAATATATAAGATATAAGTTACTTTTTCTAAAAACTGGCCGACAGAATACTTTTTTACATTAATTTGAAAAGAACTTCGGCAGACTAGGGTACTAAAAGTCTGCTTTCAATGCTGTCCCGGGTCGACGGCTGTAACAAGAAGGGAGAAAAGAATGTAAAAACAGTGTAATTTCTTAAAATTACACTCTTACACTCTTTTCCCCAATGAATAGGAGTGGAAAACGCATTACACCCTAATCCCCGCTAATTGGGGGTGGATTAAGGGTGAAACCTCGTCCCGGGGTCACCCCTAACTATATAAATGTTTGCCAGGCAGGAGACAATTGATACAGTGTTGCGTCCCTGGTTCCTAGATTGTCTCAAACGAAGAAACGCCTCAGTGCCTATCCTTGAGAAGGCATACGCTCTAGCAGATATGGAGGACACCCCAATGACCCTGTCCCTATTCAGACTACAGTGAACCCAAGCGCATGGAGACACAGTGCGCTCGTACAAAAATACAAGTCTATAATTCTTTTCCCCTATAGGTTCTAATTGACCGGTACTTAAGATAATGGGAGCCCCCCCCCTCAGGTAGATCATGACCATTGATATTTCAATGCCTGTATAACAGTCTAACACTAAAGCTTCAAGTGTTAAAATTTTGGTCAGACTTTTCAGTAGGCTTGATCATTTGCAACAAAATGCATTAGTTTGTACACGAATGGCAATGAAAAGAAGAAAAATTGTTTACGAGGGAACAGTGTTAGACAATTTATCTTCACTTCATTTTTATATCTTAATAGCCACGAAACGATAGCGGCTATAATTGGAGACATCGTGGTTTTTTACAACTCAAACTGGAGCATTGGTTTTCTTATGGTTTTTTAAAACGGAAGTACTATTTGTTCAGACGGCATTTTGACATAAAAGCGAAAGAGAGTAAAGTTGCCTTGTGAAAGTTGCCGTGGTAAAGTTGCCGTGTGATCTTCTGAGCGAGAAAAGTTTTTGATCATATGCTTCGATCAGCGATTGACTTTTCGACTTTGAAAAGTGTTTTTTGACAGAACGCCTCATATAGATAACCAATTTTTGCCTTTTTTCGTCCAAATGGCCAATTTTTTTCCCTTATAACTTAGCTTTTTGAAAAAATAGCTTTTAATAGAAGCTGTATTAATATGTTAATCTATGAAATTGATACCACAGTGTTTTTGATTGTCTGGTAATGCGTTTTAAATACTAAATGAGCAGAAATTTTGCATTTTTTAATTGCTCTCAAACGAAGTTTGTAGCAATTATATTAGTCCAGTCGGTCTTTTTTTATGCGATTTTTCGTCTGACGCTTTTGACTTTTCGTCCTCAAAAACGGGATAAACAGGTAGCGCCCAGCGGGCATTAAGTGCTCTTAGAGCTTTTCAGCTCTGTTTCAGCTCAAACTGTTTTGGAGACTTATACTTATACTTATGGTGTGAAGGGCGGTTCTTAGAGGTTGAGACAACTCCCCCCCCCCTGTTGACCCCCATCCCCACTTGCCTCCAGCCCCCACCGCGCTTGTGCCCCCCCCAACCCAGTGTTGCCCCCATCAGCCCCCGGTGCAACCCCCCCCCCCCGTGGCTAGCTTTTGACGAAGCCAACCTCTCGCCGGTCGTTTGAGAGCAATTCGCCCGACGTTAGTTGGTTATGTTTTTATTTTTTGGCTTTTTTAAAAAGTAATTTTTAATTGCTCTCAAACGAAGTTTGTAGCAATTATATTAGTCCTGTCGGTCTTTTTTTTTATGCGATTTTTCGCTTGACCAATTTTTCGTCTGACGCTTTTGACTTTTCGTCCTCAAAAACGGGATAAACAGGTAGCGCCCAGCGGGCATTAAGTGCTCTTAGAGCCTTTCAGGTCTGTTTCAGCTCAAACTGTCTTGGAGACTTATACTTATACTTATGGTGTGAGGGGCGGTTCTTAGAGGTTGACACCCCCCCCTTTGTTGACCCCCCCCCACCCCCACTATTGGCTCCACCCCCCCCCCCACCGCGCTTTTGCCCCCCCCCCACCCAGTGCTGCCCCCATCAGCCCCCGGTGCACCCCCCCCCCGTGGCTAGCTACTGACCAAGCCAACCGCTCGCCGGTCGTTTGAGAGCAATTCGCCCGACGTTAGTCGGTTATGTTTTCATTTTTGGCTCCTAAAGCGGATTCATTTCCAAAATTAGTGCATATGGCAATTTATCTTTGATATTTAATGTTTCTGAATGCATCTTTTTAACGTGAAGTATTTTTGTTTTATAGAATTGTGCACATGCTTGCCCGATTTGAACAGTTTCTGTAGAAATTTTCTGTTTTGTTTGTTTTTTGGACTTAATTTCAGGAAAAAGTCTTTTTGTGCACTGTCAGGGATCCTAACTTACTTTTAATATTAATCGAATAGCTTGTGCTGTTTAGTGTTTGATTTTGGGTACAATTTTCTTCATAAGTGCAGATCTGAAGTTTATTTGACATTTTTACTGCAAAACGTTTTAGCGTTTCTAATCTTTGAAATAGATTTCTACATTTTAATCTATAATAGAGAATAGTTGTATAATTTTATGCTAAATAAGGAAATGTAATTGTTTTTCTACTTCATACTTTTTTCAGTATTACTTTTAACTTTCAAAACTCAAAAACAAGTTTTTTTTGTTTTTTAATGTGTTTTTGCTTTCTTCTTTATTCTCTGCATTCTAGCAAGTAAAAGTCTCTCATTTTCCTGAGATCGATAGTTCTTATCAGCTTTGCTTATATCAGTTGTTAAAAATAGTGAGTTCAAACATATTGGGGAACTGAGAATTTGCATGAAATGCCGTTTGACGATAATTGCTTCCTACGAAAAATATTGTGTTCCCAGTTTTGATTTAAAACGTTCTTTTGCCTGCAAAACGTGTTTTTTGTCTTTTTGTTTGTTAATTTGGAAAGTTTTTACTTATTTTGCTGATTTTCAAGTATTTTTGCAATTTTTGGCCCATTGTAGTAATATATTGAATTTATTTAAAATTGAAGTAAAACTGCAGGCCTGTAAATTCTTGTCACTACAAAAAGTGCAAATTTTTTTGCTACGAAGTTATCTCTTTGTATGCAATATGACCAAAAAATGAGGAAATTGACACATTTTTTTCTCAATTTTTCTCCTTCTCTTCAAAAATAGAGATGTTTGTGAGCCCATTAAAGCTTGGCTGATGTTTGGTGGTTCTATAACTGTTTTTTACTGCATGAAACAACGTTTTTCGATTGTATGTGCACTTGCTCTACGTGAAAAATAAATTGAGTTTTCCTGACTGTTTTCGTTTTGCCGAAATGTTCTTCTGTTTGACATAAGAATGTTGTTTTCTCTGCATTGATGCGTTCTGCTTGGAGACATTATCTATTTGAACAACCCGTTTTTTCGATGGATACGACTTTGAGTCGTTTTCGGATTTCTTCCGGTTATGTTTTTAATTCGTCTCCATCGATGATTCTTGCGACGTGACTTCTTGGAATTGACTTTTTCAATGTCTGTGATTTCTACTGCTTTGCAGTTAAAATTTGTGTGCGGGACGTGATTTGATCTGCTTTTAGGTCAATTGTGTGAATTACCTCATTCAAAACAATGACTTCAGAACTTACTAAACGAACTTAATTTTTTTGAATATTTTCTAGGTAAAGATCAATAGTGTTTATCTAAGTAGTGCCAAACTTATATGCCCTAGTTTTTAGAGTCTTGAGTATTAGAGTCTTGAGTATTTGATTTCAATTTTGAATTTTGAAGACGTTCTATTAAGGTTGTTTCTTTATACAGCCTATGTGCCTCGTAAAAATAACAGTCCGAATCCAACCCAGGAAGTCTAGTGGTCTATTAAAGGGCTGGTTGTCAATCTGTCTATCTTATTTCTATAATTGTTTCAATTCATGGGAGGCCACAAGCGTCTATCGCGGCTGCTTTCCGGCAATCTGCCTGATATTTTACCCGAACAGGTAAGGTAAGTTTACATGTATTTTAACATAAATTTTGTGATGAGTGAAGGTAGTTTAAAATCCACCTTAACTGTTAAGGTGAAAAGTTAAGGTTAATGTGATCGCAGGCTGAGCGAAGGTAAGAATTTTGTCCACGTAGCTCGGCTATAACGTCTGAGAGTGTAAAACGGACAGTTTCAGTCAATTTATCATTCCTTTAAGCATTGAGCTTAAGTTTCTATAGGTAAATTTCAAATTTTAGTTATAGCTGTGAACTTTAAAAAGCTGGAAGGATAACCAGATGTTAATACTGTCTGAGATAGTTAAGTTGATGGAGTGATAGGGGATCGCATCTGTTTCTGCCACCGACTAGTGTTTTTTATGCCCTCAATTAAAAACTGTATGCTGTAATACAGCACAATATTATTAACTGCTCTAAAACAAAGTTCATTGCAGTTATATTAGTCCTGTACTCTTTTTTGCTTGATCGATTTTTCGTCTGACCCTTTTATTTTTTGTCCTCTAAAACGAGATAAACTGGAAACGCCCGGAGGTCATTAAGAGACATAAATTCAAGGTGTGAAGGGCGGTTCCTAGTGTTTGACCCCCCGCAATTCACTCCCTCCCCCAGCATCAGCCCTCCCTTCACCCCCAATCTCCACCCCTACAGATTGTTCTACCCGCAACACAGCCCCCCCCCCCACGCGCTTTTACTTAAGCTAAACCTAGCCTCCATAAAGCCTAGCTAGCTACTGGTGAAGCCAAATGCTCGCCAGTCGTTTGAGAGCAATTCGACCGACGTTAGCCGATTGTGTTATTTCATTTTGATAAAAGGACGTTGAGATAAAGTGCATAACAAGGAGAATCGGTAATGTACGTCGGCAAATAATGTTCCAACCCTTTTAAATTTATAAAAGCAGCAACTATGGCTCCGAAATTTTTGTCCTGCTTTTATTTAAGTTGTTTTCTTTACTTGTACAATTACTAAATTTGTTGTTAGTTGGACCGTTTTTTGTATCATATTTCAACCAATTTTCATAAAAAATCTAAAGAAATTATTTTGTTAAATGGATAGGTACGTAGAGTACTTGCGAATAGGAATGATGAGAAGTTGAAAAGTGGAAACTTTAGGCCTGAACTTTTCCTCTAGATAACAAAATCAGAAAACTATCTTCAAGGAGCGAGTCGGTTTTCCAAGTAGTTTTGAGTGGTTTATCTCTTTTGTAGCATAAAGTTCCAACTCCCAATTGATGGAGGGTTGTAACAATCATGCAATTGACTAGAGTAACTACAATTTCGCTGGGGTTTTAATTAAAGATAAAAAGCTCATCCAGCGTAGAATTTGAAATTAAAAAGATTTTTTTGAATTTAGTTTGTTTTTCGAGGAGTTATCGAGGTTTAAATTTTCGTGTGAACACGGGATATTCGGTTCACTTTTGTTCACTTGTACCATAATTTTTATCGAACTAACATTTTTTCTTTAAAAATTTTAATTCAAAACTACATTTCACGCCACAAAATAAATCATTTATCTGTTCCTAATAGACGAAAGGCAATAAAAAGACTATATAAAAAGACTAAGGCAATAACTGAAGATTATCGTGTTATAATTGAGGGGAAACGTATTGCATACTAGGTCTCTGACACAAGACTCGCTTGTGAAAAGGCCAAAAGTTTTCATGATTTTGATCCTCGTTATTATACGAATGCTGACAGCCGAGAAAATTGTCGTGAACGAGAATTTTCAGGAAACGAACATCTGCTAAAAAGATGAAAATGAAAACTAAGAGAAGACTTTCAAATCCCACGAAATTTTCTGTTCTGAAGTCTGGCGCGTTTCTGTTGAAATGAAACATATATAAAAAACAGCAGAACAATTAGGCTGTCACAATTTTACAACGCCATGAATTAACTAATGAAACAAATATTAGCTCAAATATAACTCAGAAATTATTTGTTAGTAGTGAGACGTCTGCAGAACTTAATAACAAAGGGGTTAAAATTGTATTGTTTAGAAATTATCATTATAATACGTCATTATATGCTGTTGTTTAACAGAGATGTCAATTGATCTAAATAGGATTTGTGAACGTTTCGATAGTTCTCATTTCTCCGTAGTTATAGTTTGTGAATTCTGTAACGGTTATTTTTATTTTTCTATGTATGAATGTCATAACACTGGATTATGGAGCCTTTTTAAAGCAGAATTTCATGGAGATGATTTTACCAAAGAAATAACGTTCAAAATTGTTGTAATTCTTTTTTTGCGAGTGCTGAAACGTCACACTAAACAATTTTCTATTGAGGTGTACGCTACTGTACAAATTTATACGGCGTTTTTCACAACAGAAATGAATGACGCTGATTACCGACTCAAAAAAATTGCAAGTGTGTTTTTTTTCGGAGTTTCTAAAACCGGTTAACCATAAAAAATGTTTGTCAGGATCGTATAATACAGTACCTGACTATCGGGTGTTTTCGAACAAAAAGTTCAAAATCAATATATTTAACGCTAACAATTTACAAAGATATGATTTTTTTCGAAAATACAGTTTTCAAAACATTTAACCATAGTTTGTTATGGAGCTGTATGATATAGTACAGCTCTAAAGGTGTTTTCTAAAACAGAAGAAAATGGTGACAATTTTGAGGTCGAAGATGGGCTGAAAAATGCTAAAAGCTACTGGTTTTTCAAGACCCCTAATAACCAAAAAATACACCACAAATATACTAAAAATTAACAGTGTCTTTTTAGTAATAGCCGCCAAGCGATAGCGGCAATTATTGGGGACATCGTGGTTTTTTTTACACTTCAAAGAGTTTGAATTGTATTGGGGCGCTGTCTTTTTTTTAAAGATCTGTTCACACATTTTCATGATTTTTGAAGTCAATTTGGAGTAGTGATTTTGGTCACGCCGAAACAGGAAATGGAGCGAAAAAGCGAGTGGTTTTGCGGCGTGAAATTTTTTCGCTCTAAATTCAAAGTAGAGTGAGAAAATGGTGTTTGAACAAAAATTCGCTTTCTCGCTAGTGGTTTTCTGTTCACATGCGGCAATTTCACTTCGATTTTCACCTTTTTTCGACTTTTTTGGATTGGATTTGTATCTAAATGGTTTATCGTATCCATTCATAAACCCTTCTAGGTCTAGTTTTTTGTTTAGTCAATGAAAATTCTTTGAACTGTACGTCAGGACTTGTCCTGCTATGTTTTTTCAATTAGTTGTCTCCATCGATGATTCTTACGACCTGACTTCTTGGAATTGACTTCTTGGGACTGACTTCAGTGACTTCTATTGCTTTGCAATTGAAATTTGTGTGCGTGACGTCATTTCTGCTTTTAGGCCAATTGCTTGACTTACCTCACTCAAAAAATTGACTTCTGAAGTCACTTAAGGAACTTTAAATTTTATGAACTTTTTAGTTAAAGATCAATAGTATGCATCTAAGTATTGCCAATCATGCCCTAATTCTTGGTTATTAGTCTTGATTTTTTGATTTTGAACATCAATTTTGAAATAGCTCTCTGAGCACTTTTTCCTTATAGACCATATGTATCATAAAATTGACAGTCCAAATATAACACTAGTGGTCTATTAAACGACTGGTGGTCGATCTGTCTATCTTATTTCTTTGGTTGTTTCAATTTATGGAAGGCCACAAGCGTCTATCGCTGAATTTTTTCGACAATCTGCCGGCTATGTTTATTCCAACAATCTCACAATTTTCTTTTGATGCTTCCAAAAAACTTTTAAGGTTGACTTATGTGTTAACATTTCTGCTCAAATTTATGAAACCATAACCAAAATAAATTAGAAATTAAAGCTTCGTCCCAAATTACCTTATGTTTGCAATTTTACGTAAACTCTTTTAAAAAATTACGCTATATTCATCCTTTTTTGCAAAAAATCACCCAAATATAATCAAACATAACCAAACGTTTCTCAGCAGTTATCGCCAAACTTCATCCAATTTTCAGTTATTTTCCAAAAATTATATTTTTTGAACAATAAATACGCTATTTTCTAAAATCTTACGCATTCTATATAAAAAATTCATCAAATTGTTTCACAATTCAGCAAAATCCACCCAAATTAAATGAAAATCGGCCTGTATTCATCCCAATTCATCCTAAATTTTCCAAGTTCCAGCCAATTTTGGGCAGTTTTGCCAAATTTTATCCCCATTTAGCCAATTTATTTCTCAGTTTTTAAACAATTATTTGCGAATTAAGCAAAACTCCACCAACATTTTATCAACAAACACTCAGAAAATTACCAATTTTACTCAAACTTCTTGAGAATCTCCCAAATCTTTCTTCTCCAAAATTATCTAATTTTCCAAATTTTTACAAATTTTTCAAGCTTAATTATTCAGCTGACCAAGATTTTAAAAATTTACTCAAAGTTATGTAAAAATGGCGTTTTTAAAACATTTTACTCCATAATTTGTCTCTTTTTGACCCGCATTTTTGAAGAAACTATACAGGTTTCAACCAATTGTACGTAGATTTAACCCAGTTCCACAAAATTTTATCAATGAATACACTAGTTTTACCCAACTTAAAAAAAATGTTTTCTCGACATTCCCCATATTATGGAAAAAACCAAACTTTAAATCAGTTCCTTCAAAAATTCACCAAAAACTGTAAAAACTTACTCAAAATGACAGTTAAAAACAGTTTTTTACATAATATACTTTACCTAATACTACTTAACCTGAATAAAATTTGCTCAATTTTTACTCGATATTTTCCCAGTTTCAATCAATAGCTCAATATTATGTTTTAATCAGTTTTAACAATATTATGCCAAATTTGCAAACTCGATTTATACCCTATTTGGTCCCAGAATAAGACACTATAAAATTTCAAAAAAAAGAGTTTTAGCTAATTTAATCAACCAGTTTTTAGCTGGTTGATGTTCAAAAAATCAACCAGTTTTAGCAATGTGCGACCAATTTATTATTTTTTTCAAAAATACTTCAAAACACTCTTTTTTTTCGCTTTCTTTTTGAACAAATTACATAGTATAGGACCAAATTTGGAACAAATTAGCAAATATGTTCAAATTATTTTCGAATCGAACCTACTTTTGATCTATAATGATCCAAGATTTTGTCAATAGTAACCAAAATGTTTTTCAAAATGCATCCCATCAATTTCCCGTAAAATAGCAAAATATTGTAAAGTTCTCTAAAATTTGACAATTATTAAGAAGTTTTTATTAAATTTTTCTCCATTTTCTGAACTCCACTCTCATTTCGAACGTTTTTTTTCTAATTTTTCAGACAGATTAAAAATTCATTTTCCTTTTCCTTTTTATTTATACATTTATTATATTTAGGTGTCCCATTGAGGCTAATGCGTTTTCAGACAATTAGTTTTACTTACATAAAAAATAAGCACACAAATAAAAATCCAATTAGTTTTACTGTTCTTACTACCCTTCCATTCGGTTGTTAGTTATAACAAGATCTTATTAATTTTCATAGACTTCTCAAATTCTACATTTACTACAAATTTAAGTTCGCTACTCTAAGTCCTGGAGTAAATACTATTTATCTCCCCAACTTATTCCCGTTTCTCGTTGAATACTTGTTTTTTCTGTTGAAGACTAACACTTTGTATAAAATTTAGGGAATTTCTGGAAATTTAGGGTACAGGGATAAAGAAAAATGTATCAAGGAAATGAAAATTTGTCTTTCAATGAAAATAAGAATAACGGGGGTTGCCGTCAGATAGTATCTATTAAAGTTGTACGATGACATTCCTACAGATTATTTTGCTCAAATCCACTCTGAAAGTTCAAAGCTTTTAATTTCTGAGAAGATCTATTGGTTGATTGCGCTTCCATTGTTTTCATTATATGCTCTAGAAAAACTGATATTTTATATGCCTATAAATTCATTCTTCATTACTGACCTTGCCCCACTTTTTTCAGAATTGAAACTACTTGAAGTAAAGCAGCAGGTTTATTTTCGGCCCTCATAGTAGTGGATAAAACAGGGGTTCCAGCCACCAGCCCAATTTGTCTCATCCCCCTCATTCTAGCCGCATTCGGGGAAATGAGCCAAATTGAACTGGTAACTGGAACCCCTGTTTTTTTCCACTACTCTATATTCCCTCAAAATCTATCATTTCCTGTCTCCATTAGTGCAATCCACTAGTATTGAGTAAGCTATGTTTGGATTGCAGTAGCTTGTAACAAGCACATACGGTCTGCAAAATGCAGTAGCTCGTAACAAAAATAAAGCATGGAGTAAAAGCCGCATAGGTGGCGTAACAACCAGTAGCTTGTAACAAAATGCATTGACGTCCTCGCGCTCAGTAACTAATCTTCATTCTGATTGGCTGTTCAGTAACGAGTAACAAAATCTATATTACATTGTAACGGTAACGCGTATCAGGTTACTTCATAAAGAATGTTCTAGAATAATTATCCATGAGTCAACCTTTTTTCTCCACAGCACTTTTTGGCTATTCATCATGACTTTCACTTCACCACAAAAACAAACAAAAAATTTTTAACAGTTCTCATCATGTTATAAACAAATGTATACCTGACGAAACAAACAAACAAACAAACAAAAGCAGAACTCTACTAGTTAACAATAATATTTCTAACAATGTTCACAGCAGAGCTCAAGAAGGATAGCCAGCTAAAATCTAGGTGCATGGCAGAATTACAGCTTTCATAAATGATAAAAAAAGATTTATCAGGAAATATGTTTAACATTAGTATTGATATCCTTACTACTGATACATTAATATTGATGTCTTTACTACTGATACATAAATAGTGATATCCTTACTACTGATACATTAATATTGATGTCTTTACTACTATTTCTTTAATATGGATACCCTTATTACTGATAAATTAATATTGATATCCCCTAATATTAATATCCCTCTACTGAACAAAACTTTATTTGCTCCAATTTTGTTGGTAACTCAATTTATAAAACGAAATAGGAAGTTCTAATTCCAACAAACTGTAGCCCTATAACATGGCTATGTTGCTGTAAGATTTCAATCTGCTACGGTTAGCAGTTGTTAAACGGGTGGTTTTGCAAGATTGAAAAACTAATAGCAAGAATAAAATTTTTGCTAATTTTAACATTAGCAAGTCTCTCTATTGGATTCCATAACTCCAATATCGAACTAGGCTTAGGCTTAGGTTTCACAAAAGCCACTAAGAGCAACTGAATAATTCCACGCAGAAATTTTGTCGAAAATTCGGAGCCATCAACAGATCGAATCACAACGAATTGTAAAGAATCTGATGTAATTTAGTAGTGAATTTCGTCTTTTCTTCCGAATAAGACTTCAAATAGAAATTTTAGGACTTCAATGCAATAGTCACAGCTGTTGAAGATAGTATGCTAAACCCGGAAATTTCCCATTAATTATTTGCCAAAATCGGGGAGCAACAAACTAAAGATACTTTAAGAATTTCACACAAATTTCTTTTTGTTAATTTTTTGTGCGTAATTGGCAAACTGCTACGCAGATAGTGATAGTATTTCACATTTAAGTCATCGCCTGACTTTTTGTACTATTAGTGGTTGCTAATTATGAACGAAAGATTTGATTACACATTTTTTTACAGCCAAAATTAAGCCTCATAACCCACATGATCCACACAACCGCACACCTCGATGGCCGCACACTCCCCATGAATCCATACCTAAAATTAAGCGCACTGTGCAGGTTATGGGCTTTTCTTTAATTTTTTCAAAAAATTTATTTTTATCTATTCTTCAGGCTAAAAGAAGTATTTATATCTATATTTCTGGCTAAAATAATTATCTCTATCTATACCTTAGCTAAAAATTTATTTATATCTATACTTCTGGTTAAAAATCTTTATCTATATCTATACTTCTGTTTAAAATATTATCTATAACCCTGCTAAAATTTTTATCTGAGAAATAGATTTGGCTAAAAGCTCAGGTTAATCTATTCTTCTAATAATTTATCTATATCTATACTGCTGGCTAATAATATGGAAACTAAAAGATAATATTTATATTACTTCGGTTCATCCGGGTTATCCATTGAAGTTAAAGCAGAATTAGCAAAGCTACTTCTTAGGTTAGATTCAAAATTTGATTTAGAGTTAACCTCAAAGAGGTTACACTTATAGATCGAAGCTAAAGCGGAATTAGACTGATTTTCTAAGAATTTAGAGTTATTAAAATTCATTAGCAGGTTTCATTCCATTAACAGAATAAACAACCTTAGGTTAAACTGTATCTTCATGAAATACTTTTATATGACCCTTTAACCCACTAAAGCTAATAATAGAAGAACAATATTCACCCTTAACCTTACTTGAATTACATTCTTTACATATTGATTTCTTTTTATCAAAACACGTTATTTGTTTTGCAACCTTACATTTTTTACAAATTTTACTTGTTATATCAAACTTGATTTCGGTTCTAATAAAATTATATAAGGGGCTAGGTTTAGAGCTAGAACTAGAGATAGAACTATAACTAGAATTAGAAATAGAATTAGAATTGGTGCTAGAACTAGGGCCAGAACTAGAATTAGAATTAGAATTAGAATTAGAGCTAGAACTAGAATTAGAACTAGATCTAGGGCTAGAGCTAGAACTAGAATTGGTAATAGAACTCGATTGGAGCTAGAACTAGACTAAGAGCTAGAACTAGAATTGGAAAAAGAACTAGACTTTTAGCCAGAACTAGAACAGTTTGAAGTAGTTCCACTAATCTGCGAACGGACTCCATCCGTGGCGTGCCAAGCAGCTATGCCGATACAAATTCCACCCAATGATTCATCCCCACATGCACACTCACTAATTTTATCCTATGTTCTAACTTCTAATGAAACGCTAAAGTAAGAGGAGTTCCACGTTTATAATTACACTCTAAACACTCTATAACCATTATTTATAACTGGCCAAAATTTCAATTAAAAATCTAGTATTATCTCTAGACCAAATAAACTTATTTAAATTTTCCTTACTCAACGTATTAAGAGTATTATATTTATAGCTTTTATCTATAATCTTGTCATTACTCAATCCAGCTTTATCTCCAGCGAAATTTATAATTTCATCTCTAAATTTTTGATTATTTTTATATAGATTATTTGAATCATCTCTACCATTTTTGTTTAAATTGCCAATATTTTTATTCATATTTTCAACTGTCAATGGGGTCCACCTTTGGCTCGTTTTATCTCTTCTATTAAGCCGGATTGTGAACCCGGATTCCTTATCTTCCTGATCTTCTTTATCCTTATTCGTATCCCTATCCTTATCATCATCACCATAACAATGACTGAATATTGAATTTGTTCTGTTTAATATATTACTTACACCCGCTGTTACAAGACCAGCAGTTTTTACTGTTAAATCGTTACTCATACAATTATATATCATAAGACATGTAGGTATAATTCCACTTGTGGCCGATACCGACTTTATACCATGAGCTTTAACTGTTTCTTTTGTTAGAATATCTTCATGAATTTTAATACCTTTTGATGTAAAAATTTTTATAAAGTAGAACTGATAGTTATTTGCATTAATAGTATTCCGATCTCTAGCATTAGTCATCAGTGGTTTCAAATAAACTATAAGTTTATCTATCTCATCACTTTCTAACTTATCTTTTAAACTAAAAGCTTTCAAGTCTAGGATACCAACTCTTGAGTCATATATCATAGTTCTCTTTCTATCAATAATAATAAAAGTTTTCTCTTCCTATTAAATTTAATCATACCATAATGAAGCTCATTAGCTGTTCCAGCTGTATAATTATAGTAGCTACCATTTAAATCATTAATTATTTCATAAAACTTATGATCACATTTTTATATTTCATTAAATTTCTTAGGTAGATCAGCTCCATTATAGGTTGTTAAATAAAGTGTATCACAACTCATTCTAGCTGTATTAATTTTCTGGGCTGGTTCATGACACAATGCAATCATTTGAATTTTATGATGTCTCCCTTCTGTAAAATTAATAAGCCTTATGCCTATTTAACTTATCACCCATATCATCAAGAACAATTACACTGTCCGCGAAATTAGGCATATTTTTCGATATGATCAAACTTGAATCACACATATTAATTTCAGTATAGGGCTGGCAAGTTTCTGGATTGATCCAATCTCTCTCATCTTTACATACTATCATTATAGACTTTTGATCTTGATCCTGATCTTGATCTAGATCTTGATCTCAGTATAACTTCAAGTATTGTCTAACAAAATATGTTTTACTTGTATCAGTTCCACCATAAATAGTAGTATGTGATGGTGACTTCTTATATTCAAATCTAATTAAATTTCTATTTATACACCCACCAAAATTTTCTTCTAGTTTCGTATACTTACTGGGTATTGAATTATCTACAATATAACATAACATAATTAAGAAAATAAATACAAAAATCGCACAAACAATCTCTATTTTTTATCATATAAAAATGCTAATCCTAATTTTTGAGGAATTCAATGATAGATTTGGTATTGATAATAGAGCCATGAGAATACCAGAATAGAAGATATAAGTAAAGATCTAAGTCTAATACGAATTGAGATAGTAATGATAGATCAGAAACCAGATGACACGAGTGAAACTAACTTCAACTTTATTGTAAATCCTCATCCAACTGGTAGTACACATTGGGTTTAAGTTATAAGAATAGAAGATGCTCCTGTGTATTACTTTGATATTTGATAGTTTTGGTGTTGAGACTCCTCCATTATTCTTAGAAAAATATGTTGATCTAGGCTCTAATGAAAGAATACAACAATTTGATGAGTCTTATTGTGGTGCTCATTGTTTATATATGATCTCTCTTATTTATAGAGGATTTAGAATAAAGAGTGCTTTGAATATTCTAGTTAATCAAGTTAAATGTCCAGAAATGTATGAGTGCTTGTATTTGGGTTGTTAAGATAGAGGTAATGTTAATGAGAATGACCATAATATTGAAAATGATAATGTGAATGTCAATAATAATGTTAATTTCAATGATAATGTCAATTTCAATGATAATGTTAATGTCAATGATAATGTTAATGTCAATAATAATGTCAATGATAATGTTAATGTTAATACCAATGATATTCAGGGAACCTGCTTCGTAGTTGATAATGATAATGATAATGATAATCAGGGCACCCGCTTCGCAGAAGATAGTGATAATGAAAATAAGAATAATATTGATAGTGATAAGGATGATGACGTTGATAAATTTATAAATCTATTTGGTGAAAAACATCCAAGGGCGAAACCTATCCGAAAAGCAGTTGGGGAACCAAGGGCAAAGCCCTTTTCACCGATAACCCATAGTAGATGGGGTACCAAGGACATCGTCCCTTATACTAATAATTTTTTTATTAATGTTAATGGGAGTCTACAATCATGGCTAGTTGATGGTAATATAATTGTCAACGCTATATTCCTAGAAAACTTCAGATGTATATTATCTGGTCCTAGTGAAAGTGGAAAGATATTCTTGTTAAGGAATCTAGTTATAACTAGTATTCAATTTGACAAATTATATATCATTGGTCCCACTGTTGATCAAAATAATGATATGAAGCATGAAAATATTGAGTTTGTTAAAGATATAAAAAATTAGTCCCATCCGACCAACCAACAAAATTTAAAAAGGAACTCATGATATTTGATGATGTTAGAGCCAAAAAACAAGTTATTAAAGAATACTTTTGTAGAGGTAGACATAATAATTGTAATGTGATATATCTTAATCAAAATCTATTCACAAAAGATAGACAGAGTGTTAGAGAGAATTGGAATTTAATTTTTATTTGCTCAAAAGGATAAAGTACTCACAATCTATGTATCAAGATTTCTTTAATAATGACGAACTTAACTATGCTGATTTTACTAGTATATGTAATAAGGTATGGAAAGAGCCTTATAGATACATTGTCATTGATATATCTAAAAATAAAAATATGAATGTAAACTAAAAATTAATTGGGATTGGAGAGTTTTATGGTTTAATAATATTTATGAATAAGTCTATGACTAAGTCTAAGTCTGTGTCTATAAGTATGACTAAGTCTAAGTCTAAGTCTATGGCTATGACAATTACTATGACTAAGTCCGATTCTATGACTAAGTCTAAGACTATGACTATGACTAAGTCTAATACTATGACTATGACTAAGTCTGTGTCTATGACTAAGTGTATGACTAAGTGTAAGTCTAATTCTAAATCTATATCTATGACGAATCTAAGTCTAAGTCTATATCTATATCTACGTAAATATCTAAATCTATATCTATATCTATGATTAAAACTATTATTATAGATAGAAATTAAATCAGATGTAAATTAAAACTCAATACATCGCCATTAAAGTCTATAGGTCTTCCATACTCATCTCTAATATGAAGTTCGATGTATTCCAATTTATCTTTTGTAACATTTTGATATAGTATATTATTTGGTATAATGTTTATCATGTAATTTGGTGGTTCTATTAGATTAAAAGTATATAGTATGTCTGTGTCATTACTGTTGTGTCCGCCAAATCTCATCTTTGGCGACCGCTATGTTAAGTAGTATGAGGCAGTGAAAAGGCTAGCGCGATAAGAATTCACTCTTTCAATCTGACTTTCTTTTATAGCTAAAGACACCAAGTGCGGTTAGCTATTGCGCTCCGAACGGAGTTTGAGAATAACAACTGGTACAACCAGGTAACACAAATGAACAATGCGCTAGATAAGTATTTACAACTATGAGTGATATGATATATTAACATATTGAGTTTTAGAAGAGTTTAAAACAATACATTTGGGTGCTTTGTTACTGAGTGAGCCAGACGCTCACCACATTCCCCCCTCTGGGAGGTGGTTAACAGTTGGAGATTTGCTACGCTTCTTCGGTTGAGGCAATTTCTCCCCTGTCGTGTTCGGGTGACTCCCGTTCGGGATCTTGCGGCTGAGGAGGATGCTGCAATGATGAAGGGTTTTGAGTGCCCTGGGGAGTACTCTTTGAAGATTCGAGTTGTCTTCTTCTTTTCCAGTTCACTGATGTTGACTGGGCTTTGGCTTAAATGAAAAATTTTAATTGCATTACAGCGGCTGTTTTGGCTTTAGTGAGTTTAGTGTTAGCCGTTTTTTGGCTTTCGAGACTGTGGCTTTCTTTCGAATAGATGAGCGTTTTCGCTTTTGGACTGTCCTAGGGGATTTTTTCTTTGTGAGTTTCTTTGGAGTTGTTGTTGGGCCTGTCTTTGTTGTGATTGGGGATATGTCTAGCGATTAATTTGCCGCCAGGGGTGTTGCTTCGTTGTCATCAATCGGTGTGGAGGTGCCTTGTTGATGGCTTGTAGTAGTTACTGTTGCGGATGATGGTCCCGGTGCGTCTAGTGATGTGGTTGGCATTTGGAGCTTGCTTGTGGTTGGCTGTTCCAGTCGGGCTAATTTTTCTGCCTGGAGCTCGCTTCGCTTTGGTTGCACCGTTCGGGCTTTTTCTGCTAAACAGAATTTCTCCTGTTTACGTTTATTTCTAATATATTCTCCTACGGTTTTACAGGCGACGAAGTTTATGAGACGGAGTTTTGGCTCCGGTGGTTTTTGGCGTTTTTCGGAGGATATTGCGATGTCGCAGTTTTGTATTACAGTATTTTTTTGATTATGTATGTCGATGGTAATAGTTTGGGGTGTATAATATACGATTGTTCCGTCTGGGTTTATTGACCAAAGAGGTTTTAGTGTTCCTCTGGGTTCGGGATTTTTTCTTCTGATGGTTTTAAGTGCTAAGTTGCGGCGTGTCTGGTCAATTATGGTTGTTTTATCTCCTATCTGAAACTTAAACATAGACGGAAATATTGTACCCTTTTGAGCTGGCCTGAGGGGTTCATTGTCCGAGTCTGGCGACGAGATGACGCAAAGTCGTCAGAATCTGGTGTCTTTGTGTCATCTGATGGGGAGTCCTGTTGGGAGGTTTCCTCTGGCTTGTACTGGATATCCAGGTTGACTTCTGAGTTGGTGTCCCGGTCCCAGATTGCTTAGAATTTGTTAGAAGGTTAGATAGTTCTCTGTTTCTAGGTCTACCGAAGTGTGCTTCGAGTGGGTGTATTTTTGTGACCCTGTTTGGTATTAGTCATATTGATTCAATTATTTCTGATATTTTCTCATCTATGGTGGTTTTGTCCCATATGGGGCCAAAATTCATTGTTAGGAGTCTTCGTTTTAAAGTTTGTATTAGGCGTTCTACCATGCCCGAAGCGCGGTGGTCGCGAGTTGGGGAGAAAACGAGTTTAATATTTTTGTCTTTGCCATAGAATTCGAAAGCTCTAGATTTGAACGCTTGTGCCTGATCGCAACGTGTGCTGCGCGGTATGCCATGAAAGGTGCAGTATTGGTTAAGGAAATCTATTGCGGTTTGTGTGTCGCAATTCGTATGTACTACTGCTGATGGATAGCGGGAGAAGCGACCGACCGCGGCTAAGTGCCTGCAGTTTTCTGCCAGTAGCGCAATCGCGCGGTGTATTTGGGGGAACCACATAATGTTTGCTAGGCGGATCATCACAAATTGGCCCGGGTGGGTGCGGTCTACTGCATTAATGACAAGGTTCTGTAATTGGTAAGGAATGACTAGTTTACCGTCGTATAAGAAGCATCCCAATTAAGCTACGGCTAGATCGTTTCGTAGGCTGTAATAATACTTTGAAAATTGCTTCAATTCCTCCCATTTGTGGGAATTAACAAATTTAATGATTGCTTGGAGGTTCTTGTCTTTTATAGTGGCTTCTGCCAGGAACTCTTCGCCGAATACGCGGGATAAATTGCGACGATAATTGGGGGGGGGTTTCATTTTCAAATTCGAATAAAGGTGCGTGTCTCTATTCCTCTATTGGGTCTCAGCCTTGGCCTACATTGGAGGATGGGGGGTTAATATCCGTTTGGGTAGCTACAGAGATTGGTGGGTTTGAATTTTGGGTGCTCATGGCTCTACTTTTGTTGGGTTTTCTATTGCGTTTAACTATGGGTATATCAAATGTATTTAGGTCGGGTTTATTTCTAGTGACTACGTTAACGTTAATTGAAGAATTTGTAGGTTGTGGTTTAAAGAATTGTGGAGTTGAAGAAGAATTAATATTGTTTGGATTTGAAAAAGAATTGATGTTATTTGAATTTGAAGAATAATTAATGTTGTTAGATGAATTTCGCTAAAGAGAGATTGGATTAGAGAAAGAGTTAATATGCCATTGTTTAGTACAAGAGAAATGGCAAAAAGCGTTCACTTTGTTTTGCGCCGGTTAACTTTTGCTTATTGCGTCATGTGATTTACGCGTATTTCCGATTGGAGTGATCTGATTGGTTCAGACTTTGTGCTTTCTTTCTTCGTTAAGTAGTGTGAATGTGAATTCGTTTATCCTATTTATGACAAAAAGTTCTTCGTCTGCGCTTATGGGAGATGGATTTAGGTGAGGATTTCTGCTTAGGTAGTCAGTAAAGCCCATGTTTTTCCCCCGTAAATGATTGATGGTAACAGTGTACGGGAGTAGTCTATCTAGCCAGCGTGAAAGTCTGCTTTGTCGGGATTTATTGGCCCGATTAGGTTTTTTAACGCCGAAAGTAGAGCTGTGTGATCTGTGATGAGTTCAAACTTTGATCCTAGTAGATAATATTTGAAGTGGTCTGTGGCCCATACTACCGAGAGTAGTTCTAGTTCGCTTGTGTTGTATTTTAGTTATGCCTTATTTAGGAATCGACTGGCGTACGCTATTGGGAATCACCCGTCTGGGTATTGTTGATCTAGGACAGCCCCGAGGCCAGTATGGCTTGAGTCACATTTTAGGCGTGAACTTCGCTCTTTGTCAAAATGTTTTTTTTTCTGTAATTTTTGATATTACCATTTTTATTTTTTCGAGTGCTATTGTGTGAGAATTTAGCCTTTGTATTTTGTTGTGAGTTATGTTTTCTTTTTTTAATAATAGTCTTATAGGATCAAGTAAGCTGGCATGGTTGGGTATAAACTTTATGAACTGGTGTATGGAGCCCATATGGGAGC
The DNA here is from genome assembly GCF_964194025.1 of Convolutriloba macropyga. NCBI lineage: Eukaryota > Metazoa > Xenacoelomorpha > Acoela > Convolutidae > Convolutriloba > Convolutriloba macropyga. The sequence continues at coordinate 12,131,989 of NC_134481.1, read as the reverse complement.
GTAGTTGTTTAAGTGTGTTCGGCGGTTTTAAGTTGAGTATCGAGTCAATCTTTTTTACGGTTGGAGTTATTTCCGTCTGGGTAATTTTGTAACCAAGCCAGTTTGTTGTAGGTTTTGCGAATTCGCATTTTTCTAGTTTAATGGCGAGGTTTTTTTTGTCAAGTCGCGAAAGGATTGTGTCTATGTCTGTTTCCTGATCATTGGGGGTGCCCTTGGTTATGATTAGAATATCATCGAGAAAATTGAATTTGTTGTGGATGTTTTCGAGAGTTTTATGAAGTGTTTTTGGAACCTTGTGGGCATATCTGAAAGTCCGTAGAACCCGTTTCTGAATTGGTATGTTCCCGTGGATTTACCCCCCGAGGATATTGAAGTTGCAATGTTTTCTGAGTTCGGGGTGTAAGGGTATTTGGCTATGCGCGTATTTAAGGTCTATTTTGGAAAATAGGAAGTTACCCGTTTTGTTTTTGTTGTCTGAGATGTATTTAGCTACCGAGTCCTTGAGGTTGTCAATGGATTGCATCTAATATTTATTCTTTTCGATGGCATCGTTTGAAAGTTTAGAGTCTAATTCTAGTTTGATGGATTGGTCATGTTTTACTGTAATGACTACGGGGCTTATGAAGACTTTGTCTGAGCACTTTTCAAGTTTGATTATTTGTTTTGTGTCTATTAAGTGTCGAATTTCTTTGTCTACTTTGTCCGTTAGGTGTAATGGTACTCTTCGACCTTTCTGTTGATATGGACTTATGTCTTGTTTCAATGTAGACTTTGCAATATGATTTTTAGATTTGCCCAAACGGGTGCATAGGTTGGGACTCTTTTTATGATTTTGATTTGTATTGCATTGTCCGGTTGGATTTTGTTTGTATTTATACCTTTGTTTTGGGAGAGTGTCAATCCGAGTTTCCCGAGGACATCACGTCCTAGTAGGCTGACCGTGTTAGAGTTTACCACCAGGATTTCGTTGCTGTATGTCTCCCAATGTCCGGATCTTAGTTTCAATTGTATGGCTCCTGTAATTGAATCTCAATGTTGTTGAAGCATCTCTATTTGACTGGGCATTCGTTCAGTTCTTTCCATTTGGCTGAACTGTATTGTTGTAATATCCTATCTGCTTCTTCCTTGCCTATAAAGCTTCTTGGGCTGCCTGTGTCTGCGAGCCAATCGATTTCGGTTCTGTCCGAGGTTTTTTTAATCCAGATTTCGTCTGATAGGTTGGGTGAGTATCTGCTTGGTTGTTATTGAATGTCTTGGGTTCCATGAAGTTTACCGTCTTCCAGCTGTCGAACACCTCTTGTATGAAGAATGTGTTCTTGAGGTCTACGGTTTCTTCATTATTGTCCGACTGGGTATCTTGGAGTTGGATTGGCGACCGTTGGTTTTGTGTTGTTGCTCTTATGTTGCGTACCCGTCGGGTCTTAGGAATGCTTTGTTGGGGTGTTATTTGTTGGGTTTGCCACCGGAATTTTGCGGATCGGCTTACTTTGCTGTAGTGTCCGATTTTTTTGCATAGTTTGCATTGGACTTTCTTGGCTGGGCAAGAAAGGTATGCCCACTGGAGGTTGTGAGATAGGTACTGAGGCATGCGCCATGTTGTGTCCGCCAAATCTCTTTGGCGACTGCTATGTTAAGTAGTATGAGGCAGTGAAAAAGCTAGCGCTATAAGAATTAACTCTTTCCATCTGAATTTCTTTTATAGTTAAAGACTCCAAGTGCGGTTAGCTATTGCGCTCCGAACGGAGTTCGAGAATTACAACTGGTACAAACAGGTAACACAAATGAACAATGCGCTAGATAAGTATTTACAACTATGAGTGATATAATATAATAACATATTGAGTTTTAGAAGAGTTTAAAACAATACATTTGGGTGCTTTGTTACTGAGTGAGCCAGACGCTCACCATAATTACCATTATCTTTAACACCAGATAAAAAATTACAGTGAGTGTTAATAGTATTCAAGCCCATAATATCAACAATCTTAGTTGCTAAATTCATACCTGTTGAATATATTTGTCTATCATATCCTAGTAATGATCCTACTGAGTTATTTACATCAAAGCTAATTACATCTTGTAACACTTCTGTTTTACATTTCATTGTTTTTTATCTGCGTCTTTTAAAACATTATTATTTGTTTCTGGTTTTATTATATCTGCTATATCAACTAACTTATATGCACCAGGTGGTATAGTACTAATCTTACTAGCATATAGGAAGTTATTATTTCTTTCAGTTATATTAAAACAGAATTATAAACAGATATTCTAATTGAACCTAAGTTCGATGTATTAAGTATAGGTTAATTGAAATGAAATCTTTCTGTTGGTCTCTTCATTATAAAGTTAAGAGTATGTTCATATTTAATTTTGGTTAGTTTTTTAGTTATCTTTTGTAGTTCCCATATGAATAGGGTATTGATAATCATTTTATTAGGATGAATATCTAGCTCGGTGAATCTGCTCTGCAGATCTGCGAAGCGGGTTCCCTGATAAACATATCGATATTTTAACTATAAAAATGGACTTTAATTTGGATACAACTTTTTATTACAAAACTGATATATATAAAATTAAGATTATAAAATATAAAACTAATAACCTACTAACTATGAATACGTTTAATACTAATATTATTATCATTCTCAATAGAGAAGAGAATCATTTGAATTTGAGTGATTGATATCTAGAGATTGAGTTTGTTGTATCGGATAATGCTGGTGGTGTATTTGCTAACAATGCTAATATCAGATTAGTTAATTACGGTATGATGGCATTATTTTGTTCAGTTAAGCTTGAAACTAGTGGTGGTACAGCTGTTGAATATATAGATCAATACCATCCTAATCTATTAATGTATAAGTTTTTAACTAGTACTGGTGATAAATATGAGAGTAGTTTTGTTAGAAATAAATGTAATAGAGATATTCAACTTAAAGGTGATCATATTGCTGCAGAACGAAGTCGTATGTATATGATGATAAAGATGAGTGATCTATTTGGGTTTGTAAATGATTTAGAAAAGATTATATATAGTTTAGGATTTAAACTAATATTAAAAAGAAACAATAATCAACGTGCTCTATTTAGAGATGATGCTAATCCTTGTGTAGTAGCTATTGATGGTAATATACATATTAGAGATATATTGTGAAGTGTACCTAGTATTGATCCTGGTAATGATAATAGAACTTTTGTACAGAAAGGATTAAATAAAAAGAACAATATTGATTTTAGTTATTATGAAAGAAAAACATTTATTAGAATGTAACAAATATTAGAATGTACCAAATGCTACTAACTTCTTGTTTGATCTTGCTGTGCAAAATGGTATGGAAAGACCACAATGTGTAATAATTGGTTTTGAAAATAACTATGTTAATGAACAAACTCATGATGGAAGTACATTTGATATAATGAATGTTACCGAATGTTATTGTAAGACTGGTAGTAAGTTTTATCCCGAGGATAGAATGAATATTAATTATGGTACAAATAACTATAATGAGAACTTTAAAGAGATTGTTAATTTTAAAAAAGATTATAATAGATTACTTCATAATATTAGACCATATATAAATCATAAAACATTCAAAAATAGTTATAGAATATATGTATTTGATATTAGACATCAAAATGATCAAATAGGTTCACAATCATTTCAACTTGATTTTAAATTCCATGCTGTAGTTGCAGATGTTATATATTATGCTTTATTTTAACTAGAAAGGTTTTTAGTGTTAATAGTGATGGTAATAAGATGGTTGATATAGTGTCGTAGACACTAATAGCCGGAGACTTATAATCTCGTAGTTATAGTTATATTCCGTGTTATAGTCGGTGTTGTAGTCAATGTTATAGTCATTATCTTAGTCAAACTATTTCTTACTAGTCTTAAAAAAACCTTTAGCATAAAAATATCTAATTTCTTTTTATTCTATGGAGACAAGCCTCTAGCTTCAAGCTTTCTCTTCGAGCTTCGCTCACTGGCGGAGTCCGTAGGCTTAGGCTTAGTCTCACTCTTAGGCGGTGGCTTTATAACAAAGGGATTATACTTTTTAACTTCCATTTTTTAATATAAAAATATGATTAACTTTAAAACTAATTCTTATTGCGTTGATGGTAGACATTATAGTTGTGCTATTAATTTTCAAGAGGTTATTACTTCAAAATGTACTAAGACGTTAAAGGGATCCTGTACTATGTGTAGAAGGAATAAGTCAATGACTCTCAGTGACGCAACGATAGAAGCAGAGGAGTTGAAGGATGTCTCTAAAAATGTTGGTAAAGCAACAGTTAACTTTGGAAAGAAAGTTGCTAATAATCAAGTAAGAGCATTAGAAATAGCAAGTTATATAGGAAGTGCCGCTGCAAGTAGAAACCCTAGAGCAGCTTTATCAGCGACACCTGGTTTATTTATATTTGCAACTACTTGTGAAGGTATAAGAGTAGCACAGAAAGGTAGAGGGTTATATTTAGGTACAAAGAAAAGATCTAAATATAGATCTACCTCTAATGGTAGATATTGATGCTAATATTATTATTACAAAATATATGGTAAAAAATAGACAATGTCCCCTTATTATAACTAAACACTAATAACTTTAGTTTAAAAAAACACTCAATTTTCTTTTCTTATTCTTATGTTCTTCATATATCTTAATTAACTCATTATATTCATCATTATTTTTTTTAATTATCATTCATTGATTTAGTATATAGTTTATTAAACTTGTCACAAAAGTGTTTACTTAAAATATACATTTGCGACTATTTTATAATTTTGTTTATTGTTTTAAAAATAATTGTTTTTGATAATGAACCACAAACAGTTGCTGTAGCAAAAGCTGTTGGTATAGAATAAGGCAAACCTATACCTGTTTATGCAACTGATGTTGATGTTGCAGTTGTTGCTATTGATGATAATAGTATGTCTGTTATCTCAGCTACTTTAATGTACTTTTGTATCTACTTAACTTATTATTATAGTTGTTAGTTTTAGTTTCTTAATAATTTCTAATATCTTTTATAATGTTAATATTATTACTAAATTTATTATTAGCTAGGATTTTATCATTTATATATTGTTCATTAACGGTTGATCCGCGAAGCGGCAATTCCATCGATAAGTTGGGATATAGTAAACTCAGACTCGGTGCTGTTGGTTGACTCGTTTTCATTAGTTAAATAAATTTCTATTTCCTTCATTATTTCTTCTTTATCAAAATAAGACTGCATCTCTAATCTTGCTTGTTCTTTTTTGTCAAATAACTTACTCTCAAGTAATATAGCAATTAGGTATTTTATAACAATCCTTATCATTAATATGTGGTTTTCCCTTAAACCTCTCCATCTATTAACACATGCTTCACCAAATTAATTATTAGTAATTGTCTGATTAAACTTATTGTTATCAAACTCTAGTTTTAATTCATTATATCTAGAAATTGTATCAGCGGAAATTTTTATTGCCAAATAGAACAGTATTAGTTTCATTTTCAGTTATCTTATTGGCTAATGTGCTTAAATTATCTGAGTTAAGAGAAACTAGTTCAACTGTCTGATCATCAATCCATACAAAGCCACCATTGGTTTTAGATGATGGTAGTTGAATAACGTTTGCATTTAATTGACCAGTTGTAAATTCTTCAAATTCATCTTTTCTTAATTCAGTTATGTTTTTAATTAATATGTCCCTGTTATTATTAGATTATAATAAGTTTTTGTCACAATGTTCTTTATTAACAGCATCTTTCATATCAATGGGTGGATGTAAGTTTTTGTTTATATATTTTTTTCTCATATCAATATTATCATTATCCTCTAGGAGTAATTGATGAGCTTGAGTAGTTGTTAAATGGTTGGGTGAACTAATGGTTGTTGTTGTAGTTTGTTGTTTGGCTTGGTTAAATCTATTTCTTGTCATTATTTATATTGAGAAAGGTTCCGAATGATTCTAAAACTTTATTATTAGATTCAAAACCAAACTCGAATTTTAAAATTTCCTGCTCATGATATTTACCTTCAATTATCTCTGCATTTATAACTTCTATCTTATATATTGGTGGTTGTGTTTTCAGAACTTCATTAACTTTAAACAATTCTCTATTCCAATCATTTAGAAAAGATATTACGTTTATCTGCATTTCTAACATAATCAGCAACTTGCAACTTTAAGTTTAGGTTGGGCGTAGCCGGGTTTACCCTTAATATCCTTAAAATTAAATGAGTGTCTAACTTTATCAGGATTATTAGAACTATCAACCGGTGTCATATTAATTGTTGAATGAATGTTATTGTTATATGTTATTACTGCATCATTTGAAATATTTACCCAATTACCATCACCACTGATGCAAATTGGCTTATTATTTATGTGAAAAAACGTTCTATTAAATCTCTCTATAAAAACAGCCTTTAAATCACTTCACTATAAGTAGAATATAGTTGGGTTTCATATTCTTTTAGTAAAGATTTAAATGTTTTATTGTATAACTCGCTACCTCTATCTACCCATAACTTTTCTGGTTTTCTACTTTTAGAGCCACTCCGTGGATATTCTGATAAAACTGATTTGAAACCATTAGTTATAGATAAACCAGATTTAATCTATAATGGAATATCCCATGCATTTTAAGAATATATCTTTAACAGTTAATAAAAACTTATAATTTTTGTTGTTTTTACTTAGAGATGATGATCAATTAAATCAGCTGATCATGTTTCATCTTTATATAATGGTATTATTCTTTCTCTTCTAAACTTTGTTATTTGGGGACTTAATACTTCTTTAGCTAGTAGTTGTTGTTTTTCCACCATTATTTATTTACTAAAAATAAAAACAAAACTATCTGGATGTTCTTGATTTCATCGTATAATCCATCATGCCCAGTTTTTGTTTCTAGTATAAGTAATTCTAATCTTTCTATTAGGTTGTTGGGGTCGGTTTTGCTAAGACCTTTAGCTTCAACTTCTTCACCACTCTCATGAACAGTTTCTTCACTACTAGAATCCACTGTGTGGTGGCGTGGATTTCGTCCCGGTAAGGCAAGACTTGTTTCTAGTCTTCTAGTAAGTTTCACTCTATTACTTTTAATATCTCCTCTTATTCCATTGTAGTCGATATCACTTAGAAATAATCTTATTTTTTTTCGTCACCTCTTGTATCTTTTAGGGTTACATCTTTATTAGTAACAAACATAGTGAAAACCCTAGAAAAATGATAGACTCTACTTTTTATTTTTATACCATCAGGTACTAGAGATATATCTACAACATTTGTCTTAAATTTGATTGAATTTTTATCAACCGATTTTAATTCTAATTGTTTATTTGTTTGTTTACCCATTAGTAATAGAATGTCAATCATATCATTGTCTACAGTAAATATTTTGACTCCATCTTTTAATTTTACAGGTAGATCAAGTGTTGGTGATAAGAGAGAGGCTCGATCATCAAGAAAGCCGCTTTGTTGTTTGGATTCTAATGCTTTTAAAACAATATTGTTATCCTCGAGTGATGCTAACGTTTTGTTTTGAAGAGCTTGCATTGCTTCACTCTTGGGTAGTCTTCACTGTCTCTGTTCATAGTTTTAGATACTGGATCAAATAACTCTTCTATTTCACCATATTATTCTTGTTGTCTTAATTTATCTTCTAATCTATTTCTTCTGTTTTGTTTTTCTAGACTGTTTAATTCTATAAGTTTATCTAGCATAGCCATTTTTTATTTGTTAAGATAAAATAAAGTTAAATCAGAAACTGCTTGGTGAACCACGAGCGGAGCTCGTTCACAGATCATTATATAATTTAATGGCAGCTTCAATTAATTTTCTATCATCATTAATAATGTTTTCTAGAACATTATTAGCTAGTTGGTCTTTATCTAATTCTAATGGTGTTTTCTTAATTTTATTTAATAAATCTCTTTTAAATAGATATAGATTCTGATCATGAGAATAGCTTTAATTTTTTTTTACATAAAGTTTTTAGCATCAAATGTGTTTAGACTAATTTTAATTGTTTTAGTTGTTGTCATGTTATCACCTTTTTGTATTCTACATTCATCTACAGTTCTCTGTGTGTTATACATTAAAGCATTATAAAACCCTTCATATTTAGCATTGTTACAATTCTTTATTCCATTCTCTTTAGTTTTATTTTGGTAATCTCTAAAGCTATATGTCCTCGGTGACTGGGCTATAAACTCTTCTATTATTCTACTTCCCAATTCAGGTTTGATTTCGCCTGGGACTTTTTTATTAGTTTTGTTTGGTGGTTCGAGATTACTTAAGTCCACGTGTTCATTGTCGACATTACCCTTGCTAATGATTAATACAAAACTATCAGTATCCTTATAATGGAGTTGTAGATCCTTGAGAGATAGTTGAAGAATATTATAGAATACATTCTACGTGTGTAATTTACTTAATTCTCATATAGTAACACCTACATATACTGGAGAATCTTATTCCATTTTATCTTTATATATTCAATTTTGGCTATAATCCTTATATCTAGTATTATCTAGTATAATCCTTATATTCTTAAATGTTGGTTTTATTATACTTTTCATTATCTTTTCTTCATCGTGTATGAAATTAATTTGAAGGAAGTTTAGAGGGTTCATGCACATTCTTCCTTATAGTGAGTTATTCATTAATTTCCTTACATACTTTTCCGCTTCAGTTTTAGCTGTTGCTCTTTTATTAGTATTGTTTTTTATATAGTCAATACATATGTAATCTTGGTTAAATTTAATTACTCTATGAATTTTAGTTTCTTTTACACCCATCTAAACATAGAATTTTAACATCCAATAATGAACCATATAATCTGTTTCGTTGTTTTGATCTAATATTAATTTCTCTGTTCTCGCTCTACATTTCTCTTTTTCTCTTTAGCCTAATTCATTATCATTTATATGTCTTTTATTGGGCATTAATGCTAGTTGCTCTGTTCTATCTTTCCACTATTAGTATAATTAATATCACAAACTATATATTAACCATGATCACTATCATCTGGAGTGTTTAATATATGGCAAAATATGGTATCCCATTATCTAGAGATGTGGTAGTAGTGTACTCGAAGTCTTTACAAGGTAAATTTAACATTATTGCTTAGCCGTATAGGTTGTTTGCACCTATATACCATAGAGTCTTGTTACTTTCACCATCCGCGAAGTGGCTTCGCCGATTGTTAACCAATCTATCATCCATTATACCACATATATCACCTCTCTTTGCGTCAACGAAATCATCTAGCATTTGTTTATTTTGTAATGTATCTAATGTAACACCACTTGACATTAACCAACAATCAAAACTATAACCCCGGAGATTTACATAGTCTCGAGGGCTGAGACTGAATTCTTTCATACTTAGTTTAACAAATTAATTCATGCAGTAGTGTAATATTTCCGCATCATTCTGTAAATACTCTATAGTTAGATCTTTACCAGTTTTATGACTGTTTTCTTTATTTAAGATATTGACTTCTTCTTGTGTTGGTAATTTATTAGAGAGAGAGGATTTGAAGTCTTCTATATATAGATTACCTATAAAATTGCCGTAGTAATCTAAGCCAAAGGGTTCGTGTGGATCTAATGTTTTAGTTATACAATGATATATCTTTGCCATTTGATCTAGAGGAATAGCTAAGAAGTTATAACTATCCAAGAATTTAAGAAAACCAATACTAAACATCATAGACTTACCAGCAGCTAGTGGCGTGTTATCTACTTTTAATTTATCACTATTCTGTTTCAAAAATTCACTATATAGCAGATGGAAATCAAAACCAGAGCCTTTGTGGAATATTACAGGAATGAAGTTTTGTTTTTTGTATCTTAGATTACAAATCTTACATGCGGGTTCTCTATGTTTACCAGTTTCGTGACAGTAATCTCTTACTTTATAAATACCTGTGTTACCACATATATGACAAGTGTAATCGGTTTCAAGATATAGTTTTTTTGCTTTAATGAATACCATCACTTCATTACGCTGCTTGAAATTACTCTCTGTTTTTATTTCTAATAGATCTCTAGCAATTCTTTTGATAAAATCAAGACCGAAGTAGTGTTTGAAATTACTTGCCAGATGTAACCCACACTTATTGGTATGTGCTCAGCTATTACACAATTATGGGTCTTAGTTGACCACACAACATTCAATATCACCGGTTATAATATTTTTTATATTTTGTCGTTTATGTTCATTTATAAAAGTAATTATCTTCTTCTTAGGACAAAGATTTTCTGGTTTGAAAGAGTAGCTACATTCATGTTTTGTCGTATTTAATTTGAGAGTTAAACCAATATATTCATCTATCACAGTAATTGAATATATGATTTATTTTATTTGTTCGGTCTAACAAGTTTTCTTTGTTTTTAATTAGAGCACAATGGTTCTTCGACCATGTTTCACCATGGTTCCCCCAAACTAATATTCTGACATCTTTTCTATTTTTATTGAAATCATCCACTGGTTTAAACAATTCTACTTTGCCCTCACCATGGAGTGCGTATACCTAAACATAAATATTGTACAATTTCTGTATTCTCATTATATATCTCATCTTCTTGTTGTTGTCTTTGTTCAATTAGATTATTTACATATTTACTCTCGCGTGTTGCATGATCCATAGCTGGATGTAGCCAAGCAGTAATAAATAGTTTTAAGCAGTTGTATTTGGAATTGCGTATATTTAATATTGATTTAGAGTTTTTGAGATTGGGAGGTAAATCTATATAACTACCAATAGATGCTTTGGTCGGTTCAATTTTTATCTGAATACTTCTTAATCCGAGAAACTCAAATTCATAGCCATAACCCTCATTTGTTTCCTTTTCAAAATCTAACCATTGTCTGTATATATTGTCACCATATTCATATATTGCATTATTAATAATATAGTCAGTGTTGAAGAATTTTTTAGTAGATTTAACTTCTTCTTGGGTTCTCTTCTTGCACTCACATTCATCTGTGATTTTATATTTAAAACTCTTAACTTTTCTAAATTGATAACAGTTTTTTACTTCTTCTAAAGAGTTATTAATAGCTTCATCTATATCTTCAATGTAACTTCCATCATTATCAGTAATATAATATTTTTTCATGTTCTGGCTAGAGTTTATATCAAAGTATTCTGTGTTTTCTAGATACAGGCGATTATGACTATATGAGTGAGTTTTTAGGGCTTTTTTTTCTAAATTTTTTGATATTCTTTACATTGTAACTTAATTCTGGTGTAGATACTATCTTCGGTTTTAGTTTTAGGTTTAGTGTTGTGTTTACTTTTAATAAAATCTTTAGTGTTGTCTTTTGTTTTGGGATAGATAAATTTTTCATCCGAATCATACATTCTCTGTTCAGTTTTAGCTGCATCTTCATCTGAACCAAACAATTTCTCTAGCAATTCTTTATGTTAAGAACCGTATGATTGATGCCTGTATAAACCCTTCTTTGATGCCTGTCCAAATTGCTGTTAGTTGAGTGAGACATGGTCTATTTTATTAGGGAAAATTTATAATTTTTTAAAAATGAAACAATGAAGTGTGATAAGTGTAAAAATAAGCCATGGAAAGAATGTTGTAATGATTGCAGGGAATTAGAATATTGTTGTTATATATGCAAGGATATAGTTAAAGTGAAAAATTATATTTAACATTTGGGTGACCATTATGTTAATCCAGATCAATTTCGAGCGTGTAATATGCGTAAAATTATAAGCATATTTCTTTATATAGGTTTAGAAATGGAAGATGCAGATTGTGCATCTATCTTAATAGATATAGATTCACCCATACTAGAAATCGGTTCAGAGAGCATGTTTATAAATACAATATCGGTGAAGCCGTTTCACGGATTACTGTGACCGGTTCTCCCTAATTAGATATAAATTAGGCTCTAAGCAAAAGTGGAGTTCTTTTTATATAAATACTAGCAAAATTGTGGGTGTGCGGGTATGCGGGTTTAAAGCTTAATTTTGATTTCATTTTTGATAGTGTATATAGTAAGGGATAAAACAGGGGTTCCAGTTGTCAGTTCAATTTGTCTCATTTCTCCGAATGCGGCTAGCGTGAGAGGGATGAGACAAATCGGGCTGGTGACTGGAACCCCTATTTTATCCGCTACTGCTCATTGATACCGTAGTTGTCTATATCTTTAACATTAAGAAAAGGTTGCTTTTTTTAATGTTTGCCGAAAACAGGCGTTTTGAAAAAAAAGTTAAAAGGACATTTTCTGGGAAGAAAACATTTCTCAGATTTGTTTTAGATAGCCTTGTCCTCAATTCCAGGCGGCTATTATAGCGCTCCTAAATTTTTGTTTACAATTCAAAGAATTTGAATTGTATTGGGGCGCTGTGTTTTTTTTAAGATGTGTTCACACTTTTTCAATGACTTTGATCTTTCAAAACGCGATAAACAGGTAAAACCCACAGGGATTTCATTAGAGGCCAAAAAAAGGTTTTAGTCGTCCTTTGAGAGTTTAGAGTGGTGCAGTTGGTGGGATGGCTTTAAATTGGGCCCAAAATGGTGCAATTTTTCATTTTTGTTGTGGTTTTTTTAGTTTTGTGAGTGATTAGTCTTAGGTTGAAGTTTTTAAGAGTTGATGAAGGCCTTTCGCCTGACAAAATTACTTGTTATGACCATTTTATGAGCTATATGTTTTGGTACCACAAACACGCAAAGTGGTACTAATTTTTGTAGTTTTTTGTCAAGTTCTTGAAAATTTTTGACATTTTTTAAGTTTTTTTAGGTTCTGGGGCCAAGGAACCTCCTTAGAGGTTTGGTAATAGAGCACTGAAGATTTCCTAATAGTAATGGATTGGTTTTCCACATTTTAGAGCCTCGAGTTTTAGCATTTTTTCGATAAAATTTGAAATTTGTTTTTAATGTTTTCTTAAGTTTTTGTCAATTTTTGATATTTGTTCATTCTGAAGTGCCAGAAAACTTATTCCTCAGTGGGAAAAAAATTACTGTATGGTTGTTAGTTTCAATAGATTTGTTTTCAACAATTTAACCTTTCGAATTTTAGGAATTGTTTGATAAAATGTTTTCAAGCTTTTTTCAAAATATTTGTATTTTATTGTTTTTTGCCTCAGTTGCCAGGTAGCCTCATCCAGGGTTTGATGGAATGTTATTAAATAGTTTCTCGGGGGCAATGGTTTGGTTTTCAACATTTTAATGGAACAAATTTCTTTTTTTTGAATTTTGAAATTTTTTTAAAATATTGCCTATCGATCTTTGAGCCCATGAATTTTTAGGTCTTGGAATTGGGTTACTGTATAGCCTCTCGAGACACAGAAGTTGTTCTGAAGATATTATTATCACAATTTTCATCAACAATTCATTTAAATTTGCAATTGATTTCACTTTTTTAATGTTTCGGTCATTTTCGGGTTTTAGGGGCCAATGATTTTTTTTCAGGTCATGCAGATATAATACTGGTCCGATTTCGAAAATTAAATTTGGTCGTGAACATATATTTGAAATAAGTATATGTAAAGGGGTCAAATTTTTCCTAAGGAGTAGGAGCTTCAAGAATTTTAGCAATAAGTATATTTTTGCTTAGTTTGTTTGATTTAGTTTCTCAATTTTTGAGATGATTTTGTTTGTTTTGGCTTGCATTGTTCAGTTGATCTGCTGGTCAGGTGGAGTACTTCTAAGTTTTTCATTTTGTTCTTTGAGTTGTATTTCAGGACTTGTCCTGCTATGTTTTTTTTACTTCGTCTAACAGATTTTTGTTTCGGCTTACCCTGACTTCTTGGAATTGACTTTTTCAATGACTTACCACACTCAAAAAAGTGAATTCTGAATTCACTTATGGAACTTTAAATTTTATGAACATTTACTTATTAAAGGTTAATAGTGTGCATCTAAGTAGTGCCAAACATATATGCCCTAATTCTTGATTATTAGAGTGTTGAGTTTTTGATTTCGTAGATTAATATTGGGTTCTTCTCCGTTTGTGCCCCCAGTGCGTTATGCGCCCCCCCCCCCAGTTACAGAGCACGTGATAATTACATAGTGAGTCATTATGTAAAAAAATTGCACGTGCATCTGAGGGGATGCAAATAATATGCGCCCACTAAGCTGAGGGGGTAGAAACGGAAAAAATCCTAATTTTGAAAAGCCCTATTAGGGCTTTCTCCTTATAGGAGCTATGTGTCTCTTAAAAATGACAGACCGATGCTAACCCAAAAAGTCTAGTGGTCTGTTAAAGGACTGGTGGTCGATCTGTCTATCTAATCTCTTTAGTTGTTTCAATTCATAGTGGGCCTCAAGCGTCTATCGCGGCTCTCTTTCGGCAATCTGCCGGCTATGTTTCTTTAGATCAAACGTGGTGCAACAAATTTTTCGTAAAAACGTTTCTGATTGATGTTTCAGATTTTGTAGACAAAAAATAATTAAAAAATGGTTAAAAAGACGGAGATGCGGTTTAGCAAAATTACTTCTAAAACTTTATTAAAAGAATCGGAGTTAACTACTATCAACTTTCCAATTTTCCCAACATTCAAAATCAAAAACGTGCAATAGGTTTATAACAATGATGCTCAAAGATAGAAACAAGGCAATAATGGTATCCTTTGAGTCCAGTGAAAAGTTTCCCTTCGGTGAGTGTAGCGTCAAAAATCAGTCTTCGAGTTTGGTCATCTTTTTTCACAAAAAATTAAAAACTGTCCTTTCTTGATATCTTTCCGATTTCAGATAATAATTTGTCATTAAGTACTTTTTCCCATTTATATATGAACAATGAGAACGTAAAGATGCATTTTTCGTAGATAAAAACTTCTTAAGCGGCCAGGTTTCAAGAATAATTTTAGGGACAGTTTTTCCAAGAAGTTTATTTTGAAGGTACTTATTTTGAAGGTAGTTTTTAAAAAGACGTTGTTTTTAAATCTGAATTATCAAAATCAAATTTACAATAATTGCTCGTTTTTTTCGGATCAAATAAGTGACACAAAAAAAAGTGTTTTGCAACCTTTTAAAGCTGATTTTTAACAAATCTTTGCAAAAACAAATTTAGTTAGAAATGAACTTGTTTTTCAATCAACTTTTTTAGTAAACCAGAAAAAATTTTCTGAAAGAAAAGACCTTTCAGCATAGCAAATAACAAATTCGAAAATATTGATAACAATTAGATTTTGCGACGAAACAACTTTAAACACTTTAATTTGTTATTTGAAAAAATGTCTCATTTGCTCCAAAATTGCATATTTATAAACAAATTTACCGAAAATATAACTAAAAAATCTCTTTTGGGAACTGATCTTTTTTTTATTCAAAAATTTTTGATGAAGAAACAATTTTTATCAAAATCAAAGTGATAAAAAATAATTTTTTTGTTCAATTTTCTTTCTGCTATGCAGTTTTGTGTATGACAATTTCCGACAGAATGTGTCAAAAACGATTGTTTTGAACCACGATTTTGCATAAAGTAGAATTTTACGGATCCTCTATTTTGAAATTTGGTCTTGCTTGCAAAAAATTTGACGGAAAACCCTTTTCGTCAAAATTACACATTTAAAAACAGAATATATATCTGGAAAAATTTAAAGTTTTCAAGTAGTCAATTTCAAGCAATATATGTTTTTTAAAAGTAATTTTATTACATTTTAATAATCAAATTTAGTTTTGAGAAAATTGTTTTTTTTTGCAAAAAGCAGAGTTTTTAGAAGAAAATTCAAAATTGCCCATAAAAAATTTAAGGAGCATCTTTTATTGCAATTCTCTTGGACGAAACATTATTAATAAAGCATATTTCTACAGATATCTGTTTTTGAATAGACTTTAAGTTTTTGAATAGACTTTAAAAGACTTCCAATAAAACGCATTCTTTAAAACAAAAATCTGCAAATTGCACTATTTTACAAAAGTTAAAAGTTGTTTCCAAAATTGTAATTCTTTGCAAAACAAATTGAAGAAAAATAATTTAATGGCAAATATACAACGAATAGTAATATATTTCGAAAAGGAAAATTTAGATGTTACAAAAGAAGCATTTCGCCGCTGTAATTTGTTTTTCAACATGATCTTCTTTTGAAACGCGATTTTGCAGAAAGTAGAGCTTAATCGATACTAAAATTTCGAAATTTTTGTACAAAAGTTTTTTTTATCTACAGTTTTAACGACGTTTTTTTCCGAAGAAGGACAAATTTCAAACATTTCTCTCAATTTCAATATAATCCACTCTCTTCGTTTGTGTCAATATTAGTTCTTTTCTTGACCTTCTTTTGTGTACGGTACGCATTTCGTTGAGATATGATAAAAACTTTTGCCGAACTTTTTTCGCATATCTAAAAAATTTTTATGGACTGGATAATCCTAGTCTCCATTGACTAAGGCAATACCTTAGTTTCTTGATAAAATCTGAGAATTTTAAGAACTAATGCTATCTGTTCCACCTTTTTTAGCTCCATACAATGATAGCAGCAATTTGAGTTAGTCAGTAAAGTGTGCTAAATTGTTGATTGTTTTGCTATCAAGCTCTCGATAAATTTTGTTTTCTTCTTCCTCTATACAATCGTTAGCGCTCTCAACAATTGATTCAATTGACCACTCAACAAAGTATTGTTCACGCCTCAATTCCTGCTCAAAGTCATCCTTGTCAGAAAACCAAAAAGAGAAATTTCAACTCCCTCTTGTCCTCATAGAAAACCAAGCTATTTATACTTTGGTTTACAGGACGCTTAGAAATCCCAGAGCAGAGCACCGAATGAAGCTGCCCTGATACATGTTGTCTAAAACTTGTTGGCTTGCGGTTGCGAAAATAAAACTCCACGGAAAAAAAACCAAACTCTATTTTAGATAGGAAGTAAACCCCCACTTTTCTATTAAAGTGTTGCCCATTTAGCGCGTTTGACCGTGCCTCGCGGGCCATGGCATGCCTCAGCGGCCCGTGGGACTTGATATGAAACTATCACAACCAAACAAACTATCATGACCGAAATTCATTTTTAAAATGGGGGCTTATTTCCGTGGGGGTTTATTTCCGTGGGGGTTATTTTCCGTGGGGGTTTATTTCCTACGAAAAGTTAAGTGGGTTTTTCCGTGGGGTTTATTTCCTAGACCCGTCGGCTTGTGTTTTCCCTCCAATAGTTTGCAAAATTAGCTACCTATAAGATGAGATTTGATATTGGTCTTTCAAAAATGCTTTTCATTCAACAAAACAATAAAGGAAACAGAAAAACTTGAACGGGCGCGCATTTAACATATTGCATCAATTTACTATCAGAAAAACAATATTTTATTGCAAATCAAAAGATAATAATAGTAGCAAATTGTGACCCATTCTGTTAATTTTTGTTAGAGAACCGCATAGACTAGATTTTTTGAAGGGGACCGGATGATAAATATTTTCCATCCGAAGAATTAGAGTGGAGAACATAATTTTTTTTTAGTAAATTCAAGGTTGAAGAAGTCTCGGAATTGCATAGATTCTGGTTGTCTCTTAGTAACTGAATAGATGAATGGGAATGTATTGGGTACATTGGTTGTTGAGAATTGGGCATTTTTATGAAAAAGTTTACGATAAGAATTATTCAGTTTCTGAACGTTGGTTAATTTTGGATAAAAAATGGTAAAATTTAAGAAAATCCTGCTATAATTCATTTATGTTTAGGTTATTGCTTGTAACCTGTGGATGGAATTTGGTAAAACCAGTTTGATCATCCTATTGGGTACAAATTGTGTAAAATCAGTAAAATCTGGACAAAATTGTTTTTCTTTCCCCAAAAATTTGAGTTAAGTTAGAAAACATTACGACTACATTGTGTAATTTTTTTTGTACATTTGAGATCACTTCGGTATATTTGGCGTCTTCTTGATAAAGTTTGAAAAGCTGCGTTGTAGTCTTTTTGTAATTCTGAGCAAAACTGGCAAGCAGCTAGCTTTTTATGACAACTTTTCCACTATAAAAATGTCATCATTGGTTTTTGTGAAAAAAAACACACTAAAAGACATGGTGTAACTTTCAGCTCCAAAAAATTACGGTTCTCCTTTTCAGAGATGAAATCATCAGTAAAACTGTGAACGTTAAGTTTTTCAAAATCAAACACGATTTTGAAATCAGCTATCAGGCGACGGCCATACCATACCTCATTGGGAAAATCTTTTCAAGGCTTTATTTCAACAACAAATTTTTCTACACCAGGATATGAATATGGGTAAAAATGAAACCTTTCGTTCATTTTTCCACGCCGTAGTAGTCGCCATAATAATCTGCATCAAAAAACCCTATAATCGAAGGTTTTAACATTTATATACAAAAAACAATTACGGTGTCAGGTTTCTGCTTCTAGGATTTGCGATTTGTTTTTCTGGCCGTAATTAGAACAGTTGAACTATTCGTTGAATATAACGGAAAATGTCATTTTATTTGAAGTATAGTATTTCTTTTTGAAACTGAAAACACCGAAAAACAATCTTTGTTGTGCACTTTTAAAATATTTCCACAGAATGGTGTCTGAGGAAATTGAAAAGTAAGACTTTTAAATAGTCGATTTTTTCAAAAAAAAATTATATTCTTAATGACATTTTTAAGTCAATTTTAAACAAAGCAAAACCCATTTTTTTGAAAAAACAGGACAAATAAATTGATAATAAAAATTGAAGAAATTACTTTGATTGATTGATTTAAATTCAGATGGTAGACAATACAGAGTATTTTATACAGAATGTTTAGTTTAATCAATTTACCACCTTGGACACCATACGAGTCAAAAGACTTTACAAGAGGTGCCCAGAGAAAAAACGTGCAATACCTAATAAAACATATCGAAAACATCTTTATTATCCAAATAATATGCCCTAAGTTTAGTTCTAATCGAAAAAATTTCTTTTTTTAGCTACTTGTTTAGGTAATAGACTTTCTTTACCAAGGTAGTTGAACATTTTTATTATCGAAAATCTCAAGGATTTCTTCTGAGTCTGTGTTTTGACTTTTGGCAAAGGAATGAGTGACTTAATGGGCACCCGCGTTTTCGGCTTGCTACTGTCAACATCAAGAAAATTCAGAGGAGAAAATTTTGCAATCTGATTCAGTATCTTTTTGACAAGAGCGTCAAAATATAACTCAAAATCTGACAGCACGTTGTAACGCTTGAAAAGATAGCATACATGGTCTTCTTTCTTCTTGAAAAAGATAGTTTTTAAAATGCGTTTTTGTAGACAAAAAATAGAACTGAGTTTTGTTTTTTTTTGCCGACCCGTAAGCTAAACTGCCATACGATATCATTGGTTTGGCATAACTATTATACATTTGTAATAGAAAAGTTTTCGAGAAAAAGTTTCTTGCTCGGAACAGCATTCCGTTGAATTTTTGCTAATTTTTTTCCAACACGTTCAATGTGTAGATCAAAATTGAGATGCTTATCTATGAACACTCCTAGATGTTTGAATGAAACTACTTTTTCAAGCACTTCGCCTAATAGCAGATTTTTTATTTTTGTATATTCCGGCCAAAAACCCACAATTTTACATTTCTTACTGTTACTTATCGAAAAAAAACATGGTCCTTTAAAGGAAACTATATAGCTCCTTTAATTTTAATTTTGCCCAATACCATTTTGATTTCTTAGTTAAGTGTAGGCTGAACTTAAATTATTGGTGCCTAAAACTTCTATTAATTACAGTATACTGGTTTCTGATCAAGCATTTAATCTAATTTGACAAGTATATTGTTTCAACTCTTATTTTCAGATGCTTTTTCTATACCTAGTTAAAACTAGTCGTTGAAAAACCGATGAATATAGGCCAAGGAAAGTCCTCTCTCCTGCCTTGCTCTTCTACTGGTAGTTGTTTCAGAAAATCATAACACTTGAAATAAAGCAAAAAATAAATTGATTGAGTTTCTTCTGAACACAATCGCGGATAACGTTTCATTCTTCGAAAATAGCTACTTTTGAGGAAGTTTCATTTTGCATCCCGCTGAAACCGGAAAAACATGGCAAAAGTTGATCAAACAATCCAAAAAAAGCCTAATAATTATCAGAGTTTTAGTAGGGCTTTTTTTCTTTTCACCACGATTTATTTCGCCCCTATATTTTAATTTTACATCTCGCCCTTGCATCTTTTAACCCTACAAATTTTTCGCCCCAAACCCCATTTTCAAATGTAAATTGTACTAGTGAAGAAGCAAAATATATTTACTGAAAGGAATTTGTTCATTTGATTTTTATCAAGCAATAGTGTTAATCATAACGAAAACAATAATTAATCTACACTCGAGATAAAAAGAAGACAAACAAATTTAAAGCAGAGGAAACAATTAAAGCCCGTTGGATGCGTATATTCGAGATCGTTAATAGCCTGGGTTGTGACACATGTAAGTCAAAGTCATCTTTCACAATTCTGAAGTGTCCTAAATTTTTCAGCCATATCTGGTATGATAGTTGGTTTTAATGGTTTGCCAGCTAATCTGGATAACTTTAATTGCTGCAACTTTTCACACAGTTCACACGAAGCTTTAGCGCCTGTGCGTTCATACCTGTAGTATTTCCTCCACTCGTGGTATTTTTTCATCTTCTTTTCATCTTTCAGTAGGCTTTCTAAGTATTCTGCTAATTGAGACGCATTTGGGAATTCGTTTACGTGAATAAAAGACCCGGGTAAGAGCTCTCTGTAGGTGTCCCACCACCCAACGACAATTGGAATCGCCCCGACTTCGATTGCATTCATAAACTTTTCAGTTACGTAATCAGAACAGTTGGAGTTTTCAAACGCAAAGTAAAACTTACAATCTTTGATATATTTTTGGGCTGTGTCATAATAAACTACACCCGCGCCCGGAACCACTCCGTGATTTACAATGTTGGGATGGCTACGATTTATACACCCACTTTTGTGGTTGATGGCGTTTCCCCAAAGATGCACTTTCCTGCTCAGAGACCGAAACAATGAATCTGCAACTTTAAATCTAGTCCATGAAAAAATACTCCCACAATTCGAAACCATCCAGCAAAAATCTTTCGACTTGTTCTTCAAAAGGGAGTCTATTTGCGGTTGTACAGAAATTTCATCCTCAGTTTTTTTGTAGATGTGAACAAATTTCTTATGAATTGTAGCGTATCTTGATTGAAAAATGGTCCAATTGAATAGTTTGTTAAGAACAGGATCGGCGTCGTAAACTCGAGACGAACGTATGTCACGCGATGCCTCCTCCGAGTAACCAGCCCATATTTGGTCCCTTTTTCGTGTTTGAAGAGTTACCGATCCGTTAATTCTTGAAATGTCACTCCTGAGTAGAAAACGAAACTGTTTCCTGATTGTTTTTGGTTAAATGCAGTTTTTTAAATATTACGATCAATTGCGTTTCAAATTGCTTTCAGAACTCATTTTCCTGATAAATACCTACTGAAATTAACAAAAAATCTTTGGCCCTCAATGGCTATTTGTTCCGACCCCCACTTTAGTGGGGAGGGAGGAACTATATTCTCAAATGGTTTTTTTTTGTTAAGTCAATTTGGGCCGAACGATATAATCATCGTAGAGAGTTGTGAGTGGTATCATTAGAAAGCCAGTCCGGCGTAGAAAAAAGAATTGAAAAGATTTTTTCATTTTTCGCTTTTTAAAGGGAGTTATCGAGGTTTAAAGTTTTGTGAATAATTGCTACTTTTATTCACATTTTCAGTTATTTTGAGCAAATTTTTGTCAATTTTGCTTAAAAAACTGTAAAAATTGTTAACTGTACTGCTTTTTTTCATCTCTAATGATAAAAGAGGGTTGTTGAGTTGTTTGATCCGAGTTTTTTGGCTAGAATTTGTGCTAAATTTTTCAAAAATCAGACTTTTTTCGAGAAAAATAGGACTACATTTGCTTCTTTTTAGCCCACTTGCTTTTAATTCGCTGGAAGTAGACACCTTAAAACTGCGGTCAAAATCTTCTTAAGCTCAGAAAGGCTGCTAGATGTAATCCGTTTGGATATATGAGTCTTCTGGATCAAAATTTTGCGAGCTTTCTGCAAATTTAAACTCGATAATTACAAAAAAAGCATTATTTTTTTTTGACAAACTGAAAATTTTGTTCAAAAATTGATCTATTTCGCAATCATCTGAACAATCGAATGTTTTGTTAGACGCGCAGCAATATCTGGGTTGATATCGATCTTACCGTGGATCCTTACGTTAAAAAGTTTTTTAGATTTGAATGGGGCGCGACCTTTTTCTCAAAGCATTTCCGCTATGTAAATGATTTTATGTAAATTACTGACCTGAATCTCAAATCAGGGCTCAATTAATGACAAATACTATTTGGAAAAAGATTTCCACGAAAATTTAATATGGTTTAAGAGTTAAGTTGATTGTTTTTACGGCTTTGACTAATTGTTTTCGTAAAAATTTTATAGACTTCTTGAGTTTTGCATTTATTTGTTATACTTTTTTAGCCCAACAACTTAGTCTCCCCAATCAAAGATGCAATAAATTTTTTAGGAGGTATAGATGAACCTTGACAATACCTTCAATTGTTATCTAATGTCTCTTATGACTTTGAATAAATTTGTTTTAGGAAAATATCTGTGAATTTTTGAACTCTGCCACTACTTTATCTTATTTCTCTCAACTTCGGGCGCAGCCTCAGTAAAAACAGGCAAATGCGACTTCCGTGTGAGTAATAAATAATTGTTAGAAACGGTTTTTTAATGTTGAACTTATGTTTTCCTTGGTTTGGTATTACGCGTTTTCAAATAATTTTTATTTCATTTTCTTCTTTGAGCATAATTGCAATTTTTATGAGTCCATTCCGTTTCCTTCTCAATTTATCTCATTGCTGGCAAATCTAATTGAAAGAAAGCTTGATAAGAATTTCGAAGAGCGTTGAAAAAGAGCGTTTCTGTATATATTAAGTGTTTTTGTTGAATAATTTATGCTTTATTGGGCTGAGACCAAGTTATCTCGCAAAAATTTGTGTATTTTTGCTGTCTTTTCTATGTTTCTCTTTCCTTGTGATGCTGTGAGCCATATACTTGATAACGATAGGTCTCAATTGCTTCCCCAGGATGTATAATTCCACCTAGATAAAGATTGCAGTTTATAGCTGTTTGTTTCAATGACTTTAAAACTAAATTTTTTAAAACAGTTTTTTTTTCAACTGTCTCTTTTTGCTTTCAATTTGGTCACCATGCAACTCAATTTCACTGATTATAAATCTCATTTCCGTTTGATGATTCAGCCACTCTTATTGCGCTTTGCTAAACATTTTGATTGATTGCTTCGACCAATTATTTTCAAAAAAATTTTTCGAGATTTATATACTGTTCAATTTTCGGGTTTCTTTTTGTTGTCGTGTCTACGTTGTTCTTTTATAGGGAAGGCTCCTTGATGTTCGTATGTGAAGAAAAGGATGATTCAAATTTCTTGCGGGTAACATTTTATAAGTATAGTGCTTTGCATAGAGTGATGTCGTAAAAGTGTTTGAAGTTTTGGCTTCTTTGTGTGTTTGTTATGTATTTGTTATTTTGTGGGTTCGCGGCGTGGTCTCATTATTAACATGCTCAATTGGTTTTCTGGGGTGTTGCAACTGAATTTATCGCTCTTTGTTGAAATCTTAAGTTTGTTCTGACTTTCGGAAATATTTGTTTCCAAAACAAATTTGGGTTTTTGAGCTTTGTCATTTTTTAAAATAGTATTTTGGTCAAATTGTAGTTTAGTTTTTGTAAACACAGGTCACAACTCCTTTGCAGTGAGCTATAAATTAACCTTTTTAACAGTTTTAGCTTCAAACTTTTGTTCCTCGGCTTTTTTACTACTTTTACTACGAGACTTCATAAAATGTTTGAGATATTTATATATTTATACATTTTAGAGGATTTATGTTTTCTTTTTGGTTGATGACAATAATCGTAAGTCCCATTGTCTTAAAGATATTGCGAACTTGAAGATTGGATTCTGGTATGTCTCAGTTGCTTCCTATGGAAATATTAATCAAAATTTTAGTGATTTCAGGTGATATCTTATGACATTAATAACTGTGAAGTTAATTGTTTCTAAAAGTAGACACGCATTTTTTAACTTTGCACCTCTTTGCTATTTTTTTCACTCTTTTTGTCAACCTTTTAACCATTCGCATTGAAAACCGGTCCCATATTTTTTCTAATGAAGTATAGGTTAAACTGTTTAGATTTTATCTGACGCGAGTTTGATTTTGTTATTATTTTTATTGTAGACATCGAGTTGTGGTCGTAAATAATGTTTGTTTTTTGATTTTTTAATGGTACTTTTTAGTAGCTCTATTATCAAGAACTGTCATCGGCCCTCTAGCGTGGCTTTATTATAGTCCATTGGTTGTTTATTGAACGATATCTAAGTTTTTGATCTCTTCATCATTTGGTAGTCAATTAAGTTAAGAATGTGGATGAGCGGGTTCGGAACATTATGTGCGTACGCACATTACCGAGCCTCCTAGTTGAATTTAGCGTTTCGTCTTCAAAATTTGACAAATATTTGTTCATTGTATTTGCAAAAACGATTCAAAACACCATTTTATCAATGGTTTCAAAGGTGGTTTAATAAATCCCACAATGGAACAATAAAAAGACTAAAGAAGTCTATAATTGGAAGTCAAAGTTAAAATTTAACCAAAAAATAACATTACTCAACAGCTTGTTCAAAAGTTTGAGTTGAAATTGGATGCAGAATATAGCAAAGTGAACTATAACTTACTGCTTCGAAATCACATTAACGTACTGAAATGAAGTTGTGAGGGCTGTTTTCCCATTAACAAAACCAAATAATAACAAGAAGCTCAAGCGCAAAAATGGAAACAAAAAGCTCAAGTACAAGTTAAATCATACATTAAACAGACAATATTTTGTCATTTTTTGCTATATTACTTTACGTAGCACATACTTACAGAACATCGGACTCTATTCAGAAAACAAAATAATCATCACCGGGAGTCTCTGGCCTGATTCAAAAACTAATATAGTCAATTGCACGGCTGTTAAAAGAACACTTAGAGAGTCGCTCTCTGAAGTGTTTATGGAAAGAAAAACTGTCATTGACACGAGAATTGGGTCAACTTGTGAAGAAGTGATATGGTGTTCTTTTGGCACAAAACACGGAAAACAATAGATTTCTGTTTGTACAGAAGACCCCTTACTTGTTTTTTTTGGGACATAAAATAAGAATGTTGCATTTTTTGAGGTCCATGGGGATCATTTGAGTATCCACATGTACAATCAACGAAATCAGTTCACCAGAAAACTTTCAAAACAATATTTATCTTGCTTGAAATAGCTTTTTACACAAATTTGGTACGCTGATAACAACAAGTTTGATTGCCTCTGGTATTTTGTTAAAAGTTCCTCAAAACAGTCTGGTATTTTTAAAGAAATTCCTCAAAGCAATCAAGTATAATTCCCTAGTTTATCAAAATGCACCTGTACCCAAAAAACTATCTCATAAAGTGTGGTAATAAAGCAAACTTAAGGCAAAAAATTTGAAAACTGTTTACAGTTTTGCAAACAGTTTCAATTATCTTGCAAGTTTAATTAACTATTCATGTAAATAATTAGTGTGAAACTCTACTTCTGTTCTTTTGTGTTCCTTAACTTTGAGAAACTGAAGAAAGTTTGTGAAGTATTCCGTAGAAAACGTTTTCAATTAGTTGTTTCCGAAATTAATAAAATTTTCCCAAATTAAATTATACTTTATACCTACTTAAAATGTTTCTGAACTTTGAGCAAACTTTGATTTGTTATCATTAGTCAACAGGATGGAAATTAAACCCATCAATAAGCAAGC
Organism: Convolutriloba macropyga; assembly: GCF_964194025.1. NCBI lineage: Eukaryota > Metazoa > Xenacoelomorpha > Acoela > Convolutidae > Convolutriloba > Convolutriloba macropyga. The sequence goes on along the minus strand of NC_134481.1, from coordinate 12,106,238 downwards.
AGAGACACTTACCTTCAAAAATTTAAATGTGCTGGCAGGTAAAAATTTACCAAAACATTGTGATTTTTCAAAAAATTTCGTTTTGCAGACAATTTTTTTGATCATTTCAAAATCTGAATTGTAAAAAATTCTATACCCATAAAACAAAAATAGATAGAAGTTTCTAGTTAACTAAATCTTTTGTGAAGAAATCTATGTTTTGTTGTTCAATTTAAAAAAATGTTGTGATAAAAAGTCTCCTGTGCAAAATTTTTGAAAATAATTTTTTAAAAAAAACTGCTTTATCAAAATTAACTAAAATTGTTTTCTTTAAAATCTTTTCTGCTGGAAACGTTTTTAAGTTACAAAAAAATAAAAATTTTTTTGCTTTCAAAATTGTTTTTCGACCGCTCAAGAGGGGAATGGGTGGTTTGTTAAGGTAGGACTTGAGAAGCGTTTATAGTCCAGTATCGTTTCATCAAAAGAAAGAAAGCAAGCAGCAGATACTTCTGTTATTTTCTTGAAAAATGTACCAGATATGGTTTTTGTTGTATTTTATCCGGCACGTAGTTATGAAAATAAATAGGGGGGGGGGGGGCTAGCAGTAAAGAGCTAAGCAAGCTAACTCAAAAGAATTGTTCCGTAGAGTGGAGTGAATTTCTAATACTGCCTAAATTATACTGTGAAATTTTACATTGAATGAAGTTTTGCAGCAGCAGCATAAGCTTTAAATGTAGTTTACACACAAAAAATAGGTTCTAAATCAATTTTTTTTCTAGCAAAGTCGTTATTCTATGCTAATGTCAGAGGTCATGATGATATCAACAAAACATTGTTTTGTATAATTTTAGCTTCAATGTAGCACAAGTTTTTATATAATGCGTCGCAGGAAAAGCAATGTTGTCACAGTTTTAGATAATTTGCACACAGTGAATAAATTTTTGACCAAAAACAGCCTTTGTGTCAAATTTCAAAACTTTATCAAGTTGTCGATTGGTGACCTTCAAGAAGCATACTACAAGCTATCGCAAATTAAACATATTTTTACTGGAGTTCTTACTTAGGATATGATGTACAAGTGTTTTCTCGTTAAACTAGTTAGGATAATTATGAAATTCTATTTTGATAATTATGAAAACTTTAAATAATGAAAACTAAAATATGGTGTTAGATATTTTGGAAGGAAACAGTTTCCTTAAAATCGACACAGCTTCGTTGCCAACAACCACTGCGTCCATTGAGTAGAAGAAATCGGCTGTAATTCTATGGTTATGTCTCACTTTGAAATTACAGTCAAAATCAAGGTTGCATTCTTGTCTGAAGTTTCCATCAAACTTTATATCTCGTATACCATCTTTGAAGTTGGTGTTAATTGGGTATGCCAAAACACTGACAGTCACATTGGCGTTTTGTATTGACAATCGGTCATCCAATTTTGGTGGGCCAGACAAAGAGGGCAGATTCGATGATATAATTTGTCTATTTATTGGTCTTATTTCTAAATAGTAGAGGAAATTATTGTCGAAGCTGAGCATATTAAACATATATAACAAACGCAGTTATGAGCGTAATACATAGTATAGTTAAAGTAGCCTAAACAGATAAATTCGTCACTAAAAGCTAATCGAAGGCTGCCTGATTTGTTTTTGATTTTTCAGCTAATTTGACGTCACGGAAATCTGTTCAAAATTTGTCGACGTGCTTATCTGCAAATAATCCAAGTTAAAGTTAAAATAGAACTCACGTGTTAAGCAGTACAGAAACAACTCAAAGACTACCACAAATCTGTTGAAATCTCTGACGTTTGTTCATTAAATTGACACACAGTGCGTAATAAATCGCAAAATCTTGAGCGATAGACTATTCGTTGATGTTTTTTTTTCAGTAAATCAGTCTAGTGATTTTACAATTCTAAAAATATTTTGTATTCTCATAAAAAGAAATAAGTTTGATATTCTCAAAGTTTCTTACCGAGGAACTAATTTAAAAAAAATAATTTATTTGAAGTAAACCACCATTTTCTCTTACTGACTGACAGTAATTAAGCTCAGTTTCATTAATTGCTTTGTGGAGCAGCTGAAAGAAAATTCACAAGTGAATTTCTCAAAACAATTATTGTTTGTGACTTTTTTGAAAAGGTATTTAAAATTATTTACAAATCGGAAAAAAAACAGATAGCCGTTTCTGCACGTCACTGGCTAGAGCGATACGTGGGGGAATCGTGCAAATTTTATTTATAGCCTGAGTTTTAAATAAAAAGTTCCAGCAAATTGTGATTGCTTCACTTCAAGACTTTTCTAATCTTCAGGCAAAATAATGTCAAGCTATCAAAGCCGAACGATTACCTTTTGAGACTAAATGTGTACAAGGCGGCTCTGTAATGTGCGACTGCACATAAGTTTCCGACCCCGCTCATCCACAATTTTGGCATAATTGTCTACCAAATGAGGAACAGATGGAGAAACACAAAAAATTCAGGCATTTTTCAAAAAAAAACTGGTGTATAAACGAAAAGATAGCCTCCAAAGCAAATAACTCAGAATGATGCATTAGATTGATGAGACGCGCAAAATCTTGAGCGATAGACTATTCGTTGATGTTTTTTTCCAGTAAATCAGTCTAGTGATTTTACAATTCTAAAAATATTTTGTATTCTCATAAAAAAAAATAAGTTTGATATTCTCAAAGTTTCTTACCGAGGAACTAATTTCAAAAAAAAATAATTTATTTGAAGTAAACAACCATTTTCTCTTACTGACTGACAGTAGTTAAGCTCAGTTTCATTAATTGCTTTGTGGAGCAGTTGAAAGAAAATTCCCAAGTGAATTTCTCATAACAGTTATTGTTTGTGACTTTTTTGAAAAGGTATTTAAAATTATTTACAAATCGGAAAAAAAACAGATCGCCGTTTCTGCACGTCACTGGCTAGAGCGATACGTGGGGGAATCGTGCAAATTTTATTTATAGCCTGAGTTTTAAATAAAAAGTTCCAGCAAATTGTGATTGCTTCACTTCAAAACTTTTCTAATCTTGAGGGAAAATAATGTCAAGCTATCAAAGCCGAACGATTATTTTTTAAGACTGAATGTGTACAAGGCGGCTCGGTAATGTGCGACCGCACATAAGTTTCCGACCCCGCTCATCCACAATTTTGGCATAATTGTCTACCAAATGAGGAACAGATGGAGAAACAGAAAAAATTCAGGTAATTTTCAAAAAAACTGGTGTATGAACGAAAAGATAACTTCCAAAGCAAAAAACTCAGAATGATGCATTAGATTGAAGAGATATGCCGATATTAAGAAAGCGAGCGAAGACGAACGGCAAAATCAAACAACAACCATAAACATTAATTACATCAAAAAAGTAATGTCCGTTTTAAAATAACAAAGTCAAAATAGCGGCAGACAAAAACTGAAAATAAACCAAAATAACTTGTAATTCACCAGGAAAACAACGATTATTCACCAGTTCATAATAAAGCTTGGTAACAATTAGACAAAAAAGAACAGAAACTTTAAAGTTAGAAAATTTTAAAGTAATGAAAAACAATAGGAATCAACTACAATATCCCATATGGTTTACAATTACCGATGCTTCTATAAAAGAAAATAAGAGCTCTTGGTATTCAATTTTTTATGCAGTTACAAATAGACAACAAACTAAAAATCAATTAAAACTTGCCAGAAAATGCTTTGGAAGCTGTAAAGCCATACTTTGGCCCTCCAAACAATGTTTCATTGCACCTTCGTCGAACACCGATAATGTATAATGTGGCCGCTCAATATTGAAAATAAGCAACAAAACGACAAAAAAGAAAAAAAAATGCAAAATTATGTAATACTTGTTTTTTTTCGAAAAAAAATTTATTTGCAAAGACATAAAAGCCATTAATTAAAAAAAGAAAAACTTGAATAAGTTCAACCAATCTTCCACAGAAAACCCTCGAGACCTGCAATTATCCAGAATATGTCTTACGTCTACAAAAAGAACGTCAAATAAGACAAAAATTAAAAATTCATTTACTTTTTCTTGTGAAAAACCGGTGTGGAAGCCAGTAAAGTCATAACGAATTCTCTTAAAACATTAGATTTTGTGACACCAATCCGCTTTGACAACTTCCCTTCAAATGTATTATTTGACTTCTCATTAATGAAACTAGGTAATAAATAGACCAAAAAAAAGCAAGATTATGTAATACTTGTTTTTATCGAAAAAAAATTATTTCCAAGGACATGAAAGCCATTAATTAATGAAAAAATTTTACAGTTTCGTTTATTCTTCCAAAGGAAGCTCTCGAGACCTGCAGTTATCCAGAACGAGTCTTACCTCCACAAAAAGAATGTCAAATATGACAAAATTCAAAAATTAATTTACTTTTTTTTGTGAAAAACTCGTGTCGAAGCCAGTAAAGTCATAAAGAATTCTTTAAAAAGATTAGATTTTGTGACACCAACCCCTTTTGACACCTTCCCTCTACAAAAATAATATCATTTTTAACCTTTAATTAACGAGACTAGGCAACAAACAGACAATAAAAGGAACAAAATTGCGAAGTTGAAATGTTTTTTTTTTCATTTTGGAAAACAATTGTTTTCAAAGTCATGAAAGCCATTATCTATCTTCTAATATCAGAAAATTGGCTCATCCAGGCTTCCAGGAAAAGCCAATCAAACCGGATCATTGTACAGGAAATTAAATACGACTAAAAAGACAAAGTAAAAGCGACAGTAAAAACAAAATTAAAAAGTTCAATTAAATTCTTCGAGAAAGTACTGTCGAAGCAGCAAAGAACCACAATCTATATATTTAAGGATTTAAATAATATCAACTGTGCGTTATTTTGAACGCGAAAAATGTGATATATGAACTGACAATAACGTGATGATTTGACAAAACTAGAAAACATGAAAAATGGCAAATACATAAAAAATAAAAAAAAATTGTGAAATCTAGTAGTATCAAAGCCAGAACACAATAACTTAAGGCATAAAACCGCAATAAAGACCAAATTTGAATTCAGCAGAAAGAGGGAGCACTTTTTGATTGCTGACACTAAGCTACAAAATGACTAAATTAGGAGAAAATGGAGGAAAACTTCAACAGGCCATTTTTTATTTAAAAATCAAATATTTTAAAAGTCAAACCATAAGCTTTCAACCACTCAACTCGATAAATTAATTTCGAGCTAATTAGGAAACCAATAGGACCTATCACTAGTGAGCTTTGATATGAAATGTTCTGTTATTTAATTAATATAAAAAAGGTCGAATTTTTTTTATGAAAAACCGACTGACGACAATCCTAATTATTTTTTGGATTGTAACGGTCCAAGGTTGGTACAGAACTAGTCCTGCTAATGCTGACTTTCATTGTACCTTAGGAATATTTAATTTTTGGAATGTCATTGATATAGATATTTTGTTAGTTAAAAAATCAAAAGTAAATGCTTCGTTTTTTGATATTCAACGAATAAATTAGCAAAAAACGGCAAAGTTTTATTTACAGAGCACTCTCAACGGAAGTTGAAGTGGAATTAGCCCCCTTTTCAGTCTACAAAGATTGTGTTAGTGGTGTTTGGGTGTGCACTTCCTGCAAATTTAATCAGAGTGGGCTAAAGAAACTTATTTCGTGCTGTTTTTGATGAAAAAGTCTGAATTTTGTGAAATGTTTATCCAGAATTCGTGACAAAAAAATCAATGAAAATAGCCGACAATTTATTTTGTCTCTAAACGTAAAATCAAAAACCTTTCTTGAAAAATTTTGTTAAATTTTATCAAAATTGGGGAAATTTTAGTCAAAAATTCCAAAAAAAGGTGAATGAAATCAACGGAATTCACTCTATTTTCTCGAAAGTTTGAACCTCGATATCTCCCTGTCAAAAACGAAAATCAAAAAAATCTTTTTAATTCCATATTCTACGCTGGACAAGCTTTCTAATGATACCAGTCTCAACTCTCTACGATGAATATACCGATCGGCCAAAATTGCCTGAACAAAAAAACCCATTTGAGTATATAGTTCCTCCCCCCCCCCTCAAGAGGGGTCGGAACAATTAAGCAGAGCAATAACACTTGATAATGGATAAAATAGTGCACGAAATCTAACTGAAAAAACGTAAAATCCAGGGAGGTTTGATATTGCTAAGATTAACTTGGCGGCATGAAGCTTCGTTTCTCGTTATTAGTGGGAGGTCAGCCTTTACATTTGTTCCACCAACATTGGCTGCTGAATACACACTGCCGTGCTATCTGATACGGAAAAATTTTCCGGAAATATCTTCAGCAAAATCAAGACACGAAGACGCCTTTTATTTCTGCGCCCGAAATTACATGGTTTGGTCAGCCTCAGAACGACGGAGGGTGTGAACAGACATGGAATTCATTGCAGGTGTTTCTGATCACACGGGGTTTTGAACTCTTTGGAAATCGGTCAGAGACGGATTGAGCGCACTTAGGGCTCGTCGAAGACGGTTTCGAGCGCAATTCACTTGTATCACACAATATCATGTGCAACTGGATCTGATAAAAAAATTTCCTGCGCCCTTGGTCTAATTGGAAAACACTTCGTGCTGAAAAACATTTTTTTTCGGTTTTTGCGCTAGAGTGACTTAGAGCCGTTGGCTCTGCCAAGAGTTAAAATTACAGCCATTTCGTCATCAGAAACTCATCTAAAGTTTGATACCCGAGTCGAGAAATTTTCCGAAAGTTATGTAAGATATGCGCTGAAATGCGCTGATTTTTCAAAAAGTTCAGCGCAAAAACCTTACATAATAATGCGCTGAGATGTGCTGAAATGCTCTAAAATTTTGTAAGAAGTACGTTGAATGCATTGAAATTATGTAAGAAGTGCACTTAATTGGCGCTGAAATTTTGAATTTTCAGCGCCTTTTCAAAGATTCAGCTCATTTCAGCGCGTTCAGCGCATTTCTTACATAGTTTCAGCGCATTTAGCGCACTTCTTACAAAAAATGCGCTGAAACAGCGCTGTGATACACATGATTATCTATATTTATCGAAATCTCTACGTGTACTAAATTATCAGTTATCCTCTATTTTAATATTTATATCATGCAATTTATAACTAAGGTCATGACTTCTTATTATTCACGTATAAATATATTCCCGCTAGTCTATTAAATTAATTCATATTTTGTTCACAGTATTTTATTATAAGTAATCATAATTTCGATAAGCATTCTGAATTCAAGTTATCATTGTAAACGCTCTTCATTCTCAGAGACAATTTCTAGATTGGATTCGCACCGCGATTCTATTAAAAAAAGTAATACGTTCCGCGTAAATTCGGATTCGCACCGCAATTCCAATATAATTCTAAGACAACGCATTCTCAGTGCTAAGACAACTCTAATTGCTAAACGCAGCTACAACATGGCAGAGTCAGCATTAAAGGACAGTGGAAAATCTCCACTCGGAATTCAACCCTTCTGGGAAAAAGCAACTCTAGAGCCTCCACTTCGATGGGAATACTGGAGGACACAACTCAAACTCGCAATTCTTGCCCTTGAAGGCATTGTAGTGAACATTCTCCTGGCTGACCCTCCAGATCATGTCATTTTGCCCCCCGAACCGGCATAAGGAGATGCAGTCGAAAACCCTACTGCACAATCCGAACGAGATCGACGCACTCGTAATGAGCAGGCAAAGACTGCGTGGAAAAATCACTGCCAACGTGTTGCGGCGGTAGGCATCCTATGCGGAGATAAACCACGGCAACTTTGCGATCGAAAAGCATCTTCACTGATGTATTTGAGTTTGGGAACGGAAGGGCGACGAGTATTTAACTCTAAAAACTCGACTGTTAATCTTGACGAAATTTCAACACGGAATCTTTGGGATGTCCTGAATAAAACATTTATTCGAATCCATAATATAACGTTCGACCGATATCTCTTTCTTACACGGAAACAGCAAAAGGGGGAACCGATCGAAAAATTCTACGGCCAACTTATAGAACTCTCTGAGAATTGTGATCTCGGTGAAAAAGGGGATACAATTATTAGAGACGTTTTCATCGCAAATATGCAAAATAAAGACATCCAAAAAGAACTTCTCAAAGAAACGGTAGAACCTGATAAAGCTTTAGCGATAGCAATCAATATTGAAATGGGTACTCTTAATCAACTTAAACTTAATGCAAACAAAACTGAACTCAATTCAACAGTTAATCAAGTACAACGGATGCGCATCGCGAATACTACTCCCTTTTCTTCTATGAATACTACTGCACGGAAAAAGCCCACAACCTATCACTTCTGTGGAATGAGTTGGACCCCAGAACACCGCAATAGAAGCCCACCACGCGGGAAGAAATGCAACAACTGTGGTATTGAAAACCATTTCGCAAAGGTCTGCCGGAAACCTAAAAATCCCAACTCTTACCCAAAACCGAAGCCAAGAGTTAATAATGTTGAATAAGATGATCAAACTGATGATGTTAATCATATCTCGGCTGATTTTGATCCTGATTTGGAATCAAACTACTCATCGGATGAAGACAATTGTGTAGCTTCAATATCTTCGGCAGACTCTACAACTTCTGTAGAAGCAATTAATCTCCCTGTAGTGTTTGGAAACACAGCAACAAACGTTCTGGTGGATTCGGGTAGTGTATATACACTAATAAATGAGTCATTGGCGGACTCAATCATCTCCCAAGATCTAAACTCGAAGTGGATACGCGAAGCGAATCCCGAACAATTGAAAACTTTCTCTAACGAACCCATTCAAACGCTAGGCATCCTTCAAACGTCTATTCGAAGCAACAATTGAAATGCGAATCCTATAGAAATTCAAGTAGTGACGGATGGTCATCGTCCTCTATTGGGTAGAGATCTCTTTCCTGCTCTTGGTCTTTCTATCCAACAATCTAATAATCAAAAGACAGTTAATCAGGTAGATCACGAATACTGCCCAATCAAAAAGCAAATCGCAACTGATTTTCCTGATCTAATCTCACGATTGGTAAGTCCAAAGTGCATACAGTTCGTTCAAAATTTCATCGAAATTATACCTCATCACACCAAAAAGGCCGTCGTGTCCCCATAAATTTATTAGACAAAGTATCTGATGAATTGAAAAAACTTTCAGAACAAGGACATATCGAGAAATTGCAGGAATGCTCTGACAAGAACTTTGTTTCCCCGATTGTAATCACAGTTTAAAAATACCAGTCCGTAAAGTTAGCTCTTGATTCTAAAGTTCTGAACAAAGCTATTCATAAAAATAAGTACCAAATGCCCAACATAGATAGTCTTATTGATTCGATTTCACAACATATTAACAATTCTAATCATGGTGATAATGTTTTTTTTCAACGATTGATTTAAAATATGCATATAGTCAAATCTATTTGAATCCGGATACCGCACGCCATTGTAACTTTGATATTATTTGTCGCGACGCAACAGGTACGTATCGCTTTAAAACGGGATTTTATGGTCTTACGGATATGCCAGCAGAATTCCAGAAAGCGATGGATTACACACTGGTTGGTTTGTCTAATACTTACTGTTCTCTCGATGACATAATTGTAGTCAGCAAAGGCACTAAGGAATCGCACCTCAAATACGTTTACAAATGTTTGCAGAAACTCGATGCTGATAATCTCAGAATTAAATTAAGCAAATGTCACTTCGCAAAACATCAAAAAAATTGGCTTGGTTTCACATTTCCGCAAAACGGCGTTAAACCTGTAGAATCAAAAACCGCAGCAATTGCAGGAATTAAAGTACCTAAAACACTAAAACAATTACAAGCATTCTTAGGCAGTGTTCATCATTTAAGCAAATTTATTCCCAATCTTGCTAAAATTTGTCACCCTCTCCGACCCCTTTTGAAGAAAAGTGAAAAATTTATTTGGACTGATATTCACCGAAAACATTTTGAGTATACTAAAACCGTAATCGCAAACGCTACAGAGAATACTCATTTTAATCCAAATTTGGAAACGCGAATCAAATGCGATGCATCTCGCCAAGGACTAGGCGCTGCGCTTGAGCAATTGGATTGTGACGGGTGGAAAACGGTGGCTTTTGCATCTCGCTTTCTTAATAATACTGAAGAACGTTACAGTATAAATGAATTGGAATTGCTTGGTGTGGTTTGGGCCATCGAATATTTTAATTATTGTCTTTTTGGAAAAAATTTCACAGTTTTGACAGATCATAGAGCACTTCTGTCGATTCTTAAATCTCATCGTTGAAATAAATCCTATAATAGCCGGTTAACACGATGGATTGATCGTTTGTTACCTTTCGACTTTAATATAGAAGATATTCCTGGTACTAGAATGGGTTTAGTCGATTATATTTCGCGCCAACCAAATCAAAGAGCAAAAAGCATCACTTAATATGATGAGGAATTCATGGTAGCAACAATTTCCCGCATTCGCGACCCAATTACATAATTTTTTTGTCACCCACATTAAATTCCTTTCCATAGGCAGCACACTACCAGCACACGCAATTTACAACTAAACACGCCGCGCGTCCACTCTTGCAAACCTGCTAAAAAAAGCACGCATATTTCAAATGCCTCAAATAATTCATTCACTACTCGAGCAAAAGTAAACAATTACAATTCTAAATTCATTTCTGCTTTTAATTGCCACGCAAATCACTTGCTTCAAAATAATACTAAACCCGCAGCGCAAATCCACTCACAAAATTTCAATTGTCGTTCTATCACAAATCCTGATCAGCAAATACATCACATAACAAGGTCTGCAAATGAGTCGCCGCAAAACAGCCCCACAGGATCCCCACAGACTCCCCGAGTGACGTTCCGCACTCAGTCAACCCCCATAGCAACTACTAGTACAAGTCACAGTAACACCCAGGCCTCATCATCACCCGACAATCAGGATATCGAACATTCTTGGGAGGAGATTTTCGAAAACAACCCTAATCAGTTGTTTACCAAGTCCTTCCTTGCGATCCTCACTAGCAAGGATGCGGTGTTAAAAGAGATCCGAGATTGTGTCATTCAAGACGACGAGGCTCGATGTAAGGAAGTCAGTCCTTATGTCCACTCCTTTTGGAAAGACCATCATGTAAAGTCTGGCTGTTTGTGTGTCGACCAACGCGTCGCCATTCCCAACTCCATTAAGGAAGCTGTATTGGAATCAATAAATATGACACACCCAGGTAGTTGGGGAATGATCTCTCTCTCTCTCAATATGCATGGTGGCCATACATGCATAGGGAGATTTTGGCCAAAACTTCAGATTGTGTTCCGTGTACGGATATTGGGAAGAATCTCAAACCTATTATCCCAAAATGTAAATGGTATCCACATAAGACTTGTCAAGAACCTAATGAAGAAATTCAGATTGACTTTGGGGGTCCGATACTAAATGATCAATATAAAAATATATATTTCCTAACTTGTATCGACCGTTAATCAAAGTATCCGACAGTTAGAATTTTTGAAAAAGCTAATGGCGCAAATGTAGTGAAACTCCTTCGAGACTATGCATATACTCACGGCATACCACGACACATACGTTTAGATCAAGCAACTTAATGGTTGGTAAACAAGTTACGAATTACTGTAATGAAAATAATATTAACATTATTGACGCTCCGGTTGGCGATCATAGAGCTATTGGATTAGTGGAGCGAATGATCCAAACAATAAAACGCCGTTTATCTTGCATGAAAGCTGAAAATAAAGACACATTTTCAACATCTAAAGCCATTAAACAAATAATTTCTGCTTTACGTTTAACAAGGCAGAAAACTACACAGATAAGACCGTTTGAAGCTCATTTCGGTCGTCCTGCAAATACTCCTTTACTGAATATTAGTACTACTCCGTCAAGTCTAAATCTCACTTACGAAAAAATCATTAATCACTATTTAGATGCTGATACAGTTCCCGCCGACGAATTCCTGGACGCAGCTGAATGGGTCAACCCGAACCGAAGTGACACTGAGATTGAAAAGAAAATGTGTCAGGCATCACTAGACGCGGGCTCCCGTTATCGAGATTCAGATGATAAGGAATCTCGATTCATTACCCACCCAAAACTCACAGACCCCATTCCCCGGACAGAGAAGTCTCTCAGCGTCAAATTAGCTCGGAAACTCCCGAACAAAAGGAGAGCGAAGAGGCAATTAGCTGGCCTCTATGAGGTCCTTAAACCAGGATCATTCGTAACGAAATCATCACCTACGACGACGATAATTAACGAACCTGGACGATCTCCAGTAAAAGTTTGCGATAGCGATGTGGCCAAATTTGGAACCAAAGCAGAGCGATCAACCAATCTCTGGATGTACGCGCAACGACGTCCCGCACCTTATGAACAGACGACTGAGAAAAAGATCGCGAAACACAGTAACGATTTGAAAAGACAGAAGAGGGGATAGATAAAGATTCGCCACCGCCACCGTGACACTAATTCTGTAGTTTCCTCAGTAAATTCAAATGTTTCGCGCGCTCTGACAGTCCGAAAACCCGTTAAGCCACAACCTAAACGTCGTCGTCAAACAAATTTAATTAAGCCAAGCGATACTGCAACGACCTCTCCACAACAATTAATTTCCATTGTACCTGCTCCACCGGCGCCTACTACACGAAACTATCAGGAGCCACCCATGTCTTTCACCTCCCAAGATCAGACTGAAGGTCGTAAAAGAAAACAGACTCAATTTTACGGCTTCACAGACGCAGATATCTCCCCAACAAGTTCTTTGGCTTCAACTAGTTCGTATAAACGAAAGAAACGCAAAACCAAAAAGGGGAAGAAGACTGAAAACTCTGTAGTAGCGCTTATTCAGGATGCCGAACATTCAAGAGTCCCCTCACCACCACGGCCGGACATTCAAATTTGACAGACCTCACCACCAGATCCTCGAATCAGGTACTACGAGTACGAGCAGGAACGTGAGTTATCAGTCTGGGACGCTGAAAATGAAATTTAGTGAAACAATTAAAACTTTGCAAACTCCTTTAAACTCCTTCATGTCAATTTTATTATGTATTCGCTTTGCCAATCCAATGTTAAATGTGTACGTTAAATTTAATTTATTTCATTTGTTTCTCAATTTCTCATTTAAATTTGTTCCTGTATTTGCTCCGCGAATTCACTTTCTCATGTGTGTGTGATGTTATTGTACTTACTCCAATTTGGTTCATTTGCATGTTACAATTATACACTGTATTCGCTTTGCGAATCCACTGTTATTAGTCTTTTTGTTCATTTAACTTAACTTTTGCGGCACCTTTCCATTCATTGTTTCTGCTTATGCACTCATCATTTCATCTCTTCTTTTTGTTAATTCTTAAATTGTAAATAAATTTTCAATTTTTCTGTCATGGGGGAAATGTGATACATATGATTATATATATTTATCGAAATTTCTATGCGTACTAAATTATCAGTTATCCTCTACTTTAATTTTTATATCATGCAATTTATAACTAAGGTCATGACTTCTTATTCTTCACGTATAAATATATTCCCGCTAGTCTACTAAATTATTTCATATTTTGTTCACAGTTTTTTCTTATAAGTAATCATAATTTCGATAAGCATTCTGAAATCGAGTTATCATTGTAAACGCTCTTCATTCTCAGAGACATTTTCTAGATTGGATTCGCACCGCGATTCCATTAAATAAAAATAATACGTTCCGCGTAAATTCGGATTCGAACCGCAATTCCATTATAATTCTAAGACAACGCATTCGCAGTGCTAAGACAACTCTAATTGCTAAACGCAGCTACAACAGGCGCTGACATCTCGACCCGGGTAGCTTTGATGAGAATCAGTTGGTACAATGAAAAAGAAGTTTTTTTAAATGAAAAACAGTCTGAGTGTAGTCTTCGGGTCAAAAACATGCACAAATGGCTTATAATACAAATTGTTGTTTCAACATTTTTGTTTTTTTTCCAGTAGAAGAACTCTGAAAATAAGAGTTCACTGAGTTGTAACTTTTATTTAAAACTTAAAGTTTGCGAATTGTTTTGGTTATAGCCATATTAATTGATTTGTTCACGTTAACCGCTATACAGGCTTAGACCTCAAATTATGCAAAAACAGTCTAATTCTAGCAGAGCGGTCCAATATTGACCAGGTCTAATGAAAGGATCAAACAAAATTACACGGGCCCGCACAATTTTAACGGCTTTTTTTCATGGCCGAACAAAAGGGTTGACAAAACTCGTGGAAATCATTTATTTGAGATTTTTGTTCTGTGGATGCGCAAGCATTTACGCGCAAAAGCAACATTGCACTGCAAGAAGCAGTCAAGAGAAATAATGCATGACTTATGCCAAAAAATTTTACGAAAAAATGAATACTTAAGATAAATTAGGTGTCACAAGAAGTAGGCATTATTATAATTTTGTTCGGTGGAACTGAATTAGTTGGTATGTCTCTTACGTGGATCATTTCCTAGACAAAGTCTTTACCCTTATTTTTCAGTCAATTTGATTACAACAAATTTAAACTTTTGATTTATATAAAAACAGTGTTCCTTGAAAATAGCGCAATTGCTATAAAAACTTCAAAATTATTCAAAATTATGAAAAAGTCGTGCCTGTTGCCTACGTTACATGCAACAAGAAACTCTTAAGGTGCATGAAAATTTTTATTACCAGTATAAAAAACCATGGGTTCAGCTAGTCCTTTATTACCATTGGGCCGAGCTAAAATCCAGCAGCAATAACTTGGGCCGAACTAAATCTCAGCAGCAAAAACTTGGGTCAAGCTCTTATCTAGAATATAGCTAAAGTTTTTTCATGATCAAGCATGGTCTTTTCATAAACCGAGGCCCTAAATTTGAGCAGGTGTAATCTCTGATTATACTATTTCGAGCGTCGGATCTCATTGGAGTCAATTATGAGCTCATTTGAGACAATTAGTTACCTGAGTCTGATTGGGTACGGTTTCGAGCTCACTCAAGTAAGATCAGAGTCGGTTTGAGCGCAACTGTGTCTAATCAGCGACAGTTAAAAGCGCACTTGAGTTTGATCCGAGACCATTTTGAGCTCACTTGAGTCTGATCAGAGACAGCTTTGAGCAAATGAACTCAACTGAGATTTTTTTGGTCTGGAACAGTCTGATCAGAGATGATTTTTGTCCGGGAGCTCAGCCTGCTCATGAAAAGGTCATGCACGACTGATAAAAATGTTTAATTCAATTTCAACTGGGATATGTTTGTTGGACAGTTAATTTTTTGTCAATGAAATTTTGACCCCCCTCCCCCCACGAGACTTGTCAATTCTTTTGACACGTAGAAGTCCAGTCTAAGGTAGCGTGATCACAAGTCGTTTCTGTTTCCGGGATTTCATTCTTTCCAATTAGGGCCAGCTGATCTGCATGATTGCAGGAAAATAACTGCAGGAAAATACTTACCTTTAGGCCTGTGCAGTTGGAGTAAAAAAATAAACGCGGAGAGAACAAGTAGAAGGAAAATAGCCCGAAACAAATTCAATCGAATAAATCGCAAACTTAGAGGGAACCTCATCTAATTTTGCATCTTTGTTTGAAACTAATTTCACAACCAAATGAACACAAGATTAGTTCAATTCGTTTGATATTTCGCCTGAATAGATTAAAAGATTCGAGATGTGAAAATGTATCCGTCGGATATTTCGAACCCCCTCCCGCCCCGCGCCTTTAATGTGAACAAAAGTTTTTCCCTTAGCCATGCGGACTACCAAACTACAGTGTTACTTTGCAATAATGCTAATTTGTAGAGCATTATAAGAGGTGCCATTAGCCCTTTCCATTATTTTACACCGCCAAAAAACAAGACAAAAGCAGCAGTTTTTCGACAACGACAAAAATTTTGCTTTTCATCGCCAGGTGGTCGGAGCTGTGAATTCAACAAAAAGTCAGTCAAGCATCTAATCGTATGACTTTTCCTTTTATAGAAACTTTGCAAATTTGAAAATATTGCGTGGCCATAGTAGTATGTAGTATACGTACTCAATCTTGTCGGACGTTTGCACGACTCTTGTTTTAAGATTTGAGTTGTAGGTTGTGTGGAAACAATTGACACTAGGCCAATGTAATTCAATTTTGCTTGAAATTACACCTTTTCCACCAAAACACAATCTAATTAACAAAATGAAAGAAGTTCTAATTGATCTTTTCTTTCAGAAATATCCCTATTGATGCTAATAAGGATAAAAAAGGCAATTAATAGTTTTGAATTTACACACCGCACTGTTCAGTTATTGCGAAAAAAATTCGGACAACAAGCCTAATTAATTACTCCATTTGATTTTTTTCCCACAGAACGCAAACTTTATTGAAATTTAGACCGCAAATTTAGATCACACTGACGACAGTCATCTATCCAAAAAACAACAATTGCCTTTGGCCAGTACCATCCAATTTACAATTACCTATGAGTTAATCTTGAATCCTGGTAATACTAAATCAATTCTTTTCCAGAATCGATATTCAAACGATGTTATAATTTTGTATCTAACAAATATGCATGCCTCTTTCGGCCCTATATCAATAGTTTTTTCTATTTTTATCATTTCAAATAAAATTAAGCTTTGCATCTCATAAAAAAGATGGTGCATTAGGGACAAGTGCAGCTGTCAAATTTGGAAGGAACATTTGGACTATCTCTCGCATCGTTCCCACAAAATACATTTTGAAAAATGTGAAATTGTTTTTAAATGTAAAATATAGTCAAAAATATACTAAAAAACTGTCCATTTTAAAAATAGTTAAAACAAATTGTTATTTTGTGGTCTTTGTACTACAATATTTCACACTTTGGGGTATTCAATTATCATCACTTAGAATCCACAATTAAGATAAGCATTTTTTACTCTTCGTTTATGTAGCTACTAATCCAACTTCAAAGACGCTTGGACAACAACAAAGGGAGCGGACAAAATCGGAATCTTCAAACTACATAGTGCAAAAGTTATAAAAACTAGATCTGAAGAGTTTGTGTTTTCTTATTTTGATTATATAATATACATTTTTATATATATTAAAGCTTATCTATTTGGTGATTTTTGTTGTTGAAGTCTGAGAAGAACTGTGAAACTGCATCATATCAAAATGAAATTTTTCCAATGTAATTGATATATATATATATATATATATATATATATATATATATATATATATATATAAATACGACAAAATACGACCTACTTTATGATGCTTCATAATTGACATACATACAAAGCAATTCAAACCTAATTTGGATGAGTTTGACTTGAGTTAATAATAGTTTGGAGAGGTTTGATACCATTTTATGCAAACTCTAATTATTACATAAATAAACAAACAAATTAATTTTACTTCATATACACCGAAGCCTGGATTTTTAATATAAGGTCGGGTCCACAGACTAAATGAATTTATAAAGTATGATTTATTGAATATTCGTAATTTGATTAATTAGTAAAATTTTTTACAGTTTAACATAAAAACAATCTCATCATCCGAAATCAAATTTGACAGATTTGGGCAGCAAACACAGCTAGCTTTTAAGATGGATTAGTACCGCTTTAACAAAATCAAAGCTAACCTCATAAATCTGATTTCCCAAAATCCTGCTCACATGACCTATTGTGGAATTTGGTGGCTTCATTTTTTGAACAAATTCCACAGTCTTAAGTTGTCGTCTACCACAAAACACGTAATATACTTTGTATAATAAATATCAGATAGCGCCTTAGATGGAAATTCTTCGTTTTTTAAATTGCTATTAACTTGGGGATTTTTTTAGCTTCTATTTTATCTAACTTCTAGCAATGTAATAATCAAAATATCCATTCAACTATAAGTCAATTACAAAAAGCTTTTTTCAAAACGGAGAAGAACTTGTTCAGCGTTGTTGGAAATCAACCACCAATAGCTTCCAGTTACCAGCTGCCGGCTAGTATTTGAAATTCTGGTCATTTGCTATTTAGTGCCTTAAAGCAAAATCTTGCATTTATAAGTGCTGCCGTTGGTGATCGACTTAATCAACTTACACCGGTTGCAGTTTGAAATAAACAGGCAAGATGTTGGTTGCAAATGGATGGGAAGGGACAGGGCTTTCTTAGTCCACCTTGTTAAATAACGTTACAAGAGTAGAGAACAGGTCTCAATAGCCCGAATTCGTAGATCCGACAGTTTTTCCAGGTTGAAATCCCAGACCAAAACTACTTCTGCTCTGACCATCTCAGATTAAACTTGGATATTATCAGGCTGTCCAGGAATGCAATGACCTCTGATCAGACTTTCATGAATCAACTCTTTTTAGAATAGTACATATAAATTTTCTTATTACCAGTAGGGCTAATTTCTTAATTTATGCTTCTATTCGTCCCTTTTGACACAGTTCGCGATGCCTAGGATTCATTGATAGTTTATTCAGAATGACTTAATACAAGAAACGATTTGATTTTCTATTATTTAGAATGTTTTTGGCCATTTGACCAATAATGTCGCGTCATTGACATTTTAAAATATGGGTATTCTATAGAGTGGAAAAATAACAGGAACGCTCGGTAATGTGCGATCGCACATAAGGTTCCGACCCCACTCATCTACAATTTTGGCATAATGTTCTACCAAATGACGAACAGATAGAAAAACCTAAAAATTCAAGTATACAAAAAAATTGGTGTATGAACGGAAAACATAGCCTCCAAAGTAAATAACTCAGTGAAGTAAAAAGTGCTGCATTAGATTGATGAGATATGCCAATAATAAGAAAGCGAGTCAAGACGAACAGCAAAATCAAACAAAAACAAACATTAATTACATCAAAGACTTTATGTCCGTTTTGAAAACAAATCTTAATAACAAAGTCGAAATAGCGTCAAAAAAACTGAAACTAAACAAAATAAATTGTATTTCACCAGAAAAGGTATGGGACCATTCCAAAATGAGGCTTGGTAACAATTAGACAAATAAGAACACAAACAGTAAATTGAAAAAAATTTGAAATTACTTGTTTTTAAAAAACAAGTAATTTCAAAGTAATGAAAACCATTAGAAATCGACTAAAATATCCCATATATTTACGATTAACAATGCCTCCATAGAGGAGAATTAAAAACTGTCGGTATAAAGCCATCAGCTATCTACTTAAATAATATTATCGGCTCAGGTGTTCTTCAATGAAAAACCAAAAAAACCCGGTCATTGTACAAGAAAATTCATATGACTAAAAACACAAAGGGAAAACGACTGTTAATGACACAAAGGGAAAACGACTGTTAACGACTAAAAACACAAAGGGAAAACGACTGTTAATGACAAAATATAAAATAAAAAAATTAACTAAAA
Organism: Convolutriloba macropyga; assembly: GCF_964194025.1. NCBI lineage: Eukaryota > Metazoa > Xenacoelomorpha > Acoela > Convolutidae > Convolutriloba > Convolutriloba macropyga. The sequence continues at coordinate 12,086,969 of NC_134481.1, read as the reverse complement.
ACTTTGACAAACTTGTGTCAAAGCCGTTAAAACCATAATCTATATCTCCAAGAATTTTGCTATTATCAATTGTGTTGTATTTGAAACACCAAGAATTTGATATATGAACTGTCAATAACGTGATAAGGTGACAAAACTAGAAAAAATGAAAAATGGGCAAATACCTAAAAGAAATATAGTAGTATCATAGCCAGAAAATCATAACCTCAGGCGTAAAACCGCAATAGAGGATAAATTTTAAATCAGTCGATAGAAAAAACATTCTTTCTTTGCTGACACTAAGCTAAAAATTGACCAAATTAAGAAAAAAATATCAAATTTCAAGAAGCCATTTTTTATTTAAAAATCAAATATTTTTGGAAGTCAAAACGACCATAAGCTTTCAATTAAAACAATAGAGGCATTAATTTGGAGTTGATAAGGAAGCCAATTGGACCTATCACTACTGAAATTGGAATTGAAATGTTCTGTTCTTTAATTAATGTAAAAAAATCGACTACTTTATTTTAAAAAAGACCGATTGACTAATATCCGAATTTTTTTTGGATTGTAAAACTAGCCCTGCTAATGCTGCTGGTCCAATAGGAAGACTTATTTTTCGTATGTGACAGATATAGATAATTTGTTATTAAAAAAACAAAAATAAATGCTGCGTTTTTGATAATCACCGAGTAAAGGTAGCAAAAAAACAGCAATTTGTTTTCATACAGAGCACTCTCAGCGGAATTTGAAGAAAAGATAGCCCTTTTGATCCTGCATAGATTGTATTAGTGGTGTTTTGGTGTTTACTTCCTGTAAATTAAATCAAAATGGATTAAAGAAACTTATTTCGAGCTGTTTTTGTTAAAAAAAGTCTGAATTTTGAATTATTTAGCCAGAGATTTTGACAAAAAAATTAAATAAAAACAGTCGACAATATTTTTTGTCTTCAGAAAATCAGCAAAACTTTTTTAAAAAAAATTCACAAATTTTTGCAAAATTGACGAAATTTGAGTCAAAAATTCCGAAAAATGTGAAAAAAATCAACGGAATTCACTCTTTTTTATCAAAAGTTTAAACCTCGATAACTCCCTGTAAAAAACGAAGATCAATAAAATCTTTTTGATTCCATCTTCTACGCTGGACGAACTTTCTAATGATACCAGTCTCAACTCTGGACGATGAATATATCGATCGGCGAAAATTGTCTGAACAAAAAAACTTATTTGAGTACATAGTTCCTCCCCCCTCAAGAGGGGTTGGAACAAATATTTTGGTAGTAATTTTTGATTAAAATCTCATGCGTTCGAAAATGTTTTTGGTCACACTTTTGTGCTTTCAATACCAACCGGATTACACTTTCATGCGTTTATTTGCCCAGCTTCAGGTGATTGGACCCTCCCCACAACAAAACGACGCCTGATTTCAAACGCTTGTCCAGATTCTAATGGGCTTCTAAATTTGTTCAAACAATTAGATTCGAGTACACGATGCGCAGGTGTTTCCTCAGAGATTGTTTCTATGATCAGAGGTCATTTCTGTCTGTCTGGAATCTCAACGTGGCTTTACCTATCCCAGGTTGAGGTCCAGACCCAAACTGGTTTATGATCAGACCCAGTCGAGCGCACACCCATGTGTTCCCAGACCGAAATTACAGGGTCTGGAAGGAAGGTCGAGCGCACTACAGTCTGGACGATGGTCTGGAGATGGTCTGATCAGAGGTCGAATTGGTCTGAAGAGTCTGATCATAGGCGGATTCGAGCGCACTTGGGTCTGATCAGGGGCGACTTCGAGCGCAATTGGGGCTGATCATAATCTCTTCGAGCGCATTTGGGTCTGATCAGAAATGTTTTCGAACTCAATTGGGTCTGATCAGGGACCCTATATTTTTTGCATTTTTTACGGAGAGATGTTGGCTCTGCCAAGAGGCAGTCATAAAGTAGCGTTCCGATCAGAGACTCATCTAAAGTCTGATAGCTCTGATCAGAAAAAAGGAGTCCAGCTGATAGCAGAGGCCGGTCCCCTTCAGAAGAAATTTTGATCAACTGGAGACCACGATGCTTCTTATGGAAAGCTGTCTAAGCTCATCCATCGAGTCAGAAATGTACACTAAACGGTACACTAAATGAATTTTGTTCTCAACAGTTGGGTTTCGTTTACTTTAGCAATACTTTTATAACTGATTTCTCCGTAGATGATTTAAATACTGCAAACTTCATTTTTTTGAAATGAATGTATTATAGCAAAATTAGAAGATTTTTCATAAGTAAAATCTTTCTCTGATCAGACTATCTCGAGCGCACTTGAATCTGATCATAGTCTGATTAAGGTCTGGGCATTGGTCTGAATTTGAGTCTGGACCATGGTCTGAAGATGGCCTGATCAGAACACCTTCGTTCTGAAAAGTCTAATCAGAGACCCTTTGTGTCTGGAAAGTCTGATCAGAGGTAACTTGGATCTGGAAAGTCTGATAAGGGTGACATTCCGTCTGAAAAATTTGATCAGAGATAATTTCGGTCTGGAAAGTCTGATCAGACGCAAATTTGGTCTGGACCTCAACCTGGGATGTAATGTTACATAATTAATACATAATATTACATAATATATTACATAAATAACATAATTATTTCACTTATTTAGTACAAAAAATCTCTCCTATAAATTAATATTCGCAAAATGGAACATTTTTAAGCCTTAGGAATCGCATCTTGGATGGGCCAATTCGACCCTGATGACGTAAAGTAATGTCACCCCCTCACCACTATTTGTCAACAAAGATGCAAAAATTGAATACTTCGTTTGCACAAAACAGTTATAAATAATAATAAAAATTTAAAAAACTTGTGACGTATATTTGGAAGCGAGATACACTGGAAACGTTTCCGGCTGAAGTTACCCTGTCATTATTGGAAATTTACAAAAAAAATAACAGACCAACTTCAGATATATAGCGTACAACGAAAAATGTTGACACACATTGTGCATGCAATGTTTAATAAATTGAATAAATAATAATAATGTTGAGAAAATAAACAATACAAAATTAAGAGGCAAAAGGTGTTACAGTCATTAAACTGGTCAGCTCTGGCAGATCATAAAAAATGTATAGTTCAATTCTGAGTCATTAATATGAAAATGTACCAACTTGATTGTGAACAGAAGCTGTCCCGCGTTATGAGAGAGTTGTTCAATGCGTCTGAGCGCATGTTCACAACTTATTGAGATTTTATCAAAAGTTCACGTCTTATCATAAACATTTGTAACGATTAAAATAAAACCAAACAAGAAAACGATATAATAATAATAATTGATTTCAACGTGAAAAGTAAACATCTAGCACGAGAACATGGCCGAGAAAAACTTGATGGGACACAAACTTGTGAAAAGCAGTTCTAATGATGTAACAAGAATTGTGATAAACATTTCATTCATTCACTTGATAAACAATACATAAAATCAACAAATTATAACTTATCCTCGATGTTAAGTATTCCTTAAAATCAAATCCCTGCTGAAATGGTCGCTTGACAAGGATCTGTAAACTAATGTGTAGAATTGCAAAACGTTTATCAAATTGACCCAAATTCAGCGTTCTTTTTCTGTTGTGAAAATGGTGATAAACACAAAAAATTGCAATTGCGATCAATTTTTTCGAATTAGAGTTAAAATTTATATCACTTGAAGCTAAAATTGTTTTTTTTTTCGACTACAAAATACAAACACTATTCAAGAAAAATCAAAAATATGTAAAAGCTGTTGGCCCAAAACAATGAATTTATTTCTATTAAAAAAATTAATCATTTTTCAAATAATATATTTCGTAGAGGTTCTTATAGATGTGAGTTGCCATAAGAACTTAATGCAGAAATAAAGTGCAAAAGACATTGTTACGCACTGACTTTTAGTGTCTTTCTCGTGGCGTTATTGAGGTTAATATTACGAGTAATTAACTTGAATATTTGGCTTTTTTAAGGACTTTTTTAGATGTTTCACAGTGGGATTTTTAGCAGATATATTTTGAATAGAGTTAGCTAGTAAAAGCCTTTTTTGAGCGGTTCGAATGCGTGATATATCCACTAATTTGCCATGTATTTTCAAAGACCTAATCTGTCGTGATTAGCTCTAATTAGGCCTGATTTACCTTGGTATTTTATAAAAACATTCCAGTTCAATCTTTTATTATTTCGCCAAGAACTAATCAATAATTATTATTAAGGAGTTTCCAAGTTCTATCAAGTTTTTAGAGGTATTGATCAACTGATTGTCAGGCTGATTCTCCGGTGTTCTGGTGATCATGGGTTCCGTAGGGCTGTACCTTGAGTTGTATTGGTCCTTCTTAAATATTTACTGATCTACAAGTTGGGCAATTTCCGGCTTTTGTACGTCTCTTGATGTTTGTTAAGTACACAGTTACGATACAAGTTCCGTATTAGCAACTATTTGATCAGATTAATTACTTTACCAAGTACATAATCTCTCATGAAATTATTTACTAATTATGCGAAATCATCATCAGGGAACTCAAAAAGGTAGATATTGAGGCTTTTAGGCACTCAAAATTTTTATCAGTCAACTGTCAATCTGCTGTTTTTTTTTAATAAACATAAAAAAATTAGGGGTTACAGGCCTAGATGGAAATACTAGCTATATATGGCCTTGAGATCTATCTGAATGTGAACTAATTTTTAGCTCTTATATATAGATATTTAAAGTTAAATCATCTCGTAACTATGGGGGACGAAATAGGGGCGTGACACTACCGGACTTAATGAAAATTTTCCATAAAAATTTTGAGAAGGAACTGGGTTTTACAATTTTTCTATGAAACATGTAATCTGCACGAATATAAGGATATACACATGTTTTTGTTGGTGCCGCCCAATTTAGGTCTTCTTAGAAAAGAGTTTTGAACGAAAGGTTTAAAGTTAAAGACAATTAAAAGATTTAAAGGTGATAAAGTTTAAGTTAAGACAAATTAAAATAAATGTTAAGATGAACAAAGTTAAGAGAAGATGTGAGGCTGTTAAGGGACAATAAAGAGGTTAAGATGCGGTAATGCATAGTGAGTGAGAACGTAAATTTAAGTTAATGTCGAGAGAAAGCATTGAGACTAGCACTCAAAATAAGAATGTTTATTTCACTGAAAAAAGGCTCTAAGATTTGAATAGGGTAACACACATGTGAACTGGCTGAATGACTGGTTGAAAACACTGGTTAATTTTGTGGATCGAGACAATAGTTTGGTGTTATAAAGCACTTATGAGTAGAACTTAATGAGTGAAGGGATACTTAATCGGTTCAAAGATTAATACTTGTCGAACTATTTAAGACTTTCAAGAACTCAAAGCATACTATCCTCTCGGGGTTTTACAGTTTGTCTTCTATATCAAGGCGCTTAATTGTACTAAGTGACATTGTGGAGGTTGCTGGCATTGAGTTTCGTCGATGTTGTCTTTTGAGGGTTCCCATGTCTTCTGGTGAGATAACTGTTGGAGGTTTCTTTAGTTGTTTTGTACGGTTTGCCAATACACCTGCTTTCAGATGTTTTGGCACGGAAACTACTGGGTTGAGGGGTACATTTTTACTATTAAGCTGCATGAAGTTTGGCACCATTTGTCGTACAAAGGGTACTTTATGGTATAAATATATGAAGAGGATTTGTAAGGCTAAGTTTCCAATAAAGACAATGATTGTTAAAGAGAGAGAAAGCTTGATTGGTACGTAAGATTCGGGTTTATCAATTAATACTGGCTTGAATGACTTCATTTCGGTGGTAATTGGCTTTACTATGTCTTCTAGTGATTCGGTTGATAACTTTCGATTTGAATAAATGAATTCTGTTTTAACTTTCTTCAATAAATCAAGATTTGCTTCAGTGCTAGTTTCATATTTCGGTAGTTCGTCGATGTTGGGTACTGAGTCAATTAAATGTGCAATAGGGTCACGTAATTTAACGTTTATTCTCTTTGCTGGGAGGTACTGTCAACTTTGTAAATCAGCTCTAATTTTAAATTTGTCACTGAACATTGTGTGTCCACATTTTAATGTCATTAAACAGATTATACAACCATTATGAGAAATGTTGGATTGTCGACCATTCTCGTCCGTATCAATCTCACTAAAGGTAAAATCACTTGAGGCTGATGTTAGTAGTCAATTTCCGTCACCAAGGTTCTGTGATCGTTCTGGGTTTGATAGCACAACCTTCTCTGTGTCACGTACTTTCAATGCTGTAATATCACGATGAAACTTGAGGGTTGCTAGACACGAGGAGAATTCAAGGTGGGTTTTGATCCTCTCATGACAGTTTCGGTATCGTGGCGATCCAAGGCAGTTGTTGTACTGAGATCTCGTCAGTACTAATGTTTCCATCCTACCTTCTGAGGTTGCTAGGTATTCCCCCTCAATTACCAATTGTAACGCACCAACTGAATCCTTCTGGGGCATAGGGACTATTTTTACACAATAAACTTCAAAAGTTGTCTGGCTAGAGGCTAGGGGAATGAGTAGTATCAGTAAAAGTCCGTCTTCTACTGTTGAAATTTCTTGTACAAGTTTCGCATGGTAATACGAAAGTATGCCAGTAATGGGTATTGCCAAAGTTAGACAATCCGGGGCGTTCTTTTGGCTATCATGAACTGTATCAAGGATGTTTATCAAAGATTTACGCAGTACCAAAGAGATTGGAAGGCGTTTATCAGGTAAAGTTGGAATAGAATTGTTAACATTAATTCAAAAGAATATAAGACTGCTCGATAACTTTTTATGTCCGGATAAGTTGTAAGAAGTAATGAAGCTGCTGTGTCAAAAATGAAGGTAAGTTGTTGTTGCGTTGCTTGCATTTCCATACAGGTTCCTTTTCCGTTCAGATTATGATCTACAATTGCAAATTGTTCCTCAACTATGTTCCAGTTTCTGTTCTGGTTTTCTTGCGTTTCGTTTTGAACTTTATAAACTTTTGCAAGTTCGTCAGCAACTAGAAAGAATTTCTCATATGTTTGGTTTTTGTATCTAATTTTTGGGGCTTTGTATGTAGTATTACAAAACGCTGATTGAGTAATCCATTTTGTTGAGAGTTCGTGAAGTAGAGTCTCTTTTTGGTGTCGTAGTGTAAAGTTATAGCGGGGAAACGGAACTAAAAACTCAGCATTTATGAACTTCTCAGTGATAACGATCTTTTCCTCCTTGTGAAAAATTTTACCTGGGGCCAGTGCTTCTTCTGTGTTAATCGGAGTCACAAAAGTGGGCCAGAAAACTGCGAGATTTATGACAAGTGTAAGTAACGTTTTCGTGTTTCAATAAAAACAACTGTGTTTCAGGAACATCTTCTGATGATGTGCCTCTTCTGGGTGTTCAACTGGTTTCTATTTGGCTTTCCGCTGTTCATTTGCTCTTTTATTTAATGTATCCGAGCTTCGGGTTCTAATTCTCTCAAAATTGCAATTGTTTATGTGAGTAATAATATAGTGAGCTACCCTCCCCCCGGGGGGGTGGGGTGAGGTTCGCATGTATTAAGATAGGGTATAGCGTTGTTCCAGGATTGAGGGACCTCTCACCTGTATTAAGATAGGGTATAGATTGCATGTATTAAGATTATGTATTAGCCGGCGACATGTATTAAGAATAATTATAGCCGCCGACATGTATTAAGATTAGTTATAGCCGCCGACATGTATTAAGATTATTTATAGCCGCGGACATGTATTAAGATAAGTTATAGCCGCGGACATGTATTCAGATTAGTTATAGGTGCCGTCATGTATTAAGATAGGGTATAGGTTTTGTGCATGTAATTGTGAATGCACATATGCTAGTAGTATAGTCGGTGCAAATGTGAGGGGTAGGTTCGGAGACGCTCCTGATTGGCTGAAATTTTGAGAGGAAAATATCAATTTTCGTGTAGTTTTTAAGTGTTTACTTGAGAACAATAGAATTGGCGTGGGTAATTATTTGCTGTAATTATCTGAGGGGTAAATATGTGACATGTTGAATTTTTGTTTACAAATTTTAGGTCATATTAAATTATGATATTATTTGGCGTGGGTTTCCAATTAGCCTAAATATCTGAGGGGTAATTATCTGACATGTTGAGTTTTGGTTATTAAGCTTTTGGGCAATTGGAAGGATTGTTCCCCTAATTGTTTGAATCAATTCCGTAACAGTTGTCTTTTGCGCGCTCATTAATTTGAAAAAGTTCAATGATAGAAAAAAAACAAGAATTAAAATATTATATAATTACAGACACAATATAAATGCCATTGTGAATATTAAAGAACTGTGATATAGCAAAACTATTTCAGTTATATGTTGAGTGGTGCTGTATGAATACCGTCAGACTGAACAATGCGCTTAGGGTAGAAATAGGACAGTCCCTTCTTTGTATGCTCATACGTAGTAACACAGTGGTTTATTGTTCTGAACCCTGTATTTGTTGAAGTAAGGTTGATAATTTCATCCATCACACGTCAATATTTCTCCATTGGTTTATCTCCGTTCTCTTCTAGTGTTCTTCTCTTGACACCTTTACAACTGAACTTGTATTTGTCAGACTGTGCATCGTAGCAAAAGTAGTTTTGCTACAAAGACAAATCATATCAGTACATCAAAATTCTTCCTTGAAAAGACCTGGTTCTCGTTTATAATGCTTCTTATGCTTAGAACAACACGTTCTAGGGAAGAAGTTTTCAACAGCATCTGCTTGGAAAGAGTCATTAAAGTCCTGCTGTCTCAATGCTTCCCATTCTTGTTTTTAGCAGGTTGAACACAATCATACAATTTTTCATGAGCTCAGGCTAAATAGAGAGAATCTGTATCCATCTCTAACTCCTCTTATTTATCCACATGGCAAAATCTGTCAAAGAAGATATAGTAGAGCTCCAACATACGTATTTTAGCGTACTCAAGTATAAAGAATCCAAAAATTATAGGTTCGCAGTATTCATTTTTTGAATTTGCTAACTCAACTTGCTAGAGCTCTTCGGAGACATTGTTCAACCGCTTAAACATTTTCCCATTGATTGCTTTGTGCGTCTTCTCATCGTTCTAATAATTCAGTTATAAGTTGAGTGGTGCTGTATGGATACCGTCAGACTGAACAATGCGCTTAGGGTTGAAATAGTATAGTCCCTTCTTTGTATGCTCATACGTAGTAACACAATTGTTTATTGTTCTGATCCCTCTAATTTTTGAAGTAAGATTGATAATTTCATCCATGACACGTCAATATTTCTCCATTGGTTCATCTCCGTTCTTTTCTAGTGTTCTTCTCTTGAGACCTTTACTACTGAACTTGTATTTGTCAGACTGTGCATCGTAGCAAAAGTAGTTTTGCTACAAAGACAAATCATATCCGTACATTTGAATTCTTCCTTGAAAAGACCTGTTTCTCGTTTATAATGCTTCTTATGCTTAGAACAACACGTTCTAGGGAAGAAGTTTTCAACAGCATCTGCTTGGAAAGAGTCATTAAAGTCCTGCTGTCTCAATGCTTCCCATTCTTGTTTTTAGCAGGTTGAACACAATCATACAATTTTTCATGAGCTCAGGCTAAATAGAGAGAATCTGTATCCATCTCTAACTCCTCTTATTTATCCACATGGCAAAATCTGTCAAAGAAGATATAGTAGAGCTCCAACATACGTATTTTAGCGTACTCAAGTATAAAGAATCCAAAAATTATAGGTTCGCAGTATTCATTTTTTGAATTTGCTAACTCAACTTGCTAGAGCTCTTCGGAGACATTGTTCAACCGCTTAAACATTTTCCCATTGATTGCTTTGTGCGTCTTCTCATCGTTCTAATAATTCAGTTATATGTTGAGTGGTGCTGTATGAATACCGTCAGACTGAACAATGCGCTTAGGGTTGAAATAGTACAGTCCCTTCTTTGTACGCTCATACGTAGTAACACAATTGTTTATTGTTCTGATCCCTCTAATTTTTGAAGTAAGATTGATAATTTCATCCATGACACGTCAATATTTCTCCCTTGGTTCATCTCCGTTCTCTTCTAGTGTTCTTCTCTTGAGACCTTTACTACTGAACTTGTATTTGTCAGACTGTGCATCGTAGCAAAAGTAGTTTTGCTACAAAGACAAATCATATCCGTACGTTTGAATTCTTCCTTGAAAAGACCTGTTTCTCGTTTATAATGCTTCTTATGCTTAGAACAACACGTTCTAGGGAAGAAGTTTTCAACAGCATCTGCTTGGAAAGAATCATTAAAGTCCTGCTGTCTCAATGCTTCCCATTCTTGTTTTTAGCAGGTTGAACACAATCATACAATTTCTCATGAGCTCAGGCTAAATAGAGAGAATCTGTATCCATCTCTAACTCCTCTAATTTATCCACATGGCAAAATCTGTCAGAGAAGATATAGTAGAGCTCCAACATACGTATTTTAGCGTACTGAAGTATGAAATATGAAAAGTATTATAGGTTCGCGATGTTCAATTATTGATTTTGCTAACTCAACTTCCTAGAGCTCTTCGGAGACATTTTTCAACCGCTTAAACATTTTCCCATTGATTGCTTTGTGCGTCTTCTCATCGTTCTAATATTTGGTCTCTGTATGATTGCTTTTGTTCATAATCTGATAACCATAAGAGCTGTTACCCAATAATTTCTTAGTCTCAGCAACAACGCTGGAATCAGGATTTTCTTCTCCACCACTTCTAGCGTCTACCACTGACCGTACAAAGGTGTTGAAACAATTTCTCGGCGTGTACTGTGCAAATCTACTATTTCTTGTACATTTCAGACCGAGATTGATGTAGAAATTTAGTAGGGGAGAAACAATTACTCCATTTTCCATATTGAAACTTGAAATTAGCATTCGCTGAGGTTGCTTCAGTAAGTTGTTTTCAACAGCTTGAACTCTCATATAATCCCCAATATCTGCTCGATTAACGTTGAAACTTTTAAAAATAGGAGGGAATTTCAAAAACTTGTACTTCAAGCCTGCGGGAACTTCCAAATCACATTGTACGTATCCAAACATCTCTCCATCTCTTATTTTAGCTATCAAAGACTATTGCTTCAAAGGAAGTTTGAAAGGAAAGTTTTTTCTCACGTGATTTCTGACATTTTCTTCTTCTTTAACACTTTCCCACCAGATACACTCCCAGATTTCAAAAATCTTATATCCTAATTTTTTAAGTAATATCTTTTCACTTCGTCATGTTCTTTTTTTCTAATGCCTCCGTGGGTTTCCTTTTCCGAGAGATTCGCTTTAGCTTCCTGACAAGGAGAGAAACGAAAGTAACAACCCATGCCTTCAAACACCGAATTACAATATGCGCAAAATCCGTCTACGCTAAAAAATCAATCTTCTTCTGTTTTCCGGTTGTGTATTAGCTCTCAGTTTTTTATACGGAACGTTGTGAATCAAGATATGACATAACCATGTTTCTCAAATGTTCGAGATCTGCATTTTTGAGAATCTGTATCAAGTTCCAATCAAGTGTACAGTCCAGTGGGCATTTTTTGACACATTGAAAAGGGATAGAGTTGGCTAGCGTCAATACCTACCATGGACTTGCAGTGTTTCGTATGAAGGTCTGATCAACTACTGCTTTTCTGGTAAAATCAATAGACGGACAACCAGTCATATCCTCACATACATTGTCATGTAAATCTTTGTCAGCTTCAACAAATGGAAAACATTTGTGGTTTGTTGACTCGTGAAGACAGACATTAGCCAAGTTTGGAAGTGTACATCCGGGTTTTAACATATCGATACCCTTGTTGTGATAAAACTCCATCATTTTTTGCATTGCTTCCAGTGTTGGAACAACATCCTTGTTGTGGTACCACTTGACAAAATCTCTGAATGTAGCCGTTTGTTCTTGCTCCCAGACCACTTTCAGGTAATTGTAATTGTCAATTCCAGTTGGAGGAAGATTTTTCAACCTCAAGTTTTTTAATGACTTTTGTTGAGAAAATCCTTCATCTTCACACTCAAATGCTGAAGCGTTTTGATCCTTTCTTTTATTTAAATTTTCGCAAATTGCGTTAACTCGTACTCTCATTATCGGTTCAATAGAGGAGAACTTTGTCCGCATTTCAGTTTTACTTTTGTTTGCTAAGACTTCAATAGGTTCAACAAAAGATATAATGAGAGCTTTCTGATCTTTATCGCATAGGAAGATAGATTCATCTATTAAATTGGAGGAAATAGAAACAGAGATTGGTTCATGCTTTAAAATCAAAGTGGTGATGTTTGTATCTTTTAATTGCTCGGAGGGTACACATGTCGATTCAAAGTCAACAGTAGCCATGTTTTTGAACAATTTTTGATCATGGTTTTAAGAAATTCCAAATCCGTCAAGTTTATCAAATATGGTCTCGCGCATTGTATACAAACTCTTTGGTAAATATGCTGTACTCTATCTTTACACGTTTTAACATGGCGCTTGACATTTCCCGCTTTCTGAACAATCGTATCTCAACCGGGACAACGGAATCGTTTAAAGAGTGTGTTAGTATCATCCACATAGCATATGTGGTTGTCGTAACGTAATAATTTAATATTTTTCTCATACATTTCAACACTTCTCCTCGCAAGTTCACCAACAAAATCTCCACCTACAATGTCAATATCGTAAATAAATATGTTGTGCTTTATCGCATTTCAACAAATACAAAATGATTGATCGATAACCCTCTTAAATTGATCGCGTCATGTCCAGATTCATGGAGGAATGCACTAAACCAATATTTTGAGATGATCTCAAGCCCCGATGATCCATATAACTGAACAGCTATAGCTTGGAATAAGCAAAGATAACCTTTGTAAGTCTCACCATAGTCATTCGATAAAAGACAATTCACATCCGATCGTCTGAGTAACTGTTCAGGAAGAACAGTATCGATACATCCCATGGGAATGGTTTTTATGAGAGCGCAGAATATTGTCACATTTGTAGTCAGAGAAAATCGCCATTTTGTATTCTCCCGCTAGTGAGCACACATCTCCACTAAATCCATCTTTTCAATCCTGTCCTGAAGAGAGACTAAGTCTCCTTTGGAACAGAGTAGATGAGATTTCTCGAAGAAAGTGTTGTTCTCGTCAGCGTAGAAGTATCGATAATCGTCCGTATCCACATTTCTGGTATGAATCGTAGAGCCAAGTTAACTTTGGCTGCACAGTTGAGTTTTTCGAATAATTCTTTCAACTTTTTATTAATTTCATGAGGATCGAGCTTGGACAGCTTGAAATTGAACACTTGATGTCTCCCATTTTCCATCTCAGTATTGTCAAAAAAGTGCTGACAAGCACTAAGTTCTTGTTGTAGCTGCTCGTTGTTTTCTTCAAGTTCCTCTGAGTCTAGAACTTTTTCAAGCTTTTCCCTCAATTTTGCTCCAACTTTTGTTGAAATTTCATGCTTTCTCCTCTTGTGTTGTTGAAGAGAATAAAATCTCGGAAACTCCTCCAATCATACAGTACACATAGTACTTAGCTTTGTATCCTTAGGAGCGTGATGCTTAGCAATGTGGTAATTCATGTCTTCTCTCTTCTTTGTACAGAAATGTGGACATTTGGGACAAAATAAAGTCCCACTATCACAAGACTTATTGTGTCTTGCCATATTCATTTTCACCACCAATTTGTTGCACTTTTTGCATTTCACTGGGATATTTCTATCGAGAGTAGGCATTGTTTTGTTAGAAGATGAAACAAATTTGGGTATTGTGACGAGCAACTAATTGTGAAAATAACCAAGTGAGAAGGAAAGAAATTACTTTATACGATTAGGGAGCGCAGCAATGATGCATTACTTCATGTATGGAAATTTATCATTTCCACTTTAGGAAGCTTGTTGTCATAACCGAACATTCTGGAACATAATGAATAAACAAATCAGATTCTTTCATTTACAAATACCTTAAATATTTATGAACATTCAGTTTAAATGTGTGAATTCATTCCTTGGCGTAGAATTCATTCCACTCAGAAATCTCAATTCAATCTTATATATCTTCTTAATCCTTTCGGTTACGTTTCATTTTTCATCCAGATATAATTCAAAAACAGACTCACAACATATTCAAACAATTTGTTCTAATCTTTACAAACTCTGCGATTAAAATTTGTGTCTATCCGCAATTGACAGAATTCGGTGGTTGCAAACAAATCTAGTTGTATTGAAAATTGAAAATAGCACATGAATGTGCTTTTACAACAATATTAAAGATTTCAACATTTTCCCATTGATTGCTTTGTGCGTCTTCTCATCGTTCAAATTCTTGGTCTCTGTATGTTTGCTTCTCTCCATAATCTGATAACCGTAATATCTATTACCCAATGATTTCATAGTATCAGCAACATCGCTGGAATCAGGATTTTCATCTTCACCTCTTCTAGCGTCTACCACTGACTGCAAAAAAGGTGTTGAAATATTTTCTAGGCGTGTACTGTACGAATCTATAAATCCTTGTACATTTCAGACCGAGACTGATGTAAAAATTTAGTAGGGGAGTAATAATTGTTCCATTTTCCAGATTGAAACTTGAAATTAGCAATCGCTGAGTTGGCTTCAGTAAGTTGTTTTCAACAGCGTAATCTCTCATATAATCCCCAATATCCGCTCGACTAACGTTGAAACTTTTAAAAATAGGAGGGAATTTCAAAAACTTGTACTTCAAGCCTGCGGGAACTTCCAAATCACATTGTACGTATCCAAACATCTCTCCGTCTCTTATTTTAGCTAGTAAAGACTCTTGCTTCAAAGGAAGTTTGAAAGGAAAGTTCTTTCTCAAGTGATTTCTGGCATTTTCTTCTTCTTTAACAATTTCCCACCATTTACACTGTAGATTTCAACAATCTTATATCTTTACTTTTTAAGTAATCTCTTTTGAATTGGTCATGTTCTCTTTTGCTAAAGCCTCCGTGTGTTTCCTTTTCCGAGAGAATTGCTTTAGCTTCCTGACAAGGACAGAAACGAAAGTAACAACCCATGCCTTCAAACACCGTATTACAATATGCGCAAAATCCGTCTACGCTAAAAAAAATCAATCTTCTTCTGTTTTCCGGTTGTGTATTAGCTCTCAGTTTTTTATACGGAACGTTGTGAATCAAGATATGACATAACCATGTTCTCAAATGTTCGAGATCTGCATTTTTGAGAATCTGTATCAAGTTCCCATCAAGTGTACAGTCCAGTGGGCATTTTTTGACACATTGAAAAGGGATAGAGTTGGCTAGCGTCAATACCTACCATGGACTTGCAGTGTTTCGTATGAAGGTCTGATCAACTACTGCTTTTCTGGTAAAATCAATAGACGGACAACCAGTCATATCCTCACATACATTGTCATGTAAATCTTTGTCAGCTTCAACAAATGGAAAACATTTGTGGTTTGTTGACTCGTGAAGACAGACATTAGCCAAGTTTGGAAGTGTACATCCGAGTTTTAACATATCGATACCCTTGTTGTGATAAAATTCCATCATTTTTTGCATTGCTTCCAGTGTTGGAACAACATCCTTGTTGTGGTACCACTTGACAAAATCTCTGAATGTAGCCATTTGTTCTTGCTCCCAGACCACTTTCAGGTAATTGTAATTGTCAATTCCAGTTGGAGGAAGATTTTTCAACCTCAACTTTTTTAATGACTCTTGTTGAGAAAATCCACTGTTAAGTATTTAGTGAAATTGTTAAATTTCATCTCCATTGGATTATAATTTCTCAGTTTGCTGAAAAACAGCCGTAAGGAGGAAGAAAATTTGCATCGAGCTTTTCTGGAGAGTCAAACCACTCATAGGGAAGAATCCTTTAGTCTCACTTGTCTTGTATGCTTTAAGGAAAAATCAAGTGAGGTAGCTCCACCGAGCTAATTGTACATCACCAAACTTAAAAGAAACAGAGTGATTTCCTCTTATAATAACAGTAGGTTGAATGTCGCGCTTATGAATAAGATAGGGCAGGAGATAGGACTTAAGGAGATTTAAATCATATTTTCCTCTATTGAATCCGGACACAGGTAAAGAACTCACGTAACGCTCAAAGTGATGCTGTAAGTCCAAAAGCTGGTTTTTCTGCATTTGGAGAAATTGCGTAGACATATCAGCTTGATCATCTTTTTCGGTACCTTCATCTTCACACTCAAATGCTGAAGCGTTTTGATCCTTTCTTTTAATTAAATTTTCGCAAATTGCGTTAACTCGTACTCTCATTATCGGTTCAATAGAGGAGAACTTTGTCCGCGTTTCAGTTTTGCTTTTGTTTGCTAAGACTTCAATACGTTCAACAAAAGATATAATGAGAGGTTTCTGATCTTTATCGCATAGGAAGATAGATTCATCTACTAAATTGGAGGAAATAGAAACAGAGATTGGATCATGCTTTCCAATCCAAGTGGTTGTGTTTGTATCTTTTAATTGCTCGGTGGGTACATATATCGATTCAAAGTCAAAAACTGCCAAGTTTCTGTACAGTTTTTGATCATCGTTGTAAATTCCAAATTCGCCAAGTTTATCAAATAAGGTCTCGTGCAATGTATACACACGCTTTGGGTAACTATGAAGGGGTAAAATTTCTGAAGGGTTTCAAAAATTCAATTTGAAATTTGGCTCCCAAATATATATATATATATATATATATATATTTATGTGTATATATATATATATACATATATATATATATATATATATATATATATATATATATATATATATATATATATATATATATATATATATATACATACAAAAGTTCTAAAAGTTCTGTTCCAAATATGCAACACGTTGCAAGATTGATTTAGAATTTAACGAAGTTGAACAAATTTATCAGAGCTTGACATTTTTGGTAAATTATGTCAATTCGTTCCCACTCAACTATCCTTATTTAGTAAACAAATATTCATATCATCTGTTATATGTATTAGTCAGAAACCATATTTTGTTTCTATTCACGCATTGAAGTTCATTTTTTGTTTACGAGCATCACTTTTGTAACCAGTTCTTCCATATTTGGTTACGTTAAAAACCTTCCATTTCCTATTTTGGTTACTAACGTCACCTTTTCTACAAAATGTTTCCTTCTTTGGTTACTTCGCTCTTAATGGACGGAGTTCACTATAAATAGGAGCGACATAGTTAGACATTATCATTCTCTTTCACTTCTCAAAATTAATTTCACCTCTGTTCCTCATCATCCTGCTAAATATTTCATCATAACCTTATCCTCTCCAATTGGCTTCCGACATTCACAATCCTCTTATCTATAGAGCCTACTTCATTTCTAACGTTTGTCTGTCTCTTACTTAGATGTTCTTTTTTTTCCTACTATAAAGTGAAATTTGTTGTTTTCTAACTTACTCTATACTTGACAGTTTTCAACACGTTCACTTACAAACTGTTTTTGTTTCTGAAAAATCCACTTCTATCAAATCATTTGAACAAAATGGAGTTTACTGTGCAAAACAACAGTCTTCTGTACTCATTTTCATCCACTGAGGAGACTGCTCGGATAAGTATTACAGGTTTATCAAACGGATTATATGAGTCTTTAATCACTTTACCCATCACTGTGTGGCATATTATTGGACACAAGCGACAACAGTTCGACACCTATCATCAGGGTCATATTCCAATAACGGAGAATCAGCTTGGAACTCAAGCGATGGGACACGAAGTCGCTGTTATTAGTATGCACCACTATCTTCAAGTTGCGGGAACAGAATTTCCGTCGAATTACGTCGCTGGCAACATTCAATATACTTTCATTCCGGAAGAAGGACAAATTCCTAACTCTTGGTTCTCCAGCGCGGATGTAATTCAGGTTTTGAGTTCAGTGGAGGAGTCAGGGAAATTGGTTTTGCTTCAAACTGTGTCAAGCGTTGATGGAAGCGAGCTAACTGTTGATACTATGTTCTACTGATATGTCGTATAGTTCATCAATGACAACACCTTCCACAGAGGATGAAACTGCCCACAATCTAGTTTTGCTGACTGATGAAAATTCAACAACTTCAATCAGCGTTCAATCAACTGATCCTTCAGTAATATTTGAACGTTCTAGACCTTTTGGGAATGAGATTGAAAACTTGCAAGGGTATGTTGTGGGAACTACATTTGAAAACATTCGAGTTAGTACAATTTTCTAGCTTCAATTGTACTTGATCTTAACGGAAAAGTTGTATGTTGATTTATACCTTTTCCTGGTGATGTATTGAAAATTTCTTTATAATATAATTTTTCTTATGTGAGCATTCTTTTCTAAACCAGTTCATAAAGAAATCATCAAATAAAACTTTGATTCTTAAAACTTTGTTAAAAAACTTGATATTTAATGGAAAGAGCGTTATCAAAACACGACATTTAACAAAAAAACTTGGTCAAAAATTTGATATTTAAGAAAAAAATGAGCAGAAAATTGAGTTCTAAGAGAAAAACCTGTATGAAAACTCAATTTTTAAGCTGTTATAGTAAAGGAAATTTTGTTATTTTAAAAATTAAAAATTGTCTTCATTTTTTGCGTTAAATTATACCGTACACTAGTGAAAATCAGAAAAAAAATTTGCGCTATATTGTATCGAATTGGAATCTGTTTTTTTGTTGTTATTTG
Organism: Convolutriloba macropyga; assembly: GCF_964194025.1. Taxonomy (NCBI): domain Eukaryota; kingdom Metazoa; phylum Xenacoelomorpha; order Acoela; family Convolutidae; genus Convolutriloba; species Convolutriloba macropyga. The sequence continues at coordinate 12,068,422 of NC_134481.1, read as the reverse complement.
AACAAAGAACTTGAATAAAAACTTGACATTTAGCAAAATTTTTGTCGAGAAAACGCGATTTTATTAAAATCAATTGCTTCAAAACCGAACATTTAACAAAAATTTCCGTGAGAAAACTCGACTTTTAAAAGAATAATGTGTTACAAAACTCGACATTTAACAGATTAGAGGCATCAATTTAAACATTTAAGAGAAAGATTGTATAAAATGAGAAATTAAATTTTTTTGGCTTTTAAACCGAAAAAAAACTGATACAATTTAAATTTTTTACTTTCTAATTTCAAGATATAACAGAGAGTTATCAATTAAGCCATGACCGTCTAACAAACAGTCAACAATTTTTATGAAATCGCTCTCATATTTTGAGTTTTTAGGAGATCGAATTCTGTCCAGAAATGAAGATCCCATCGTTTGTGTGCTTACATTTCTTTTTTTCAGCTCACAGTAGATGTCTCTTGAACTTCTTTCTACTCAATCTTTTTTTGGACACACTAGGTAACTTCTCAACAAATTTCTTCTCATAATTGTGTTGTACTTCTCTGTCTAACTGAGTAAAGACAAGTCCCGATTCTTCCAAAATATTGCCAAAAAATTGATGTTTATGTAATGTAAAAAAACAATCGACTGTCTGATATAAAATGAGAAATCTTCCAGTTTTTGAGGCAAAAACTGTTTCTTCGGTGGAGGAAGAAATGAGAACAATGTGATATCGAGAGATTTTCATGGGACAGAAACTGTTGTGTGAAGCAACAACATATTCACTTGTAACAACATATGGTCAATAATCTTTGACAGATACAGAAATAAACAACGCTTTTTCACAAAATTTTTAAAAAAGTGTGATAAAACCTGACACATAACTGCTGCCATTCTCTAAAATTTTTTAGTACGTTCAAATAAGGAAATCAATTTCTTTAGAAGTTATTTTCCAAATAAAGAAACTAAATTATTCAGTATAATTAAAACCAAATTCCAAATAAATAAACTAATTTATTTATTATAAACGAATTCAAAACGAATCAAATTCAAAATAAGAAAACCAATTAAATTGTCATGTGCAATTTAAAGTCTCATTTGAATTATGAATCAATTCAAGAAGCAGCGGATTAAGAAATTTCGATGTTTTACTTAATCAAAATATTTTCTTCGCTACTTCTCTCTAATGCAACACAGACGTTATAAACAAAAAGACTATTTTTCTGTTTCTGTAATGATTCAAAAGTTTTTTTCTATTGAAAATTTCTGATAAGAAATCCTTTTAAGGAAAAGTATAAATAGACATATTTTTTAAATACAAAATTATAAATAGGCATCATCAATATTTTCAGATTCACAACCCAAATTGGGTACTGATTCCGTCCCATTTTATTTTGATTTTGGCTCTCATCCAAACAGATTTGGGAGATTTACTGTGTCCCAAATAATTAGAAATGGGCAACATTACTCTGAACCAACTTTTCCGGTCTTCAAAAAAAGATAAATGTGGAACAATTGAAAAGTACCAACAACTGAGAATAGGAGGTTACGAATTCAAGAATGTTTGTCTCCTGAAGAATGATATGCTGTATGGAGACTGGGAAATGCGTGAAATTCCAGCTCAATTTGAGAAAAACCCAAAAATGGAAGATTTGCTGCAATAAGGTCACAAATCTCTACATTAAAGTTTGTCATCCTCATACTTTTATAATACTATATTGTTAATCATTTGTCAAGTATCTCATCTAAAAAGAGAATGTTTTTCGTTGCGTGTGATATTGAGTGCTTGGAGGGAACAGTTGTCAAAGAGCTGGGAATTCTCAAGGACGGAATTGTGTTGGGATATACATTTTCGCTCTCATCCAAACAGATTTGGGAGATTTACTGTGTCCCAAATATTTAGAAATGGGCAACATTACTCTGATCCAACTTTTCCGGTCTTTAAAAAAAGATAAATGTGGAACATTTGAAAAGTACCAACAACTGAGAATTGGAGATTACGAATTCAAGAATTTTTGTCTCCTGAAGAATGATATGCTGTATGGAGACTGGGAAATGCGTGAAAATCCAGCTCAATTTGAGAAGAACCCAAAAACGGAAAATTTGCTGCAATAAGGTCACAAATCAAGAGAGATCAGCATTGGAAAATACCGAAGACTCTACGTTACCTTTATACAGTACGTTCAGGACAGTCCAGCTTCACTTTAAGTCCATATCTGACTATTTTGTCGCAAAGAGAGCAATGAGTTCAAGCAATTGACTTACGTCAAAAATAAAATGGAAGAATTCAAGGAACTGATTGAAAATCATAAAGTATTCTCTAACATTGAACAAAGTACATTGGATAACTACTGATGCGCAATATTATAGTGTGTTTTTTATATTGAATGATGAATAATTGGTGATTATATGTATTTGTTGTTCAGTAAACCTTTTCTCATTTGAAGCTTTCTTCCTCTTAGAATGAGTTGAGATATTGGATGCTCTAGAAACATTTTTTTTAGTCTCAGAGACGAAGCAGAAGTTCTTCACATCAGGTTACATTACGAGCTTAAAAAGTATTCATATACAGTTCTTGAAGCGCAAAATTTTCCCAATTTGGATAATTTAGACGTAGTGTCCCAAAATTCTAAATTCAAGTGGGTTATTCATAATGGACTGCGAAGAACAACTCTAACCTATCGTTCCGACAAACAAGAAATTTCCATTTCTCAACATCGCTGGAACGGATATCAGTGGAGTTTTCTTACAAAGATTTATTTTAAAAGAGGAGTATAAAAATCTAGTAGATCATCTACCAACCCTTCTTTCCTATAAAAAAAATAACAAAAAGACTTGCATTATTTTGGACGAAACAACTCAGAGTTAATTAATATTGTTACTCTGGTAAACATTTTCAATTAATACGGAAGCATAATTTCAATGTTCCCTACGAACGAAAAACGTAAAATTGTTTTCTCTCAGCTTGTAAAACATGGGACCGAAATATCGATTTGGACAAAATTGATCGAAAGTTTCCGAGCACGGAGGAAGAATTGGATATGGAAACTCTCTTTTGGATTTTTTCTTAGCTAGATCAAAAAATTTTCGTCTGCATGCAATTTTACATGATTCTGGTGGAGCTATAAAAACAACAACAGACGAAGGACCAGGTTATGGTTACATGCTACCGCAATTACCCAGCTCCTCTCTTCTACGTCATATAACTGGATTATTCTTTTGTCTCTACATTAAAGTTTGTCATCCTCATACTTTTATAATACTATATTGTTAATCATTTGTCAATTATCTCATCTAAAAAGAGAATGACTCTCGTTGCGTTTGATATTGAGCGCTTGGAGGGAACAGTTGTCAAAGAGCTGGGAATTTTCAAGGACGGATTTGTGCTGGGATATACATTCCTCCCACCGAATGACTACAAGTCAACATTTCAAGCAAAGTGGAACACAAAGAATTTACAAGGAATCAACTGGATAATGCAAAAGTTGATTACTCAGATCTTCCAACGGTATTTCATCAACATTGTTCTCTTACAACCAAATACTTTAGAAAAGGATTGGAAAAATGTAAAATCCCATCCAAGTACTTGTGTAAGGATGTGGAAAAATTGGACGATTTTGGATGTCCAAAAGCCTCTAAGTTGATTTCCAACGAAGATACTATCTGGGAATGTAATAACTACCTGCACTGTGCATAGAAGAAAGCTTATGCTTATGGAACTTGGGTTCTTAATTTTTTTGACAAAAAATTGTATTTGTAGAAATTTTTATGTACTTTGATTGTAATGTATCATATTGTCTTTTAATTAATTATTAAAATCATTTTATTTTTTCACAAAACTTAGAAAAGTTGTTTCAAAAACGACAAAGTTGAACAAATTTTTTCCTAGCGTTACACAGTTATTCTTCATTTCAATTCTGTCGTTTTTCTTAATTTTGAATTTATTTTCCGTTTTTATGTTTTCTGTTATTAATTCTTGTGAAGAGACATGGTTTTCGCTCTTGCTGTTGTTTGTTTCTTTTTTATGTTTAGAAGCTTATCTCATTTTTTTTATTTGTTTACATCGCAATTCAGTTGGAACACTTTTTATATCGTCTCAATGATAACGTTTAAATGACTGAGCATACTGGTAAAGGATTAAATTTGGGTAACTTTGTCTTTGATGATGATAACCAAAAACGACAATTACGGAAATGTTTTGGACAGACTTGTAATAGATCGCTAGTCGTTTTTAAGTCCCAATTTTTTGTTTTACTCGTATTTCTGGCGTGTTGTATATCATAAATAACATTGGCTACAACGTGTGAAGAAACAAACCGTTTGTATTGCAATCCTTTCTAGTACAATTGGTTACATTTTACCTTCACCTAAGTTATGAACAAGATAATTTCCACAAAAGAAAGAATTTTTGTTTCATTGGTTGATCCGTGCGGGTCTAGGAAAATTCGTCTCATTCATGAATGGTTAACAATTGGAAATTTTCAGCAAATGTTCGACATAATTTACTACTTCTATCAACAATATCAATCTCTTTATGGTTTAATGTCTATAGATGTTAAAAAAATTGAGTTTACAGAAGGAGTTGACTTTGAGTTTATTCAAAACCTCAAGAATAACAGAAAAAAGTATCTGTTAATTTTTGACCACTCTTGTGAGGAGATTTCCTGCTCTATAGATTTTGTTAAAAATGCAACAGCTGGAAGACATAAAGGACTCAGCACAATATATATCAAACACAATTTATTTCATCAGAGTAGATTAGGAAGAGATGTAGAGTTACAAAATACTCATATTGTCTTGTTCAAATCTCCTAGAGATGTACTGCAAAAAAACACACTGAGCCAGCAGTTGTGATTAGGTTCACAACAAAGATTGGTATACCAAAGCAACTTCTATTCATTGTGGTCATTTACTTATTGATTTAACTCCCAAAACAGTAGACTATTTTCGATTTTGTACAAATAGTGGATCGATTCCTTCAATTATTTTCCTTTCACGACATAAACAGCAGACCACATTTTTGAGCAATGAGCACACAACATTTCTCTACTCTGACAACGTTCTAAAGTTATTCCCGGAACTTCAAAAGAACTTACCTAAAAAATTGTCCGAAAGAATTTGTTCAGTTTCTAGACGAGTGCATCGTAAACCTGCTCAGAGGAGAACTGCACGATATTCAAAAACGGGACATAATGAAGTATCAAGACAAAATTCATCAGCATATTCTAAAAATAACTGGAATAAATAAAAGGAGAGCGATTTTAAGTTCAAGGAAAGGGATAGTACTTATATCAATTTTAACTCCGTCTATCATTAACCGTTTTTGTTGAAACGGAACAGTTAGTTTTGATTCCTCAGCTGCTTTACGAACCAAAATTCATATTAAATGTGTACAAACTGGACAAGAGTGTGAGTACAAAATTAACTTCGTCACACAAAATTTAGATTCTTTTCACAAAGACAACACCAATAACGCAAAATCAATCAAAAATGAGTCAGTTGTAGATCAAATACTCAAATATCCTCAAATCAAGTTGTCCCTCAGTGACTCCATTTTACTGGATGGAAGAGATACAAATGTAGCATTTACCGATGTTATTAACGCATTGAAGAGAAAAACTATTGAATTTCCTGATATCTATTACACAATACTTGATGCTACAGGGATAAGTCCGAACAAAATTGTAATCAGAAATGTCAAAAGCAAAGACAGAATGAGTTGGATCCCTTTCAAAGTCCCAAAAAAGCGAAACTTCAACGATTATACAAAGAAGGAAAAGCTGCATTTGGTTCGGTTAGAAACCTTCAGAAAGCGAGCGGTTGATCAAGAAGCAAAGTTATTTCTTTTCTCCACGCTAAAAATTCCTATACAAAATTCCGTCAAGTAGCTCGACATTATAGACGATTACCTGCATTTGCAAAGGAGATAAACGAAATTGGGTGTCTTGATTTAATTTTTGTGGACAAATTGTCAAAGTTTGATAACGGAGTAAATTATTTATTAATCTGCGTTGATGTATTTTCTGGTTTTGTCCGTGTTATACTAATGAAATCAAAGTATTCTACAGATGCTGTAGCAGATTTCAAAAAATGCTACGAAAAAACAACATCTTAAAAAGTATAGGTTGATCAAGGAAGAGAGTTTGGTGGCGAATTTCGGAAATTTTGTGGACAAAAGAAAATTATATGTTATCAACGAGAAGTGAAACAAAAGCTGCCGTAGCTGAGAGAGCTATCAGATCTTTGAAAAACATTATTTATCGCTTCATTGAAGAAAACGGGCACAAGTACCTTGTAAAAATGAGCTCTTTTCTAAATACAATGAATAGTAGAGTAAGAATATCTACAGGTAAAGCTCCAAAGGAGGTAAAAAATGAAGAGTTTTTATCATTTTTTGCGACCAGGCAATACAAAATCTTCGGTATAAAGTGGGGGATAAAGTACGAATTCCGAAATACGATATTCCTTTTAAAAAAGGATACAAGTCACAGTTCACGAGTGAAATCTTTGAAACTGTTAAGATTGCTGCTTACAAACCTCCAACATACAACCTCAAGGGAGAGCAGGGTGATGAAATACTAGGAAAATTTTATGAACAAGAGCTCCCAAAGTGTACCATTTAGTGATGAACTCTTTTACGGTAGAATTGGTTTCCAACGCATCTTTCGATTGTTATCAAAATAATGCATTGAGTTCTTTTACCAATTCCCTTCCAGAACAGATTAACCTTGAAGAAGAATGAGAGGTGGCAATAACCGAACTATCATATCCATCTTTGTACCAGAATTTTACAGATGGAAAATTTTTCTATCTCGATGATGCAACTCCAGATACAAAACCTTCTGATTATTATACAAATGATGCAGGACTATATCCATCAATATCTGATATTGTGAACGAAATGAACAAAAAAATTTAGTAAACAAGTATGAGAAAAGTATGAGGTAAAAAGCGACAGAATTGCACATAGAATATACCTAAGTCTTCCTATTGAAAACTCGTTACTAGTTATTATCAGTACAGGTCTCTGTCACGTATTTGGGTGTGAGCGAGCTGTTTACGGAATGGCAGTTTTTATGAGTGGTGCTTGACCGCATTTTCCTAAATTTCCCTACGATATTGTTCGATTTCATACTCTGATGATATACAGTGATATTGTTGAATACAATATTGTAAGTGATAAAAAAGCCGCGCTTTTGAGATGTATTCCGTTTATTTCTAAAATTAAAAATTGAGACATAATATATACTGGACAATATATGAATTATCAAAACTTCCCAAATCTACAATTTAAAAAAAATTCTAAAAATTTTTCCCACAGCGTTAAACTTGAGCTCCGCGACTCATACGGTGAAAAAGTTCCGTTCAATTCAGTTGATGTAACTAGAGCTGTTTGATGTTCAGAAAAGCTTCAGACAATCATTTTTAAATTAATGTTCACAAAAAATGGTTGCTGATAGTGATTTACCGTATTTTTGTGGTTATTCATGACAAAGGGGAGAGGATTTGGAGCTTTAGCACGAACAATTGGGAGGACTGCAAATCCTAATTTGAGATGATACGTTGTACCAGCAGCAAAAAGGGTTGGTGCTGACATGATTGAATTAGCCGCGCGAGAAATCGGAAATGTATTAGCTGGAAGGAAAAAGTTCAAATCTGCAGCTACAGATGTTGGAAAGAAAACTTTACGTAAACAGTTAGGAAGTGGAAAACCTAGAGAACGACGTATTTTTCGAATACGCTCGCAAAAAGTCAGTCGACCTCGTCGAACTAGGAGGGATATTTTTTCCAAACTAAAATGAATACCAGATCATTAAATGATTACTAACAAATGATTACTATCATAGTATCCGTTATGGACACTTTACAAATTCTTGCTTGGAGATTTTTGACAAAACTCCGGTTTGGGAACCAATTGAATCCTCCCATTTTCAAGAAGTTTATCCCAGTACTTCATTGATTGAAGGCAGCATTGAATTTGAATTTGAAACAGACAGAAGTATTCATCTCGACATGAGAGATATTCAATTACAAATTAAAGTTGGATTACACAAGGGGCGATTATTTGAAGATTTCATGAAAAAAGAGGAGCATGGAAAACCAGATATGGGTATGACTTTCACTGATGATGATTTACAATATTTGGCTCATGTCAACAACTTGTTACATTCTCTTTTCTCCAACTGCAAAGTGTATTTAAACAATCAACAAGTTTACAACTCTTACGGACTCTATGGCCACAAAGCTCTGATATCCAATGATTGCAATGCTTCTACAAAGAATAATGAAGGAATTTTGGCTTGTCATGGGTACGATCTTATATGGTAAACTTGACATCGACCTATTCCAATGTGAAAAATTATGACTTCCAAATACAAAAATTAGATGCAAATTGATTCGAGTGAGACCAAATTTTTACATGATTTCCTATATTCTCCATGTTTCTCTTAGAGTTCTTGACTGTTCACTTTTTACGGGATGTGTTGTCATTAATGAAGTCTATCACCAGACAATCAAGTATCAACTAACACATCAACCAGCTTGCTATAATTTTATGGAGACAATTGCGCAAAAATTTATTATTCCTTCTGGACAAAATCAATTTATTCAGGAAAATGTTTTCAATAATGCCCCAATCAGACGAATTGCAACAGCAATGAACACTAATTCAGCATTCACCGGACATTTTCAAGAAAATCTTTATCATTATCGAAAATTTGGACTGCGGGAGCTGAGAATTGTTCGAGGGGGTAGAGCTGTTGTCTCAAATGATACAACCAACAATTTTAGAGCTTATGTTACAAAAATGAAGGCAATGAATTTCAACGAAGAAATTCCTGCGTTACCTGTGTGATTTCTTTACAGATCATTATGTGCTTGTTTTTGATCTCACCTCACTCCAAGATGCTGGTGAAAATTTTCACTATCCTGATCTCAGTGGGGAAAGTCTTCGTTTATAAATGTTCTTTGAACGTCCGCTAACCATTGAAACTGAGCTAATTGTTCTCGGAGAACGAATCTCAACAGTTAAAGTTGATCAGTTTGGAACAGTTGCTAAAAATGTCTGAAGAACTCTGGATTATTCAAGATTATTTATTTTTCTTTTCAATTTTTTCTGGTTTTTATATTATTGCCTTCTGCGTTGGAACATTTGCTGGATATGTACTTTCATCACCCAGTTGCAATCCTTTTCATACTATAATATCAAGATAGGGAATGGATGAAAATTGGGGTAGACCTATTCCAAACTTAAATGTATACCTCATTTGCGCAGTTTTCCTGGTATTTTTAATCATCATTATTATCTTTCATCCCGATGTCACCAGAAACAGTGAAGACAGAGTAAGTAAATCTACATAAGATCTGATACGTACAATTCCCCAATCTAAGTATTGTTGCTTTTTTGAAAAGAACGAATCATTTCAAGCTGATTGTATTGTGAGAAATCCCTGTTCCAAAGGGGCTTGTGAATTGAAACAGAAAATTATTTGTCATGGATAATTAATCTTTTCAACAATTTTTTGAACGCTTGTCTGAGCTAAAATGCAAATACATTGGATCGTTTCCAGCAGATTTCATTCCAAGTTTACCAAATTCAGAATTACAATCATTAGCGCTTGTTAGAGTAAAGAAGTCGGTGAACATTGGATATTGATTAATCGACTCAACAACACTACTATTATGCGGATTCTCTGGCTCGATCGAATAATACATTACAAACTTTTATGTAAAAAAATACCAAAAAATAATACATCGACCAATTCAGAAGATGCAAAGATTGTTTGGATTCTACGCAATTTTTTCAGCATTGCAACCAATTAAATTTTTCCAAACCAACTTGAACAATATTCATGATGTGCACGTGTTAAACTTTGTAAGTAACTGTATGTAGTAGTATTCATTTTGGTATTTAATAAGCTGAATTTAATAAAGTCGATAGCATATGCTTCTCGTAACTGTTTCTCGTGAGTTTTCTAAACTTTTTTATCGAAATTTATTAAGCACTTGGCTAAGTGTACCTTAAAGTTCATTTAAATTTATACAATTTATTGTTACTGATTGAATAATTTTGTGTTTTGATGCTCATAATTTTGCAGTGTTTACATGTTTTTTCGAGTTTTTCAGATTCCTTGTTATCAATATGTGTTTTAATATCACTGTCGACCCACATCATAATATCACTCTGGGTTGTTGCAACAACGGAACCAGGTATGTGTCGAGGAATTGGGTTCACTGGTCCCTTTTATTTTACCCAGAGTGTAGTTTTCCCAGTAGAACAGTTATAGTTAATAGTGTAGAAGATGGAGGAAATGGTTGGGACTGGACATAATATTATTATTAGTATTCCTATTATTATTGATATTATTCCGGACTATTGGGATGTGGAGAAGGAGAATATGAGGAAGATGTGTGGAAAGAAATGATGATAGGGAAGAGAATGAGATGGAAGATGAAGGAGGAGTTGAGGTGGAGGAGACGACAGTATAACTAGTTATTTATATTTTAAAATTTTTTTAACTCATTGACTGACGTTAGTTGTACCTACTTAGCTGAAGTTTGGGAAAGTTTGCCTTAATATACTCACTAATATACTTGTTCTATTAATATTTAATATGGTGCTACTAATATCGTAGTTATTAGTATACATCAAAATTGTTTTTTGGAGGGAATGAGGACGTAGGTAGGGGATAAAGGTAAGAATTAGTGAGGCGTAATGTGTAAGTAAATATCAGTGAAGGGTGTAATTGTGTGTTCACGGTGTTGTTGTGCGTTTTACAGCATATGTTTGAACAATTATTGGTCGTTATATCATGGTATTTAAACGTCCTTGGCATTAATTGCTTTATTGCGTTCAATTTGTGTGATTTCATTCATCGTGCACTTTGCACGGTTCACTTTAATTTTTAGCTTGCTTGCATACTAGTTTAACTCAATTTTTGAATTTTCAGATATTTGTTGTTAATCAAGGATGTTGCTCAGTATGAAGATTTTCTGTCTTCCTTGCGAAGTACATCTTTGCCTCAGGCTAAATGGACGTATCCAGCGTTTGTTAAATCGTCTGAGGGCCGAAATGCTTATTGAGCAAGTGCAGAACACTTGATACTGGGGACAAAGAATGTGGGGACCTCAGAGTTGACCGTGAATTGTGAGGTCTTGTTGTATAGGGTGGAAGTGAAGGTGGACGGTGTTATGCAGGTTCAGGACAAGTAAATTCCAATTCAGCAGATGGTAACTCACGATTGGGCTCCTCTTGATGTCGTGTCGGGTTCAGTGCTTCAGCAGAGCACACGAATCGTGTGTGGACTCAAGTCGATCGCCTGAAAGCTGTTTGCGAGGGTTCTTCTTTCCTCGCTCACAGGGTGGTCTGCAGGCCGTTGTTTAAAATTAAATGCATATGTGTATAATATTTATATTTTTTTTGTGTATTTTAGTACTTAATGTGTTTGTGATTAATTGCATAGGAGTTTTTACTTGTTATTTAGATCAAATTGTGAGTGTGAGTCATGTTTCGTGGAGAAGATGAGCGGCAAAGAGGTGCATTGTACCTTTTTCCGTGCGAATCTTAGCTCAAATGTGTGTACCTTGTTGAAGTACGAGTTTTACAATGACATTTACGCTAAGTATGTGCACGCGGTGTCATTTAAAACTCAAATGCGGCTTGGTGTGGCTGGTGTGAGGGCAAAAGTTGATGGTCTGTGTGCTTTCAATGCTCTCTACTGCGTTTTAACTGGTCGAGAGTCAGGTAATGGTCCTGTTTTATCGCAGTTTTTCTTTGTATCTGAGCTCTGACTCATGTTTATTTGTTTCCCTGCATAATGTTCGTGCGTTGCGCTTGGCTATTGCGGCCACGATACGTTCGCCTGGGTTCTCTGATCTGGTGAAAAACCCGTTAGGATACTCTGTGTCTGAGTATGAGATTGTTGAGAGTGAATACAATGGTTTATTGGCCGAGTTATGGGTAAATTGTACTTTTAATACATGGTGATTCTGGTACATTCATGTGTAGCTAGATGTTATCTGAAATTTTGCTGCTTAGTTTGTCGGTATGGCGTATTTCTTCGGATGCAACTTTTATTGGTAGTTTAATGAGGAAATGGGGGGCGGCTGGGTATGCTACAAGCATTCTGTCAATGCTAAGGTCCTAGTATGCTGATACAGTGCATCAGAAAGTTCGTCTAAAAAGAGTATCGCTAACATTTTTAGCCGATTGTGGACTTTCCTAAGTGAGTATTTATCTGTTTTCGTGCAAAATTAGTCGCAATTCAGTGCAATTTTGAAACAAATTATTAAATTATTTGACAATGATTCAGGTTGGAGGAAGCTGAGGGGTACGTGGCTCGTTCTAGCCGAGTACCAGTGGTGGTGGTACTGTGGCTGAGGATAACGCCGATAAGGATTGACTAGTGTCGGTGCAATTGTTATATCATGTAATTTAATTCTGTTTATATGTGAGTTTTACTTATTATCTTTGATTGTAACAATTTTGATTGGTTTTGACTGGTGGAACTAATAGCTAGGATGCATGTGAGTCTGTGGTAATAATTTTCTAACACTGTGTATCCATCTAACAACAAATCTGTGAGTGAACAATAATGGTGATATAGAGACTTTTTTCGTTTTTGAGAATTAATTTTACTTTGCTAGTGACATACTGGTTCTAAACTCGTTCTAAGAATTCTAGACACTTGCCCTGGTTGGAAGTAACAGTTGTGTGTGATATGGAATGGTTTTTTCATGTATGAGAAATCGAAAATTACGAAATTACGGGCAGCCCGTCACGCGATTTTTGAATTGCTCAAATCGGGCTCAAAATTTTCAAATCGCTTCAGCGGCTCAAAAAAATCTGCAGCGCAAAAATTTGGCGTTATTTGAGCACATTTCGCAAAGTTATGACTATTTTTGTGATCTGAACCTGGTTATTTTTGAATCGTCAAATTTTGAGTTGATTAAGTCTTCACTGTTCATACAATATCGATACTGGATGGTTAAAATGATACTGTCTGTGCCTGGTACTAAAGTATTTTGCTGAATTATGGTGTTTGGAACGATTTATCGGGTCAGAATAATAATTTTTTGGCCAAAAATCTAACTTTCAAGCATAATTTTTCAGTTAATCGAAGATTTTCAAGACATGTGTTAGTCTGGTGATTCTCTAGTGGTCTAAATTGGGTGCTATCAACTGGTACTGATATTTGTAGCTGTCAGAAGTAGCAATTTGGTAACTTTGAAGATGATTAACATGTAATTTTATCCATTTTTTGGAGAAATTTGCTAGATTTTTGCTTATGCTACGTCATGTTTGATGCATAAGTTGATATGGGTTGAAGAAACTTGATTTTTAACAGTACTTGAGGTTCATACTAGTAACTTCTATGTTGGTGTATTGTCATTATGTTGAGTTTTTCTTTTTAGAAATTAGGACTGAAACTGGACAAATATATGCAGATTTCCTTTTTTTCACTTTTTTCAATATTTATGCATTTCTGTGCAATTGTATGGGTTTATTATGCTAGGACAGTTTTAGAGAGACTTAATATTGGAGATGGGCTCATAAATCGGCTATTTGATAATATTTTTCTGGTCTAAATCTGGCTCTATTTTGAATAAAATGAGAAGAGTTTGGTAGGCTTCAGTTTTTTTCTATTATATCAAAATTTTACTTAACAATTTTAAGCATGCGGATATTTTAGGCTAATAATTTCAGGTTTTTGGTCGGTAACTCAGATTTTATGAACATGTTCGTGAATTTTCAATAATTCGTCAAAAATGGGCAGCCCGAAAGATTTTTAAAATGGTTGGATCATGTTAAAAATTTGGTAATCAATTTATCGACTCAAAAAACCCAGCAGCGCAAAAGTTTGGGCGGTTTCAACTATTTTTTTACGAGTTATAGCGTTTTTGCTGCAGTGAACCTGGGTTTTTTTGAAAAGGCTCAGGTAGAGGATAGGTTATTGGCTATGAGGATATGTTAAACTTGTTCAAATTGGTTCGTATGGCTATGGTTGGACCGCTCATGTGTAGGGCTAACTGAATCAACAATAATATTTGGCATAATCATGTATTAAGATGCATTTTTCATCACTTTTTCCGAGAATTACATTCAATTTTCTGTTATTTTTGTTACTTTGGCAGTCTTTTCTCAGCTTGTATTGGCACTAGGGGGCTGGGAGAGCATAATCTAAGAAGTATGGATGTGGGAGTGCAGATGGTATGGTTAATTTTTGTCAGAAGTCATTATTTTTGATTCTAGTGGGAAAAAACTGAATTTTTCTGGCAAAATTTTGACAGCTTTAGAGCTTGTTTGGGTTAAAGTCTTCTTGATTGGTACTAGGGTGAACTGGGGCTTGTTTTTTATGGTACTACTCGACTAATGGGAGTTGCACTAGTTTTGTAGGGGGTGAAGGTGGTATCAATCGGGTCAAGTGGGGAAAAAAAGGACTAAACTTTTGAAGCAGAGAATTGTAGCAGAAGCGCGATTTTCATTTTTTCATCATTTTGCAACATATACTGGGAATTAATGGGTTTTAATGATTGTTTGAGATGTTACCAAGTAAGTGGCAGCTGGGAGTAACTGCTGGGGGCATTTGGGTTAGTTTTTTGCATATTTCTGTGGAATTATTTACCATGCATTTTGATCAATTTTAACACAATTTGGTAGGGTTCAGTATAATCGGCATAACTCAACATTTATGATTTTTGACGGAATTTTTGAGTACTGGGGTGTCAAACCTGAGCAGTAGGATGGTCTAGGTCTATAAAAAGAGTCGATTGGGGAGTTTTGTAGGAGTTATCAGTGAATTCTAGCGGATTCGAAAAGTGTCAAATTTTAGGCAGCCCAGCGTCACACGATTTTGAAAATGCTCTATATTGCTTCAAAATTTTGAGCTGAACGTGGCTTTTTTGACAATTTTATAACTGTTTTTCTGAAGAGTGAGAAATTGGTCGATTATATCTGGGACTGCTTCTACTACCCAAGTGTTTTTCAGAACACTAGAATAATCCAGGTTGGAACAAGTCGTTCTTGAGATATATCAAATTAACTAGATTTTAAGTTAGAAATTTTCCGAATTTTGGGCGATTTTTGGAATTTAGGACCATGTTGCTCGATTTTGTTGCTGTTTTGGGGCAGATGGAGGGCATTGCTAGTCAGTACTGTGTCTGTGGGTTCTAAGGAATGTAAATAGTTTTGTAGTTTGGGGTAGAGGTTCGAAGATTTGACATATAAGCTCAAAAACTATGTTAAAATCTAAGTTATCATAGCCACTGGAGAGATTTGGAGGACTTAAGTGTTGAACTCCTGCATGTGTTACTATTTCTCTCAACTCATGAAGACTTGCTAATACCGATTCGTATGTGGGCTTGTGGTGAAATTGATTTTTGGTAGCTGGACTAAATACATAACGCTCAAGTTGTTGGTCAAAGTATACTAAAACTGAGCCAATATTTGTTGGAAATCTATACTTGTTGTAACTTTGTGCTGCTGGGTACCAGCTTTTGACTTGTCTAGCTAATCCTTGTGCCATTACAAGGTCTGCTGATATACAGTGTGCAAAAGAGTTTGGAGATTGTAAGATATCTGGTGGTGAACTAAGATATGTTGCAATTATTTCTGCGTTGAGGTGATTTAAGTTTTGATTAGATAAGCCTGGTGACGAGTTTTTTTCTGTGTGATCTAGTGACTGGTCTATTTACTGGGCTACTGGGCTTTTCCATGAATAATTTGCTATACTTGATCTTACTTGGTCTACTTTCGTTTCTCGACTTGGTGTATTTGATTGTTTTGGTGCTTGTGCACATGCTTTTACTGCTTGACGTTTTTCTTCTTGCTCAAATCTGGCTTGTGCATTTTTCGGTCTAGGACTGCCTGATCTTGTAACCCGATTGGTTAGTTGTGGATTTGTTTTGTCTTCTGTATGCAGTATTATTTCTCTTTCTATTTCAAAGCCACGTATATTTTTCTGTTGATGATAACTTTCTGGCGATTTAAAAGCACTTTTTTCTGGTTTTTGTTTTGGGTGATAAAGTTGGGCTCTTAATTTCCTCTCGGTTAATGCATATTGTTCTTCACGTGTTGCTGGAGGTGATTCGATTTCTAATGGCACTATTGCTGGTTGAGGCTTTGGAGAGGTGGAAACATTTCATCATCTGATGAGGATGATGCAAGTGGGACACGAACTTCTGGTTGTTGTTGTCTAATTTCGTCAGCAATCAACGGATCAACCGTTGTTCTAGATATTTGCTCAGCATCTAGGTTCAGGTCAGCTGGGTTTTTATCTGATTTGCTATTTTCTTCAAATAAGTTTGGGATTGCTTCATCTGAGCTTGAAGAATCAAATAACGGAAGGTGTACTGGGGTTTTTCGTGGTCTAGCTGCTGGTGCTGCTACCATGGGTGGGGCCGGGGGTGTTTCTAGTGGTCCTTCTGCTGCTGGTCTTGCTAATGGTCCACCTATGGGGACGTTTATGGTTACTCTGACTGGTTCTTGTTTCACTGTTCTTGCTTGATGTGTTTCCGTTTCTCGTTCATTAATTAATTCCGGAATATAATTATCAAAAAGAGCCGGTTCCATGTGTTGTCGTCTGGATGGATCAGGTTGAATAATTGTAGGACTCATGACTTCGAGGTCTTTATGGACACATTGTGTATAGTTTGTGTTTATTTTAGAATGATATAATTAGAATCAGTAAGGACTTTTTCCACTTTATACATCGGTAGCCATTTCCGAACTTGAGAAGCAATTACTGTTGATTGTTCTAGCAGCCTAGTGTTCAAAAGTGGACAGAATGATTTCTCTGGAATGGGTTTTGCTGACGCTTTTTGGTCATAATACTTTTTATACTTCAAGTATGCAGTTGTAAGTTTCTCCTTGTTTTCTCCGAACTTTTGCATCATGGCGTCTTGCAGTTCATTTACAAAATCCGAATTTAATGCTACTGCATTCATTGCCTTTCTGGAGAATCTAATATTAGGAGGTTTTATTGGTTCACTGCCATGGAATAAAGTTGAGGGACAACAATCTGTTGCAGAGTGATATGAAGTATTATGAATGAACGTTACTAGAGGAACATATTTGTGCCAGTCTTTCCTTTGTTCCTCGGTATTGAGCTTCAAAATTTGTTGTAGTGGTCCATGAGATCTCTCTACTGCTCCAATAGCCTGAGGGTGCTTTAGTGAGGCATGCTTCAACTTTACTTCTAACAAACTGGCTAAGTCTGACTTTAATTCCGAAGTAAAGTTTGTTCCTAAGTCACTAAGTGTTGTTTGAGGAATGTTGCTGTGTTTGAAGAACACCTTTTTTGTTCTCGAGCTAGTGTGTGAGCGTATCTTTTGGTTAATGGAACTTCGAATAGGTATTTTGTAAAAACATCTATTCTACTCAAAACATACTTAATTTGCGTGGACTTTAGGGGGCCTACTAAGTCGGTTCGGAGCATGTCTACAGAACATGATTGTATTGAACTGACTGGTTGCAACTTTGGTGTGATGTGGTATGATATGGATAAATTATTCTGTTTTTTTATAGACTTCGTAGAACCGGAGCTTTTTATTGACGTCAATTTTGTCAATAATAATTTCATCTCGAAAACTTTCAGTATCAAAAAACACATTTAGTTCAACGTCAGGATTCTGGGCTTCTGTGTTTATTTCTATTTCTCTAACAGGTAATCTATCTGTTAATTTTAAGTACATTGTTGCTTTTTTGTCATTCTCCATTCTAGAGAAGAAATCTGCTGCGTAATTATCACGTCCAGGAATGTGAGCAATTACTATGTCAAAGGCAAGTATTCTGTCTAAACAGTTCCAAAGAGATGGGGGTATTATTTTTAATTTAAAGAAATGTCAGTGAGTATAATTACTTGTTTGCTTGAGCCCCAAATGTAGTGTGAAAAGTAGTCCTGAGCGTAGTATAAAGCTAGCAAATATCTGTAGTGGATTTAATTGCGTTGCGTTAAACGAATGCGATCCAAACGATACAGGAGCGTATGTTTTCTTTTCTTTCTTTCCAATTTCATTTACGTAGTCTTCCACCATTAGTAAAAAACCTACACCGTGGTAACTAACATCACAAAGAATTACGTACTGTAAACTGGTTTTGGTAGTCGAAACGTTACATTTGTAGCTTCCATTAGATACTTCTCTATTACTTCTAATGTTTTTACATGTTTTTCTGTGGTTTTCATTACTGCATCCTTCTCCAGGAGCTTGTAAAATGACATTAGAGTCTCACCTATGTTAGGGATGTAATTACGGAAGAATTGTGTGAAGCCGATTAATCGCTTTACTTGCTTTATTGTTTTCGGCATTTTGAATTTATCAAGGAATTTAAATATTTTTGACTTTTCAGGTGACATTCTTTCTGCTCTGGTGTCATTTCTAAGAAATTTCACTGTATTTGTTGCTATTTTACACTTTTTGGGTGAGAGTTTTAGTCCTGATTGATGTATACAGATAAATATTTCTCGTAAAGAGGGTATTGTTCAACGTTTGTTACTGCATTTCCAATATCATCCATAAACTGGGTAAAATTTTCTAAGGCTTAGCATGGGTCCAATTAATTTCTACCGGTTACTGACTTGTTTAATCCGTGGGCAAGACATTTATAAGCATAAGTTCTCGAAGCAAAGCTAAATGCTAGCAGTTACACTTATACATCTTCTGCCATTTGCACACAGTGATATATGCTTGAGAACAATCAAGTTTCGTAAACAACTTTTTCCCGGCAAAGTAGTTTATTGCATCGCTCAAATTCGAAAATCGAAACTTTTTTTCACATAGTCATTTTTCAGCGAATGATTTACTTTTCTCAAGTCAATTAAAGTTTTCCTGAATTTTTTCGTTGTGCGAAAAGGGGACTACTATATCTTGATTGAGACAAAGTTGTTATCAGTCTTTAGTAATGCATTAATGTTAGTTTTACTTGCAGCTCATTTCTCAAATGGATAGGCGTTAGAGGGCCCAGCTCATAAATTGGTATACTTTTTTCTGGAGTTAACTTTATTTTTAAATCTGTATTATATCCGACGTGAAATCTGTGTTTCGCAAATATAATTCCTGAATTCAACTAATAATTCAATTACTACAGTTTTTTGTTTGTCATTAAGGGCCAATATTTCCCACGGGAATTTGCTGAAAATAGTGATTTTGTGCTGATGGTTACCCTTTTGTTCCAATATTTCCATTTCCTGCAATTTTAACAGTTGCTCAAAATTTCTCTCTGCAAGGGCGACAAGTTTGTCGGGTCAGGGCACATTTCAGGCGTTGGGAACCACAATTTTTTAAATTCTGGAGCTGGTTTTGCTGGTTGGGTTTCTCTCCTCGGGGTATCTGTGACTTGAATTAGCTGATTTATTTCTGTTAAGTAATTTTCGCTCATTTTTGCAACATTAATTAACTGAGGATCTACTTCGAACAGGTTTCCAGCTTGATCTGATGTTAAGAACGAGAATATGGCTATCTCATCGCCTTTATTTATAGTAACCGGTTGTTCAGTAATGTTCAGGACGTAGATGTAAAGGATGTTGTTTTCAGCAACTTTACTTAAAGAGGACGTTAATATTATTTCTCTATCTTCTTCAGAGATTTCATTCGGAATTATTACTTTACAAAGATCATTGAGTGATTCTAATTTGTACTGAAGCTTCCATTCAAGAATTGCTTGCTGATTTGATTGTAATACTTGCTTTTTATGTGTATAAACTCCGAATTTTTTACTACCCTTTTGGGTTGCTTTTCTGGCTTTATTTTGTTATTTGCAGAGTTTGATCAGGGAATTTAATGTAGCTTTGCCGTTGGCAGATGCTAACTTTATATTTAACAAAAAATTGGGTGCCTAATTTTATAGGAGTTTTGACAATTAAAACAAGGAAGTTCTCAGTGAATGCTTGTGTGGCCAATCTAAACTTAACTTTAATTGCTTTATCAATTTTAACTATATTTCCGTCTGCCATATTGACTTCATCTATATCTGGCTTTTCTATTTTTCTTATTGAATTTGTATTGGTGTTTATATGTTCCTTGTAAAACCCGCGGTTGACCACATTTGCAAATGCTCCTGTATAAATTAGTGCGCGTCGATCTAATTCTTCATTAAATTTAATTTTAATATAGGACAATGTTCTGTCTAAAAGTGTGACAGTGCTGAACAGTTGCTGAACATGTGTTACTGGCTTTGATGCAGGTTGAGGTAATTGGGTTGGGAATTGCCCAGATTAATTCACTTTACTTTTTTTTACTATTTCTCTTGCGTTGTCTACGCTTTTTGTTATTTTCATTATAAACTGGTTCTATTACTTTATATAAACTAGGACTGGACGTGCTTTCGTTAAAATAATTAACTGAGTTTTTAAAATTTTTCCTTTGGCTTTCAGGATTGGGTGGCTTTATTAATTTTTTGTTGGTTAAATGGGTAATTCATACCTCTCATAATTCTATTCTGAAGTGCACCTGCACGACCAAATTCTTTCGCTTTTTTCATACCATATCGGTCTTGTGCTGCGGACTGGCTATCATAAACTCTTCCCTGTTGAAGAAAGTTTGCAGGGTATTTTGTTTTGGGGACCGATAAATTGGTCTATTAACATAAGCTGGGTAAACAAATGGGGGGCTATCTGAAGGTTCGGTCCAATAATTCCGAGTTTGTGGCTGTTCGTTGTAATGATATGGTCTAGGAGCGTTAAATTGTTGTCTAAACTCTCAATAATTATTAGAACGGGGGGCATACTGTTGCTGAGGCTGATTGTTTAACTGAAATTGACGATAATTGGGCTGATATTGGTGGTAATTTGGTCGATAATTTTGACATTGCGGGCGGAAATTTTGTTTATAACTTTGTCTAGACTGTTTGTGGGTAATGTGGTGTAAAAATGTTTACTACACTGTTGTTTAGCTAGGGTTCACAACTGATCTATTGTGTCTATATCTGATCGTTCTTACAGCTTAGGTTTGAGCCAGTTTGGCATAGACTTAATAAAAAAGCGTTTTATTTGTTCGTTTTTTCTATTTTCTGACAGCTCAAGGGCATATTCTCTTGCTGCTGTCTCTCTTTCAAAACTACAAGCTTCAGTGTCGCCTGCTCTTGCTGGCGCTACTAATATTTCAGGTGCTGTATATGCTTTATTTGCTTCAGTTCTTAACTTTACTAAGAAATTTTTCACTGTATCCGTCTTTGTATTAAACTTTTGGTTCTCTAACTTTATTATTCTGATTTCTCTCAAGTCCACTTATGTGAATCTATTTCTCAAGGCTGTTATACTATCCGCAAAAACTATTCTGGTAGCCTCTGGTAGGGTGAAGAAGTATCTTAAAGCATCTCCTTTTAAGTGTAATAGCAGAAAATTTGCTTACTGAAAACTGTTGCAATTGCTGCAACTCCAATTGCGCCCTTTATTAACTGTTCAAATTCGTTGAAAGTGTCCGTTTCTTATCCAGGAATGAGTGTAATGTTGATTTTTGCGTGTTCTTTTTTGTTTTTTTTTCTTTCAAATTATATACTTATCGTTCAATCAGTCTTATTTTCGTCCTAAATTATTATATGGAACACTTAACTTAACTTAATGGGGAGATTAATTGGTTACTAGAGATTAAAAAAATTAAATGAGTAGCACAAGAGATCAGAAAAAACTACAGAAACCATTTGTTCAAAAAATAATAAAGATGGGCTACTTATGAACCTATACCTAAAGCTCCGGTCGAATCGTCAGATTATATCGTTGAAGCCGTATGGGCCGCCGAAGTCTCATCTTTAAAGAGTGTCCACTAGTCTAGGGAAAATTGTGGGGACCAGGAACGCACAGGCCTTGTGGAAGCTGCACTCAAATAGGCAACAGCATAATGACCGAAGTCAAAGTTTGATTCATTAACCTCCATTACTTTCTGGGGGAAGTAAAAATAAATGATATATTTCTGTTTAAATTTCGGGTTTGCCCTCTTTTAGTTAATGTTCAAGCAATTTTTTCAGTAATTTAGCTCATTCTGATGTTAACTGATAATCCGTAATGATGCTACCAAAGTTAATATCTCTTTTTGATTGAAGTTTGTTACGAATAATGCCAAATTTGCGAGCTTTTTGATTTATTCTTTTTGCTGTCCAATAAATTGCAACACGTTTATTATCTGTATCTAGCACATAAATTACAATGGACTTATGAACTGAAGAGGAGAAAACAGTTACTATCTGAGCTTGTGTTTTATTGCTGTTTTGTGTGTAGTTAATGTTATTTCATTCATATTGTTCAACAAAATTGAGGGAAGCGCGACAAATATTAATAGCGGGGAGAATGTGTTCTTTATAAATTGACAAAAATATAACACCAGAAAGTAATGCCAACCCCCTCACCACTATTTGTCAACAGAGATGCAAAAACTGAATACTTCGTTTGCACAGAACAGTTATAAATAATAACAACAATTTAAAAAACTGGTGACGTAAATCCGGAAGTCAGATGCACTGGAAACGTTTCCGGGGAACTCACCCTGTCATTATTGGAGTAATTTACAAAAAATAACAGACTGAGCTCTACCAACTTAAGATATATAGAGTACAAAGAAAAATGTTCGCACACATTGTGCCTGCAATGTTTAATAAATTGAATGAATAATAATAATGTTGAAAAAATAAACAATAAAAAATAAGAGGCAAATGGTTTTACAGTCTTTAAACAGGTCAGCTCTGGTAGATCATAAAAAATGTATAGTTCAATTTTGAGTCATTAATATGAAAATGAACAGAAGCTGTACCCGATATGAGAGAGTTGCTCAATGTGTCTGAGCGCCTTGTTCACAACTTATTGAGATTTTATCAAAAAATCGCGTTTTATAATAAACATTTGTAACGATTAAAATAAAACCAAACAAGAAACGATACAATACTTAAAATTGTTTTCAACGTGAAATGTAAACATCTAGCACGAGAACCTGGCCGAAAAAAACTTGATGCGACACAAACTTGTGAAAAGCAGTTCTAATGATGTAACAAGAATTGGAATAAACATTTCATTCATTAACTTGATAAACAATACATAAAATAGACAACAAATTATAACTTATCCTCGTTGTCATCCTCAGTTAAGTATTCCTTAAAATAAAATCCTGCTGAAATGGTCGCTTTACCAGGATCTGTAAACTAATGTTTAGAATTGCAAAACGTGTATCAAATTGACTCAAATTCAGAGTTCTTTTTCTGTTGTGAAACTGATAATAAACACGCAAAAAAATGCAATTGCGATCAATTTTTCCGAATTAGAGTTAAAATTCATATCACTTGAAGCTAAAATTGTTTTTTTTCTACTACAAAATACAAACACTATTCAAGAAAAATCAAAAATATGTAGAAGTTTTTGGCCCGAAACCATGAAATTAGTTCTATTAAAAAAATTATTCTTTTTTCAAATAATATATTTCGTAGAGGTTCTTTTAAATGTGAGTTGCTATAAGAACTTAATGCAGAAATAAAGTGCAAAAGAAATTGTTACGCACTGACTTTTAGTGTCTCTCTCGTGGCGTTAATGAGGTTAATATTAGTTTAATAGGAATAATTAATTTGAATGATTGGCATTTTACAAGGACTTATTTAGATGTTTCATAGTACGATTTTTTTAGCAGATAAATTTTGATTAAGGTTAGCTAATAATAGCCTTCTATTGAGTTGTTCGAATGCTTGATATGTCCACTAATTTGCCTTGTATTTTCAAAGATTTAATCTGTAGCAATTGGCTCTAATTAGGCCTGATTTAACTTGGTATTTTATAAAGACTTTCCAGTTCAATCTTTTATTATTTCGCCAAGAATTAATCAATAATTATTAATAAGGAGTTTCCAAGTTCTATCAAGTTTTTAGAGGTATTGATCAACTGACTGTCAGGTTGGTTGTCCGGTGTTCTGGTGATCGTGGGTTTGACAGGGCTGTACCTTGAGTTGTATTGGTCCTTCGTAAATATTTAATGATCTACAAGTTGGGCAATTTCCGGCTTTTGTGCGTCTCTTGATGTTTGTTAAGTACAAATACAAGTTCCGTATTAGCACCTACTTTATCAGAATAATTACTTCACCAAATAAATAATCTCTCATGAAGTTATTTACTAATTATGCGAAATCATCATCAGGGAACACAAAAAGGTAGATATTGAGGCTTTTAGGCACTCAAAATTTTTATCAGTCAACTGTCAATCTGCTGTTTTTTTTTAATAAACATAAAAAAATAGGGGTAACAGGCCTAGATGGAAATACTAGCTATATATGGCCTTGAGATCTATCTGAATATGAACTACGTTATAGCACTTATATATGGATATTTAAAGGAAAATCATCACGTAACTATTAGGGACAAAAAAGGGGCGTGACAGACATTTATGCCAACAGAGTCACAAAAACTGCTCCTAGGAAATGAAAAAATAAGAGAAATGATTTTTCTTATAATCATGACTTTCAGTTCTCTGCGGCTGATGACAAAAATGCTTTGTACAATTTTTATAGAAATCAAGAGTGTTGTCAAAAATATCACACTTTATATTTTATTGATTTGATCACTTTTTACTGAGCAAAAAATACAGAAAAAACTTCACTCTATCCAGCAAGTTGTGTACTAAAAGTCTCCTCAATTGGTTTTAAAGAGGATGAATAGCAGACAAGTTTCGTATTGAAGACCGAAGCTGTTTGATTTTTATGTAATTGCGCTTTTTGTCTTTCATGCTGACCTTTTATTGCACGTTTAAGAACGCCGAAGAATTATAAGACTTTACTTTGTTAGTTTTCTTTGAAGTTTTCAATGTATTAAAATCATTTCAGTAGAATTTTTTTAAGTTGCAAATATTCTCCCAACAAATACTTCTCTACGCATTTTTATTAAAGAAGATCTGGTTGCGAAACTCTGCTATTTGAAGTAGAAATTTAAGATTAATTTACAGGAGCTATCGAAT
>NC_134481.1:11887626-12040126 GCF_964194025.1 Convolutriloba macropyga | reverse complement strand
TATTTTTTGGCGTTTTTCGGCTATCCTTGACGTATTTTTGAGTAAAAAATCAGAATTACTACCAGTCTGGCAAGTAAAAAATCAGAATTGGTGCCATTCTGGCAGGTAAAAATCAGAATTGGTGTCAGTCTGGCAAGTAAAAAATCAGAATTACTACCAGTCTGGCAAGTAAAAAATCAGAATTGGTGCCAGTCTGGCAAGTAAAAAATCAGAATTGGCGCAAGTCTGGCCATTGTAAAATCAGGATGAACGTAAGTCTGGCAAGTAAAAAAAAATGACTTGAATCAGTCTATGATTCAGTAATGATGAAGAATTGCATTTATACTGGCCCAGAACTGAAACGCACTTGAAGTTAGGTACGGGTAGACAAGCGACTAAAGCAACTGTATATAATTATATATGCATTTCACCCTTGAACTGTGATATCCGTCATTTCTGATTTATTTAATCTGATTCATGGGATCGTTTATAGTTTGTTTGATGTCATACATGATTATTACAAGGAAATACGTTGTGCTTTGAATGACCTCATATGTAATCTTTGCATCACTGCTAAGAAATTGTGACCCAGATAGACCTGAAGATTGTTTGTTTTTTGACAGAAAACGATGAAGACCAACATTATCGAAACAATCCAGACACTACTCGACATCCGCAACGTCACCGGTTTAGAAACCGCAACGTCTGAACAGATAGAATTCTTGATGGAATTCAAGAATCTCATTCCAAATTGGTTTAAGGAAGCTTACGAGAAAGATTCGTGGAACCTGAAAGTCTGGCTAGAAAATGGTGGGGACTATTTCGATCAATTAGCCAACTCGAGTCAAATTATGAACCCAAATAATTTCATGCAACTTCAGTTTTTGAGCACGCTGTACGTTGTAGTACAGGAGACGGTCGATCAAACAGAAAATGGATGCCAATTGGATGACGTAATCAACATTCCCAGGTCGAGCCATCAGCAAATTTTAGCAAAAATATTATTTATTAAATGCGCTAAAATTGCACAGAATGTGCCAATTCTTTCGAAAGTTAAAGTTCACCGCACTTAAATTCAGCAAAAGTCCACTTGTTTCAGCATTTTTCAGCGCTTTTTCAGCTCAATTCTTGAAAAGATTTTCTTGATTTACATTTTTAGCTTCCAAATATAGCTACACTATCGTAGTTTACAAATTCAATATCAATTGAGGGTATCTCTCCCATATATTCAACGCTTTTCAGAGCTCATGTACGCAAGAATTTGCAAAATGCTTTTGTTGAAAACAATAAAATTCAGATTTTGGAGCAATTTTTCGAATTGTTCTGAACAAAAGTTCCTCGACCAGGGTTAACTTAAATTTAGGGGAACACAATCTTGGTGTGGATCTCACGAAAGAGAGCGCGAAAAACTTTGTCTGAGAAAGTTGTACAACTATTACGAATTTGCGCTGATCTCAGCCAACGCGTACATGAAATACTACACGGGTGAACAATCATTTCATGATATCGAGCGATTGACTGAAAATATTCGAGAGAGCATTCTTAAGAGAATCGAGAGATCAATTCAAAATGCGACGACAAAGGTAGAGTCAACTGAAATTAAATTTCTGAAATCTTGATGCTCTTTAAAAGTCTAGATATCTTATCAAACTTTATTTATTTTTATTATAGAGGCCGCTTATATTTGTAAATTTTGACAGTTTTGTTAGGATTTTGATTTAAAAAATGTCTTACTTATTCAACGTCTTTTTGAAAACTTAGAAGTTTGCGAATACATATATTGAACTTTTCTCAAGAACTTCATTGACATTTTGGCAATATATTGAAAATATTTTCATGTTGATTTAATTTTTTCAGGCAGGTTTGACAGAATACGTGAACAGAATAATGGTACGACCACGAGTAGAACAAATTGAATGCTCATTTTCGGACAACCTTATCGAGAACTTCGAGTTAGAAACCGACGAATTCACACTTTTCCCAGTTAATTTACTTCGGATGTGGGAATTCTACCAAAACAAGGTCCTCAACGAGCCGAATCCGAATATCTTTAGCTGGGCTCTACTCACAAACGCGTTTTATTATCCTGATAGCCAGAAAATTCGTTTTTTAACATTCTTAATTCACTCTCTTTACTCGGACCAGCATCATACGCCATCAATGTACGGAGGAATTGGATCGGTTTTAGGGAACTGTTTCGTCTCCCCCTTCCCCTGGAAAAACCCCCTGTGAACAGAATTCCCAATTGAAGAAAAATTTCCATAAACAGAATTATTTGCGAAGAATTTTTCTCCTTTAACAAGTCATGAGAATTTCTGAATTGACAAAAGTTGACATAGGCTATTAAAAAGTGGGACGTGAAGAGAAATTAGAGAACTTCAAATAAGTTGTTTTTATGGTATAAACTTTGAATGTTGATCTTGCATAATTTGTATAAAATCATGGAAGATCTTGCAAAATTTGGCAAGATTAACATCTAGTCCCGGCCACGGTTTGAAATACTGTCAATCTATACACGTATAGTGTTAACATATCGTTGGTAATAGATTTCAGATGAGGGGGGATTTATGATATGAGATGATGGGGGAAGGGATGGGAGTTAAGAAACAATTCTCGATCTAGCCCACGAGTTTGGTCACTCGCTGGACCCTACAGTTGTTCCCTATTATTACCTGGGTGCCTTGATGGATTCAGAAACGAAGGCCACCATCAGCAATTTTTCCCAATGTCTAACTGATATATACGACCGAGAAGGCATAGGATTTCTTTCCTTATCTCCCAAAAGAACGCCAATATCTACTAGGATATATTCAGATCCTGGTAACGGTATTGTAATCAGTTGCATCAAAAGTATGAAGAATTGTTGGTATATGATAGTTCGCAGGCGGAAAAAAGCGTTTTTAACTAAGTTAGAAAAAAATTATTCAATAACTAAAGAATAACTAAAAGATTTCCAAAGTAAAGCTTAGAGATGAACAGAAGAAATTTGATTAGTAGATCAAGGTGGTGATTGTGATTTGTGAGATCAAAAAAGCTTAAAAACCTGTCCGCATAAATACCTATTATCAATGAGATAAATCATGATAGGAATCTAATAAAATAACCGTGATTTATAGTGAAGTCTGAGTCCTAAGTCTGACCATAAACGTTTTACTCTCACAGAATTTCCAGAAATAATATGCATTTGCCGTTTTAGAAAAATTGGTTTATACGTCAGGAGGTATCACCATCATTCAAAATTTCGCGAGAGGATTTTACTTCAAAAATCTCACTCTAATGATAGCTATCTAGATTCATAAGTTTAAATCGAGTATAGATTCTAAGCACCATTTCTTAAAGATTATTTTTAAATCAATTTTGTGATCTGAATCAATTTTCCTTGTCTGTTTAAATTCTTAAGTTAAACATTCTGAGTTTTTACCAAGTTTAGAATTTAGTTTGAATCGAATATCTAAAGCCCGCACTCAGACATGAGCAGATTGCGTAGAGTATGTTCAAATCAAGCTTCTTCTGATTATTTCCATCTTTGATTCGGTTAAAGATTTCCCGCATATATCTATTGCCATTTTGTCACTCGAAACGAAAAAAGCGAAATTGGCCCAACTTCTGTCTTGTGCCGAATGAAATGAAAAATTGTCTCAATGTATTTGCATCTTTTGCGAATAATCGGCTGTTACCAAATCTTGAGTTTCGAGAAGTGCTGCTGCCGTGCCCTAATAGTCTGCGTCTGATGAGGAAAAAGCAAACCTCCGGTGCTTTTTGACACCCCAGTTGAGTTGTGTGCCAGGTCGTTGGCGTCGAAGTAATTGCCAGTTTTTGAGCTCATGTCGCTAATGTTCCCAGAACAGTCTGCGCAATTTCCCTTAAAAAAATTGTAACTAGCGTTTTTATTGTGAGTAAATTTCATTTTTTTGAAACTGCAGATATCGTAATGGTTGCTTTCCAGATTGCCAGTGTTGATTTGTGAGTGAGTTGACGTGTCTGGACAAAAAACTAACTCTGAACTTGATATCTTTTCTTGTTGTTTTGTCAGAAAAAGAATTGATTCCACTTGGTTTCTGTGAATTTTCTGATGCTTTGTCTCCACTCTGTGCTGACAGAAACTTTAAACTCACTACGGCTGGAGTTCTTGAGGGATTGAAATGATTCGTTTCAGAACGCTCACGTATTGTTTTCATGTTACATTCTTAGACAAAAGTGAATTTGCTCTCTTCTCGTCTGAGTCTGAACACCAGAAATTATTGAAGTCTACCTCTGTCTTCCATGTTAAATGCTGCTTCGGACACCTTGGCATTGGGTATCACTTTCATACATCTGGATAATACTATGTAATTGTCAACTCAGACCAGTATAAAAGTGTGACCCACTTTCTCTGGTTTTGTGAACAATTAATAATACTCCATGCTTCTTGTGACGCCCTGTCTCAGTAAAAAAGCTAACACTTTGTAACAATTGCCAGCACCTTGCTTTAAATCTTAATTTTATTCCATTAGTCGACATAACAGCTTTCCTCTATATGATCCAATTTCACACATTCCTCTAGGTATCCCAAACTTACTTTTTTGAGTCTCCAAACAGCGGAATCCTTCAAATGTTTGAACTTTTTTGGCAACAAGAGTGTTCTGTACTTACAGAGTTGACCACTGGTCTCATTTTCAGCTCTTTGACCCAACTGCTTGTTATTGCTTCTCTGTGTCTGGTGGACCCCACGTCATTTTGTCTTGTCCCCGATTTTTCCACTGTCCCGTTCCACTGTACGAATTATTATTTTGCTTTGCTTTATAGACTGTCTTGAGTTCCAAATAGTCATCCTCATTCACAGCAAGATGGGTTCACATTTTTGCGATTTTTTTTAATCATTCCCTGCTCGTTTCCTTCGGCTGGGTCATGCACTTTCAATTTGCTCTTTTGCATGTTCATTAAAACCAGCAGTTTATGTGGTTGAAAAATGTTATATGTCAGTGCCTTCTGGGGACCCTTGAACTCTGTGTTTCCCTCTGGCAATATATCCTTCATCTAGTAGTGCTTCATAAACATCGAAAGCTTCGAGACCCATTATTGTTGCTTGAGTGATTGCGCTTTGCGTGCCAAGCCACCCACCCACCCTTTATTGCATTGGCTGTGCCCTGTTGGTCTGTTTCTAGATTGTGTAGATTTTCAAAATCTGAAAGCCAGATTCACAATTGTTCTGAACCCTCATCCCGTTGGCCAGTCGTTTCTGTGTATTCAGGTTTTTAAGTTGACTTCTGATTACTTTATGATCACAAATCAAATTTCCTTCCATTGCCCTGGGTTCATGTTTGCTGAAATTTTTGTTGCAAGGAAAATTGCTGATACCTATATCAACGTGCGAATTCCTGGATCAATGGGAAAAAAAATTTGACACCTCCTTCAAAGTCCTTTTGCACCTATGATCTAACCTGCTCTGTTGCTGACTCTCTTGACTGGTCTCTTTCTGTAGAATACCTGCGTCTAAATATTACGTCTGGGACTATTCTGTGAGAATCTTATTTGTATTGTCGTATCTCAACCTCATAAAAGAACCCACATTGATAACACGTTTTTTGGCTCACCAGTGCTTCATTTGTTGCCTCAAGCAAAACCACAAGAAAAATATGCGGAGCTCCGAAGAAAAAGCGCAGAATGGCTACTTTGACAAATACTGTACCCTGAAAGGTCCCATCACATCTGTTGAAACCTAATTCAATTTATCCACTCTTAAGTTCTCTACCATTCTTAGTCTTAGTACTGAAGTTTTGTGATTTTAGCCAATGCTTAAACATTGCAAAAATTTCCACGATGTCCACTTTTTTCTACCACATCAGCTTGATTTATGCAATCTGTGCCACCAGTCCGTACCAATTTTTTGTATGTGTTACCTAATCAAACCCAATCGTCTGTGTCACTTGCACTTACGCCCGTTACATTTCTACGCAGTTGGAAGCAGCTTATACTGCAGAACGCTGTAGAGAAACCAAACCCAACTCTTCTCTTCCGTTTTTTTTACCCTAATTTCCTTCTTTTTATTCTTGCAGCTGTTTGTTTTTCTCTAAAGTGAAGCTTTGTTCCCATTACCTGCCTCTTGAGTCTAATAAAATGTCGGAAGAATAGTCAGTACACCGCAGACTCTTGATTTCGTTTTGGCTTCGACCTGTTCGAGGAGATCTCGACCCTCACACAGCCCTTGCCCTCCACTCTCAAAGACTCTCAATTAGGATTTCTGACCTGTGATTGAATGGGCACAAAGTCAAGAAGTGCTTCAAATTTGTCACTATGTGGACAACTAGTGACTGTCAAACAGCACGCCTGCTGCCTTAGTAATAACACACTGGGCAAAAGTTGAACAGTTCTCGTCTTCTCCATTTTATTGTCACCTTCATGTCCTGTTTAGGTGGCGCTTCTCAACAAACCTGCTTCTTTGCACTGTCTGTTTCCTACTGCAGTATTTGGCAAAATGTGAAGGTATCCATAAAACAGAGCACTTTTTCACGTTTTTCTTGGGTGCCCTGTTTACATCACGTTTCACTGCTAGTGCTATCGAACCGGTTTCTAACCTGTGTCTCTGAGCTTTGCTCTTTTGGAAGTTAGGCAACCCTTTTCGTCAATTCTGTGATTTTTCTTGACTGGAAGAAGTTTTCATATCTCTTGGCGGACCGATGAAGACCGAGGCATTGAAGAGGGTAACAGAGAAAACTCTATTTCTCTTTGAAGCTGGTGAGCATTTCCTAACCTCTGATGGAGAAGCTGTCCAGATCTTAAGATTCCTCATGCTGCAGTCTGGCCGGCTTATTATGATTTTGTCTTGTTTTTCAATCTTGCTCTCAAATTGGAAAGTCCTCTGGTTTTCCTGTTTAGGACAGTATCATTACTCTCTGTTGGTCTGTTGGGTTTTGAGCGAGCAATATTTTTTGAAAATCTAATACCTGAGCAAAAAATGATTATAACTGTCAGAAAACAAAGCGTGTTGAGCAATTTGTGACTTTGAAAGCGTCGGGGCCCATACCGGTTGCTATATAAATTTTCGCAGATAGAATTAAATATATTTAAAATAAGTTAGAAAAAAGAGCTATTCAAGAATCAAAGAACAAAAAAAAGACTTTCACGTCAGACCCTAGAGATTAACAGGAGAAATCTGATCAGTAGATCAAGATGGTTGTTTTGATATGTGAGATGAAAACAGCTCAAAAACTGTCGGTACAAACACCCAATATCAATGAGGAAAAATCAAGACAGAAATTTAATCATAAAAACATGATTTCTAGTGGGAATCCTAAGTCTGAACAAATATGTTTTGCTATTACAAATTTTCGAGGAATCAATTGTCAGGGATACGGTGAATTGTATCCATTCGCACTTTTATAAGATTTCGCTTACATTTCTGGAGGTATGATGATCTTTCAATGCTTTGTGAGGAAATTTTACATCAAAGAATCTCACGCTATTAAGAGCTATCTAGATTCATGGCCGGATTCATTTTTCTTGATTGGAAGAAGTTTTCATATCTCTTGGCGGACCGATGAAGACCGAGGCATTGAAGAGGGTAACAGGGAAAACTCCATTTCTCTTTGAAGCTGGTGACCTTTTCCTAACCTCCGATGGAGAAGCTGTCCAGATCTTAAGATTCCTCATGCTGCAGTTTGGCCGGGCTATTAAGGTTTTAGTCTTGCTTTTCAATCTTGCTTTCAAATTGGAAAGTCCTCTGGTTTTCCTGTTTTGGACAGTATCATTACTCTCTGTTGGTCTGTTGGGTTTTGAGCGAGCAATATTTTTGAAAATCTAATACCTAAGCAAAAAAGGATTATAACTGTCAGAAAACAAAGCGTGTTGAGCAATTTGTGACCTTGAAAGCGTCTGGGCCCATACCCGTTGCTATATAAACTTTAGCAGATGGAATTAAAGATATTTAAAATAAGTTAGAAAAAAGAGCTATTCAAGAATCAAAGAATAATAAAAAGACTTTCACTTCAGACCTTAGAGATTAACAGGAGAAATCTGATCAGTAGATCAGGATGGTTATTTTGATATGTGAGATGAAAACAGCATAAAAACTGTCGGTACAAACACCCAATATCAATGAGGAAAAATCAAGACAGGAATCTAATCATATAACCATGATTTCTAGTGGGAATCCTAAGTCTGACCAAATATGTTTTGCTATTACAAATTTTCGAGGAATCAATTGTCAGGGATACGGTCAATTGTATCCATTAGCACTTTTATAAGAGTTCGCTTACACTTCTGGAGGTATGATGATCTTTCAATGCTTTGTTAGGAAATTTTACATCAAAGAATCTCACTCTATTAATAGCTATCTAGATTCATCAGTTTGAACCGATTATAGATTCTAAGCACCATTTGTTGAAGAAGATTCTAGAAATAAATTCCAGGAATCATTTTTTAATCAATTTGGTGACCTAAATCAATTTTTCCTTAACAAGCTAATAAGTCAAACTTGCTGATACTACTAACAAAGTTTAGGGCTTGAGTTCTAATGGAAATTCTAACCAAAAATTCCGAAAATGAGTCTGGCAACCCCCCATGCGCTACCCAAATACGTCTGATCAGAGCTGGCTTGGGTCACGCATCTCAGGGTCACTACTGAATGCTGGGTTAGGTCGCAAACCTTTCTGATGAGTTAATGCAACTTAAGCATGGGTGGTGTTATCTTATTACACAAATTAAATTAAAATTTTCCTCATGTTGTCCGAGGTTACGTTGTAGTGGTCAGAATCTACAAAAATCAAATTCAACAGACAATGAAGTCGCATTAGTTATCGTGTGAATCTAATCCATCTGGAGCTTCACTCCCCCACTCCTCCCCTCTCCCCAGGTCAGTGGTCATATAAATATAAAGTATAGCCCCGTTACCGTAAATATGCCATAATGGGAGATATAATTTTTTAATTTATACCACCCATCACAAAACACGTGTCATTACATAGTAAATCATTATGCAAAAACGGCTAGTGCAATCAATCTGGAGTTGTAAAGACCAAGCAAGAATAATCAAGAATTATTCCCGGGAGGAAAGGAAACATATCGTTCCAAAGGCATAAGTGGCTCAATTTCCTTGTCCGACAACTACGCGGATACTTTTGGGATGCAAGTGCTGGTTGACACGTTCAAACGGGAAGAAGATTTCAACACTATGACTGACGAACTCGAAAATTCGGCCATCTTGCATCATTTCTCTCCCGATCAGTTAATGTTTTTAAGCTATGGCCAGGTAAATGAAAGTAGATCACTTACCCTATTACATAATTGTGAATTTTTAAAGCTCTCCCGAAAGTTCAAAAAAGTTTCCGCTGAAAAAAATTCAATTGTTACATGTCGACAACATGCATTGAAAACGCACACAAATTGAAACAAAAGAGGTACACAAAATAGAATGGTACACAAAACAGAATGGTTTTATGCAGTTAGTTGATATATTTTCAATTCCATGTTCACTAATTAGTGTGAAAACGATACAAGAGGCTGCAAGTTTTGTTCTTAGAAAAGTGTCCCGACCTTGAATTTGGTTTGCAATTCATAATGATGCAAATTATTTTTTTTCTTCAGAAAATCAAATTAATTCAACGCATTTTTGAAGAGTATTTGAGCCTTATTTCTCCACAAAACATGCGGTAAAAGCACCAATTTAACCCAATTTTTCTATAAGAATCTTTAATCGATTGTTTTCAAAATAATTTTGCAGATATCGAATGTTTCCCCCCAAAAATCAGAGCCAATTTTGAGAGGATAAAAATTGGCGTAGACATAAATGACACTCAAATAACCCGAATATTTTCAATAAACCACTAGACAATGTTGAAAGTGTAAAAATTGTTGACACATAGGAAACTAATTGAAAAGGGGAGCATTAAAAATGACCAAAATAATGATAATCGAAAAGTGAAAAATTAAAAAGAATCTTTTCCACAATAAATCGGCTTCGTTAAAAGTTTTTTTTTGCAAATAGGGAAGCAAAAGTTCTTCATGCATCACAATTATATGTTTCAAACAAAAATATTGCCTTTTTGTATTTTTAAAAACATTTTAATCTAAATGGCGGATGAATTTAATCGTCACATTTTTCCAATATTAACTTTTGATTTCAGAAAACTTATCCTCGTTGCAACAAAAAGTCTTTTAGGAACCAGAAAGTTGCGTTTGCATCTGCTTTTCTGTGAAGAACATATTCTGTTCAGACAGAGAAAACTTGTTTGCTTAAAATTATCTGTTGGCAATTTTTTCCAATTTGCTCTATATTTTTGGCAGAAATTTCTATTCGGCTTGAAAGAAGGATTTATCAAAACAAACAATAATATAATGTTTCAAAATATAAGCAAATGATGAAAGCTCTTCCTCAGTTGCAAAATATTCACGTTGTAGAAAAAAGCTAAAAATTTTCCAAAACCTTATTCAGAGTCTCTTAAGCAGCTCTGTTTCATGCTCACGTGAATAATACTCTAAATTTAATGGACATGCTTTGATTTGATTAATTTGCTCTCAATCAAGTTAGACCAAAAAGATGAGAAGTCTTATGAGAAGTCGTTATAAGTCAAAGAATGGGAATAAATATTAAAATTAATTAAATGGTCAAGAATTCTAGTTAAAGTCGAGCAAAACTCTCTTCATAGATCGAGCCACAAGCTTTTTACAACCATAGTTTAAAAAAATATATATCAACGGAACTGAAGTTAAGTCCCTCGAACTACCCAATCCTATTCCACAGTTCGATAGTTTACTTAATGTGCTACCATGGTGACAAGAGAATTAAATATAGCTTTTGAAAGCTATTATATATGATAAACAACTAGCAGAGTAAGCTTAAGTTCGAGGACAGTTTCAATGATGGAGTCCACGTCGAAGACAAGTTTTGGGCTGAGAAGTCAAAGTTGAGATCCTCCTTTATTGGCTGGCTATTTTCAAAGACAGAGTTCTATGTCGAGTGAATTTCTTTCTCTAAGCAATACTTGCGCAGCTTGGCTTTATCTAACTTAAAAACGGTCGCAGCCGGTCTTTTAATTCGAGCTCCAAACTAGGACTGGTACGAATCTTGCTCTACAAGGGATGACCACCATAGAAGAAACTTACCAATCATAAAACGCCATATATGGATCTTAAGAAACCTTACTAAACAATCAATTATCAGAAAAAAATTTGAGCTTGGCTCATAAACAATCCAAAAAAGCCGCTTATTGTTCCGAAACTGCATTTCTGTGCATGAAAAGTCAAGATTCAGAAGTCTTTTATGGTACCAACCATAAAACGCCTTAAAATAATGTTTATGAACCGTTTTATGGTCGCAAGTTGTCCATACACAATGCTATTAATAAACTTCTCTGTTTTTTTCAGGTTTTTGCACAAATCAGAATAAACAGACTGTTTTGGAGTCTTGCAATGTCAAAAATGTAAAGTTCGTTTTGTGATATCTAACTTACCAAAAAAAAACTACATGAAAAAAAATATGGACTGTTGTATGTCAACTGATTTTCAATAAAAATACTTTTTTTAAAATTATCCAATTTTTGTTTGCATTTATGGCCATTGAGGTCAAAATAAAATTTTAGGAATCACGAAATGTCAGAATCTATAATTGAAAATTTCAAAATTGGCAACAAAGAGATTGCCTATTGACCGTTCTTTATCACATTTAAAGTAACCTTTTTACCTCACTTTTTGCAACAAGAACTCTCGCTTCAAGAACAATCGCTTCTCAAAAAATTCCTATCCGTAAAAATTATCATATATAGAGACTTATTTGAACCTTTAATGAGCAAAAACTTTTGATTCCGAATTAGATTTGTATTAATTCACGATTCTAAACCTTGTAGCATCAGTTTTCTTTCAATTAAAAGTTTAAAAATCTAAAAAAAAGAGACTTAGTTACCATAGCAATATCATAAAACGGAATTTTTAGTGGACTTTTATGGACCAAATAAATTTCGTTTTATGATAACTAAGTTTGGTCAACCTAGGTAATTAATGAATAGATCTGTGGGAGTAACTCAAAATGATAAGCTTTAGTTTCAGCAAACGTCGTCGATGGGATTCGGAACAATTTCGATGCCAATTTTGCATCTTCTGGTATCTAAGCTGAAAAATGTTTTAATGTGGTGTTTACAGTAGAGTTGACCGGTATAGATCTGCGAAGGATTAAAATTAGCAATATGTATTTTGCTAATTTATGGGATTAAAAATGGGATTACAAATTAGCAATATGTAATCCCATTTTTTTAAAAAAAAAGGTGATGCCAAACTTCCAACTGTAACACATGAACCATAAGTTCATCAATTTTATATTTGTACTTTTGCTGAACATAGCAATGAGTTGGTAAAATAAAAAGTTTTGAGTTATAACCAGACATATTTTTTTTGAAAATTTTGTCAGATTGGAGTTTTCGGTTTTCTCACTAAAACTTGAAGCCATTCTAATCATTTTTATAAGATTAAATTTTTCCAGTGATACGCATTATAATAATTGTAATACGCATTATAATAAGTTTCTTTTCAGACCGAATGCGAGGCAAGTGTGAATTCTCGCAAATCATTGAACAATGGCCAGAAATCTCACGCTCCCGGATGGGCCAGAGTCAATGTGGTACTCTCGGTAGTCCCAGAATTCGCCAAAGCATTCAATTGTGCATCAGATTCCTACATGTCATCCGGACATCACTGCAAAGTCTGGCCATAACTTTGGCCTTGAAAGTTTGATAATTCCTTTTATGTTGATGAAGTTAAGACTCTAAAATTACATCAAATTTACATGATTTTACAAATTGCATTTTTTGCAACTGATTGTTAATTCTAATTTGATCAACTGTTGTTGTCTGCATTTGTGAATAATTTGTACTGTTTATTTTGTACTCAAAACTTACTACCGTCTTATAATCTCTGATTAATTTGAGGTCGGGAGAAATAATCACGGAGCTCTAGAACCCAGTAAAGCTGTACACGCCAAAAAATTTTGGAAAACACTTTGGACAAATTGACGACAGATTGGCCTAGAGTATTACAGTCTTTAATTGGCTTTATTTAAAACAGAAAAGAGGCACACATGCATTATTACCGTAGGTTAAAAATTCTCGTAAAGTAAACTCATTTCTTTAATTGAAGAGTTAAACATACACTGCAGATTGGCTAAAAACTTGCTGATTACGCCAATTTAGATGGAAAAGACTGATGATAACACTGGTCACCTCCAGATGATTATTTTAAGCCTTTTTTACTCTTTTCTGAAGAAATTGCAAGTGCAAGCTGAAGATCTTTCTGAAGATTATAAGATCATTCAAGCGCAAGCTTAATTTTACAATATTCCTGAAAATTCAGTTCGGTAACATTGCTTCCACGAATGACAGTTGTTTAAAGTACTAAAGAAGAAACCGATCTATCGGCAGTTGTTTTGAATAAAAAATACATTACTGTTGCTCTTCAGATCTAAATTTCGATTTATAGGGGGCTGATGATCTTACTCGAATTTTTGAGAAAAGTTGGTCTAAAATATTTTCTGGTTACGTTCACTTTAAGGTAGATCACCTTCAATCAATTAGACAAACTAAAATTACTCTCTTTAGAATGAAAATATGTTTTTTTTAAAAAATAAAATCTGTAAGCGAAATGCGACTTTGCCTAAGCGATTTTAATAATTCAGACAACTCAGCTGTTTCTGTTAATGAGAAAAAAAAACTAACCACAGTTAAGTTAAACGGCGACCAATTTCTGGGCAAAAGCGGAATCACAGCGTATGATAATTCCAAGAAGAAAGGCGTAACTTGAAAGCTTGGTGTATCGCTTTCCCAAAATTTGATCTCAATTTTTTTTTCAAATTACAAAATTTTTATTAGAGCTTTGTGAAAATTTTGTAGAGGCGAAACCTTTCCAAAAATTGCTCCGAATCTTGCACTCGTGGGTAGAAATTGACCCAATGTTGATTGTTTTTTGCAGCTCGGCAAGAGTATGCATATCTTATGACAAATATACGAATGAAAAAACTACATCCAGTAAGCCAAGTCATGTGCAAATTATCAAAAACTGTTGTCATGAAGTACGATATTCATTAAAACAAAACAAAAAGGCATTAATAAAGTGAATTACTACATTATAACAGTAGCCTATATAAATTGTTTGAAAAAAAAGCGTTTTCAGATTTCTTTAGCAAATGATGGTGACCAATCATCAGCTTCCCAACTTGAATACTTGAATAAACTGAGAAAACAAATACTGCTAAATTCCATTTGCATGTATCCAGTAAATTCGGTTAGACTTGTAAAATCTAATTTCTGGAGGAGAATAAGTTTGCTTGCCTGACATAAAAAAACTAACACTGAAGATGCATTGGTTTATTGTCCAGTTCGCCAATTTTTGAACGGCAAATGGGCGAACACCTCTTTTTTTACAAAAAAAAAACAAAAATCGCGTTTTGATAAACTCAATTTAGGAGGACAAAAATATTTTACTTTTAAGAACAAAATCAAACACATTATTTACCGGCAAGTATGTAAAATTCTTTACAAAATCTTGATTTGACGACTCTCGACATATTAACATGTTTGTTAACATGCCGAGGGTAAAATTTTGCGGTATAGAGCTCAGCTACGCACAAGGAAACTCTGAAAAAGCCCTCTTTCGACACTGATTGTGGTAATTTTCTACTTTATACTGTTCGCAAGCTTCTATTTCAAGAACAGATTTAAAAAAAACTAGTTAAAACCATCAACGCTAAATCAAAGTACTAGGAGTTCATAATTCAGAAACACATCATAAATACGTTATAGTTAAAAAAAACAAGTTATTAAAATTCTCAAAAGTGCGGAAAATATCAAGAGGAAAATAGGGAGAGACTGAGGCATAACTCAAATCCCTCACGTCACATGGCACAAATTTAAACTCGATTCAGTTCGAGCTCTTACAATCTCACGAGACCGAATTGGATTAAGTCTCAGTCCCTCCATAAGACAAAAGCCTTAACACTTGAATCAAACAGGTTTCGTTTTTTTTATATTTTAGTTGTGATTTTTATACTGATATCTATTTTTTTATGAAAAGCCTATGAGATGTACGTTATTTTATCATCTCAGATGTAAGAGCGTTTTGAATCATTAAGTATTGGATCATTGCTTCGCCAGAGTGCTATTTGAAATTATCATGGTAAAGAATTTGATATTCGATTTACATTTTTTGCTTTTGAATTATACAGGCAAAATGTTGCCTTCAGTTCAATATGTTTTCCCAAATTAGGCGAATTCTGGGGAGTGCGCATTACGGTGCAAATGCTATATAATCCGAGCAATCATGTGCTATATAGTTGCTCAAAAGAAAGGTAAGGTTTTTTGACAATGTTCTTCATCATGAGTTGTGTGTGTAGACACACAAAACTTTACAGATCAGATCTTCTGCCACAGCGCATAATTGTTTCATACTCGCTTCAAAATTGGACATATATGTCACGTTTCCCCGGTTGCATGTTTTTAGCAACCGTGAACAACAGTGACACGTGTTTGTAGGTGTAATCCACGCTTATTGTTACAATTGTTCACGCTATCAATTTTGCCTACTATTACCGTATGTCATTTTTACGGTAATTAACGAGGTGATAATAAAACTAATATGAACAAAGCATAAGTGGTGATTATTTTCAGATAAGTTCCTTGCAATACTTTTTCTGGATTAAGAAGACAATTAGCAATTTTGCAACTACCCATATCACAGCTCACAGGAATAGTTAAGTCAACGGATTGGGTTCTATGTAATAATCAAATGACTTTGAGCAATGAAAGTTTAGGCTACTTGAAGATTAAGAATTGGATGCTCAAAATCGTGGCCGCACTCCGAGATTTACGTCCAAGCGTGTTCGTCAGTGTAGTAGGTTAGTTGGTGTTTAACGTATCGAGTTTTGAATATGGACAACTTTTCCTAAAATGAAATTATGTGACAAGGTATCGTCAGTGTTATCCACAAAAACCCAAAAACTTTTCCAAGGGTACTTTTTCCAACTTAACCCGGACCATAGCAGCACTGTAAATCAGCGCTGAGTCATTATATTTCTCCGTCTGTTTTCTTACTATGAACAGATTATGAGCATGTCAATTTTTACCCTGTTTAGACAGAAAATCATAGAAAAAAGCTCTCCGAAATCATTCTGAACAGTGCCAGATCCATTTCTTTCTTTATTATGCCCAGTCAAAAAAAAATCTGAAAAAATTGTGAACAGTTCTTCATCCAGTAAAACTTTTTAAAATAATCTAAAACTACTATATTAACGCTATACCGCTAAAAAAACTAAAGAAGATTTTACAATTGATCGAATCAAGTAGGCGTTAACAGACAAAATCTACTGAATAACCAACAAAAATGTTTGATAAAATAGTGAAAACAAATGATTAAACACCAAAAAATTATGAAATCAACATCTATCTGAAATTATGTACCCATTGAAGGCATTTAATTATACGCTGGTTACCCCCCTACCACTTGATGCTTTTTACCACCTTACCCCAACCCTCCCCTCCCTTGCCGCCTTTACATATTTCATACTTTCAAATTCTTCAAATCTGGCTAACTGGAAGTTGTTTGCCCAGTGCGCAGTCAAGTTGGGTCATTCCAGGCCCAACAGACCCAGTGGTCTAGATCAAAGAGCCCTTTCAGGAGGTTCTAGGAGACTGTCGTCAACACCTGTTATAGCGACAGCAATTAACTTGATATGCAGATTTTATAATATCCTACCATAAGTCTGTATAAAGCATAATAAGTGGGGTGGGGTTGGGTTGGGGGTAGGGGGAGGGTGTGGGTTGGGGGAGGGTGTGAGTTGGGGGAGGGTGTGAGTTGGGGGAGGGTGTGAGTTGGGGGAGGGCATAGTCAATTTCGGTCTCTCCCATTAAAGCCCCTAAAAAAAGTTATAGCCCCCATTATGACATGTTTACCTTGATTGGAGGGTGGGGGCTATAGGTTATCTGACCACTAAGCTGGGGGTCTTTAATCGGAGAGACCTGTCAATTTCAAGGGGGAAGGAGCGTGAATGATCGGATGAGTATCGGGGGGTAAGTGGGGGTAAGAAACGAAGTTGAATTTGGCAGCCTCTGCATATAGTTCATTCTCTGAACTTAGAATAGTCTTGTTGATTCTTTTTATTGTTGAGTCTGTTATTATGACTCTTTCCCTCCTAGTCAAGCTAAATGGTCCCGCTGGCAAGTTGCGGTGGGGGTTTCAGGGTTTTTTGTCTCGTGCACGCGGTTTTCTGTTGCCGAAAACCAACTTATATCTGTTTCCGGACCCTAGTCCCCTTGCATATCAGTACTAAAGTATTGTACTCTAATTTCATTTCCTCGGCCCAGTACTGTATCTGTTTTCATTGAACTAAAGCTAAGACACGCAGACAAAATTACATTCCAAACTGAAATAAGAACCATCAAAATCTGAAAATTGCGCCAAAAAATTTAAAACTTTGTCAGGTTCCAGGCAATCGGCATGTTTTTACTGATTTGGGTTTTTTCTAATGTCAATAAGTTTTGCAACGTTTTTGTCATCTGCATGCTCAAAAAGTCTTTTTTTTTTAAAAGTTTTACATTTTTTCATGATTTTCCTATATACATCATGGAATCAAAACCAGTCTATTTTCAGAAACAAAGTATTTATGAGACATACTGCACATCATGAGTAGCGAGATGTTCTTAGGATATACTCATACAGTACGACGATATACATTTGGAATACAATGTATCAGCACTGATTCACTATGGCACTAGGTTCCGGGAATAGAATGGTACATTTTTTGGGACCATAAAATTGCCGTACGGATAAAAGTCAGTCGAAATGGGCGAAGTATCATTTCAGATCTGGTTTCTATAACGTGATTTCATCATTAATTTTCTTAACAGAAAACCATTTTTGTAGCTAATTCAGCGGCTAATGAAAATGAAGACAAAGCAAGTTATATGAAATTATGAGCACAGCTAATCAGAATAGAGTATATATTTTTTTTTATATATATAGCTTTTTCTATCATCAGTTTTTTCCTAACGCATGAAAAAAAAACAACTCGAGACGTCATGTCAAAGATTTTAGTTTTTAAGAATTAAGTTTTGTTGCTCCAGCATTTAAAAATACAATGCCTGCCTGTTTGATCGGATAGGTTTCAACCGTAATAACTTATAGCATTTTCATTGCTTAATTTCTGTTCCAAGTTCGAAAAACTTATAACGAAGTATTTTATTATAATTGGAGCTGTATTCCTCAAC
This sequence comes from Convolutriloba macropyga, assembly GCF_964194025.1. Lineage (NCBI taxonomy): Eukaryota > Metazoa > Xenacoelomorpha > Acoela > Convolutidae > Convolutriloba > Convolutriloba macropyga. The sequence continues at coordinate 12,021,929 of NC_134481.1, read as the reverse complement.
GTTAAAAATGCTAATTTGTCCAATATAAGCTACAATTTCCAGTTTTGTGAAGTTTAGTGTATACAAAGCTATGCTAAACCCCAGAAAACCATCTGTAGTGCATCATCATTGAAACATTAAACAGGCCAGATAATAACCAAGCGTTCACAAAAAATAATTCCACAAAGCAATATGAAGAACTGAAATCTCAAATTTTTAAGTCTGTAGTTGACGCGACAGAAAAAAAATATAAGCTGCGTCGTTGTATTTTCGCGATATTTTATGAAACTGCTTAACTTGGTAAACACAACAAATTAAAGATGATCAGCGAGCAGGAATTATGGTTCTTCTTAATACCAGTGAGTTCGGTGTCTTTAGCCATGTGTTGCCTTACAATCGTCTTATGCCGGCTATCCAGATCTTCAAGTGAGTTCAAAAACGGAAATATTTATTTATTCCGGTCGATTTCGACCATATAATTGATAACAGGCTTTGTCAATTTGATATCTAAAGGTTAATTTAGTATCTTCAACCATGATTGGACAAAAACGGTCGTAGATTCAACACAAAATTGCATTGCTTGGAAGTTAATTACATACCAGTTCACCCAAGAGAGGGGAACGAAGCAATGGTTTGTGGCTTCCCAGTTTTTTTGCGCTCACTCAGAAAGAAGGGAGTGTGAAATGGGAGTCTAGATAATGAACTGAACTGTCAGTGTTGATTGACATAATTATTGGAAAAACATAACCAAATATCACAATTATCGTTCTCTCCAAAATAAATTAATTTCAAGAAAACAGAGTGCCTGCTCGAGTGCTTTATAGGAACCGCTTTTTCGTTTTTTATCCAATTCAGATTAAATCTCTTAAAGGGCGACAAATTGGGTGACGTACAACAATGCCGACGTATAAGAGTGCCGATTATAAGAGTGCCGAAAGTTTATTCAATTTTTCTACCAATAAATTTCTTAACCAATCAGATCACTTCAACTAAAATGAGCGCATAAGTTCTGAAACAATCACAATGAAGTGGTGATATATTGCTTTTAATTATTTAGTAGGAAAAGATAATTGGAGAGAGATAAATTTAAAGCAAATAATAAAAAATAATTGCGGACCATGGCCATGGCTGAGGCCCGTGGGACTTGATATGAATCTATCACGACCGAACTACTGATCAGCGCGCCCTGTTTGCTTTGAATGCAATGAATTCCGCTAGCACTTAGTTGATATTTAATTGTTATTGGCGGTTTCGACGCTTCTAAAATCAGTTCCAGTTTCGGCACTTTTAAACGTCAGCATAGTATTACTTCGGCACAGTTGTACGTAATTTATAAAATCACGGGCAACCAATCTCTATCATTCTCAAAACCAAAAATAACAAATATCACTGCCAAGTTTTTTAAATCTACTTATATTTGTTATAAATCATAGTTTTTCTGTTCATGGTAGGTTCAATTCTGGTTATATTTTCCACGTTTTGAGGTACTAATTTTTGAAGTATCTGTAATGAAGTACTAAGTATCTGTATTGATAACTTCCGAAGATTTTTTAACCAGTTTTCAATTTTGTTTTTATTCAGATTTTTTTCGGGCATAATTTGGCAAATCTATTGCCTTAATTTTTGCCAAAATGTTACAAGAAACAATTAGCTGCACATTAGAGATTTTTGAACTCATAATTACCTTTAAGCGAATATGAGGTCAATTATGAAAATTTTTTTTGTCAATTGTTGCCCTATAGTGTACGATTTTGCATTATTTGTCAATGTGGGTTTTCTTGGAAGTGTTTGACAACAAAAAAATTGTTTGAAAGAAATTGTCTTCAGAAATTTTTAGAAATTTTGTTGAAAACTGTCATATTTGTAAATCAAATGTTTTGAGTTTCAAACTCAAAACATTTGATTTTTTAATTGCAAATTGATATGACAACAAAAGCTAGCATAAATTAATAATAATTTTTTTGTTTTCAAGATTAAAATGGAGGTTTTTGAAAGTGAAACACCAGGAAAGGCAAGTTTTGTTAAATTTGCTACTCTTGCTCAAAAATTGAAAATTTTTTGCTGTTTAGTTGGTTTAAAGTGGTCAAAATCATTTTGTACATCATTGCTTTCATATTATTTCGCAGGGTCTTGGGATTGTAATTAATAATGTTGAATGCATCAACATCGTAATTTTTTTTGTTTAAATCTCTTTTTTCTTTTGATCCAAACTTCTTTTCTTTTTTAAAATTTCTTAATGTTATTTTAAAATATTATTTTGCCTTCATTGACCAAAACAATTTTAGTTGCTTTAACTTTTTCTATAAGTTTTTTTTGGCAGCTATCGATATTTAATGCCTTATTAACAGTGAACGTCTCATTTCAATTTTTTTTCGCTTAATCATTGATTATAAGAATCGTCCGCTACAAATTGAATCTTCACGAAGTATTTCGGTGACTTCTTTCTAAACAAATTTTCATTCACTTTTTACTGCCTAGTGTTAATATAGTTTTTGAGAATTTGAAATATTTTAAAATGCCAGTTTTTGAAGTTATTGAGCACCAAAATTATTTATTTTTTGAACTTTTCTTTACGTTTTCTGTAAATTTGGTTCTCGCTCTAAGTTCTTTCTCAGGTGGGAAAAAATACTTTGAGCTTCAGCTGGATTCTTGTGTAGTTCATTAAAGCAAAGTTGCAATTGAAGTTTAACATTACGAAACTTGAGATAGTTTTTTTTGCATTTTTTTTCAATTTGTTGTTTCATTTTGTTTTTGAAAGCAAGATTTTCATTAGATGTCAAATTCTTTGTTCTGTTTTTTTTTGCGTTTTTGGGTATAAAATTTTAGATTTTGTTACCCTAACACCAGCAGAACCCGCAACTGAAAAGTTTTTCTCTTTCTTTATAATTGTTCAAACTAGTTTTTGACTGTTTGGCTCGTAACTGTCCAATTGCCTGCCATTTTCATTCAATTTTTCGGATTGCAATTTGGGACTTGTTGGAATTTTCTGTGCCACGCACAGACTTGCACGATCCGTCTTCTTTGTAAAAAGATTACATTAGTCGATTATGTACCGGCCCGAACTATTTCAATGTGCTTTTTTTGCAATTATAAAATGATGCTACCGCCTTTTGACGATCCTTGTTGAGAAATTTTAATTTGACGTCATGAAATTTTTTCAAAATTCTAAAATTTCAGTGAAAGTTTTGGTGGGATCCATGAAAGTTTTAGTTAGATAGGGTACATTGGTTAAAATGACGGTAGGTATGTCAATTAAATTTAACACTAGCTTGTACAGAACCCAGGTTGAGGTGCCAGACCGAAAGTCGATATGTCCAGACCGAAATGAACGCACAAGGTGGCGTCGTGCGTTCAAAATTACACGGTCTGGCTCGTATAGGTGGCCAGTAATGGGGAAGGGCGGACTCTACCCCTGAGATTAAATAAAGGATTGTTTTTCAGAACGAAAGAAATTGCGAAATGTCTACACACTGATTGAAGAGGAACATTATCAAAGAGAACCTTCTGCACCTTACCTCACCGACTCTGATCAGTGATCGAAACACACTGATCAGTAAATTGCAGCCTCTGATCAGTAAACGACAGACTCTGATCAGTGATCGAAACACACTGATCAGTAAATTGCAGCCTCTGATCAGCAGTGGACAGAGTGAATTGGTCCAGTTCAACTGATACAGAACCCATATGTCCTTAGCATTTAAACAACCCATCAAAACCCGGATTCCCATCAAAACCCGAATCCATTAAAAACCCGGAAATGTTGCGGTGAATAGTGGTGGAAAATACTTCCACAGATATCAATTTTTTTTTAGCGCTGTACGATTTGAAAGCGGTAAATTTCATTAAGTACAATTTGAGATTTTAATGTGAGATTAAGTACAATTTCTGTAATTTTTGGGATAAACATACAGTGGACTTTTAAATTTTTTTGTGACATTCACCGCAAAAACCGCTATTTTGAAAACTCAGCTTCAATTACCGCTGGGAATCTCTTTTATCATGTTTTGTTTCACATCTTCAAACAGCCTGTTCTTATCTGTTTTATAATATTGCTAAATTTCATTGCAATGATTGAATGATTATGATTCATTAGTATTACGAATGTAATGATTAATTTATCTCTACTGGAAATATATGTTTGGTTTATAAGCAGTTTCGAATGAATTTATAGATCTTTCCTTTTTCAAGTTCCACAAATTTACGAATGATGAAAAATTTACGAATGATGAAAATTCAACAATATTCAAGTTACAGTAAGCGAAAATCTGCAAATGAATCATCAGGGATATGAACTCAACTTGACGTTCAAATTTTCATTTCAAAAAATTAACAAAAAAAACTGTTTTCAGCACTGTTATTACGTTGGCACTGACTATGAATTTCTGATACTACTAATCAGTTATTATGCGCAAAATATTCACTCCAGTGATGAAGTAAAAAATATTAAATTTAATATCACATCGGTGTCGCGCTCATAAATAATAAAGAACAATATAGCAATGTTTTTTATATCATTACCCTAGCATTCATAGTCCTCAATTGTTTTCAAGTGTTTAGAAAAAAATCAAACGTGCTGACTTTTACTACGGTGTCTTTCTGCGTTTGTTCTTTTAAAATTTTAGTTTTTAATTTAATAACACTCAATAATTGATTAAAATCAATTATTGAAACTTCAAAGATTTCTATAGATTGAAATCTAACTGGTACCGCTATAACAGCCTAAATTTGAAATTCACAAAGCGTTTTCGACTCAGCTCTTTATTTGGTATTATTTTAATGTCTTAGAAATTTCTCTAACAATTGGAAACCTGACATTTTATTTTGAGTCCAAAATCACGCTAAACAACTGGGACCTTATTTCTGAAGAAACTCACAGAGAATTAAAGAATCCGCACTTTCTTTAGTTTAATAATCCCAAAGTTGCCAGAGTTGCTGGTTGTGCACTTTGGGTTTTAAAATTATGGAGAGGAGCTTCATTTAAATTACATCAAATTTTCTTGTCTCCTTCTTTGAATTATTTTGTTTTACAAATATCACCAGAAACGTGATATCATCAGTGAGTTACAATATCATCAGGAGTTATATTGTTTCAAACAACAATAGCTACCACTGTTGACAAAATATTTAAATTAGACATCACAAGTGACAGTTTCTAAAGTCTGAAAAACCTGGAATTATCTTCAAATCTACATAAAAGAACGCTGAGAAACTGATTTTGACTATTGCTGCTTTACGTGTCAGATGTTTGAAAGAACGAATAACAAAAAATTTAGCGTTTTGCTGAAAGGAGTAACACATTTTGTCAGCAGTTTACTTTTTGCGTAACCATTTTTTACGATGTAAGGTAGTTAATCAAAACGTGGAAATAAATTACCATACCTCATAAGAAGGATTATATTTGGTATTAAGTACATTCACGAATGAATTTGACCCAGCTCTGCCATCTAGAGCATGTAATTAGACTGAAATTTTTTTCTTAGGAATTTTACTATTGGCTAAATGAGGGCAAATTCAAAGACTTAATTGTGCTTCTGAACAGTGCTATGGGTAAATCCATAACCGCTAACTGTATGCCTAATCCGCAATTAGGGTCAAGAAGGCATTTTCTGAAATCAATCACAAATTAGGCTTTTTTTCATTTTCTTCTAAATGACCTTGCTTCACTTATTAGATACTTCGATGACAGAAAATATTTTTTTTGATTGGCAATTCAAATCAAGCGTTCCGGCAATCTCAAAATAACAATCCTTAAAAAAAAAAGAAATTTTAGATGAAAAAATAATTTATAAAAATTATTGAAGACTTGTAATTTATAGAACATTCCTTTTATAAGTAAGAGACAAACAATCACAGAAAAAGAAGTAAGCTAACATTTGTGGAGAAAAGACAAGGTCTTTTATCAGTTCAATTTTCGTAGTCTAATGGAGCATATTTTGGACAGTTTGCGTTTATATGAAAGAACTGATAGGAACTGCATTAATTCATGCAATAACCAATTTTTTTCAACAATTCTTTTTCTTCGGTCTTATTAAGCTGCAACAAACCATAAGCGTGAAAATAGTTTTGAAAAATTGTAGTGGTTATGGCAATGCATGTTTTTCAGACACCGTCTACCCCAATAAAGCTCGCCTGCTCTAAAGTTCATCTGTAAGTTGCCTCTCAGGAGAATATATACTTTGTCTTCATTTGAGGATGTCAATGAAATGTCAAATATAAGCTGCAAAAGAGCAACTTGCCGCAAAAAATTCAAAAATGTCAGTAGAGTTTGACCAATAAAACCTGAATATCCAAAATATCAAAACTGTATTTCAATGAAAATGAAGCATTCTAATAATTACATGATGTGCATTTGTATCATTCATTGTAATAAACTATAAAACTGCAAATACCTTATTCAGTAGCATAAAAACATTTTTTTCAAAAATAAAAATATAGTGCAATAGAACAAAATTAGTGCTATGAAAAATATTACCGAAACACTTAAAAGCAAACGGTTCCATTTTTCAACTTAATTTGAAACAACTGCAATTTTATTAATAATACAATTTAAAGATGCAATTTCACAAGATACAATTTAAAGTTGTTCAAACAGACGTTCTAAGTTATCTTTCATATGAAAACAATTCAAACTGATAGATGAGCATTCGAGATAAATTACAAAATATCTGTCAGAGAAGTTTCAGTTTTCCCCAAAAAAATAACGATGTATTTGTTAAAATTTGGCTTTGTGGAAACAATAAGATCAAATGTATGGTGGGGAAAGCCCCTTTCCTCCCCCGCCCTCATCAACCCCTATATAGGCACAACATAAAACAGAAGTTCCTTAAGGCTTGTGGGGGTAGATGGCTGAGGGGGTGTTTGAACCTAGTTTGAAGAAAGTGTCATTTTTTATCAGCCTTTTTCATTTTGTTTAACTATTTTCCACCATGTATTGTAGTTAATCAAAACGTGGAAATAAATTACCATACCTCATAAAAAGGATTATTTTTTGTAATAAGTACATTCACGGATGAATTTGACCCAGCTCTGCCATTTAGAGCATGTAATTAGCCTGAAATTTTTTTTCTTAGGAATTTTACTACTGGCTAAATGAGGGCAAATTCAAAGACCTAATTGTGCTTGTGAACAGTGCCATGGGTAAATGCATAACTGCTAATTGTATGCCTGATCCACCATTCGGGTCGAAAGGGAATTTTCTGAAATCAATCACCAATTAGGCTGTATTACATTTTCTTCTAAATGATATTACCTCAGTTATTAGATACGTCGACGGTGGAAGAAGGTAGTTATCGGTTTAGAATTTCACTCAAGCGTTCCGGCAATCTCATAATAACAATCTTTTAAGAAATAAAAAGAAACTTTCGGTGAATAATTTAATAAAAATTATCCAAAACTTGTAATTTTTAGAACTTTTCTTTAAGTAAGAGGCAGACTGTCACAGAAAAAGAAGTAAGCTAAAATTTGTGAAGAGAAAAGACAAGGTCTTTTATCAGATCACTTCTCGGAATCTAATAGAACATAATTTGGAAAGTTTGTAATTATATGAAAGAACTGCAAGAAACTGCATTAATTAATGCAACTATCCAATTTAATTAATTTTTAAAATTCTACTTTTCTTCAGTCTTCATTAGCTGCAACAATGAATAAGCGTGTGAACAGTATTGAAACATTTCTCTCTATGGATTTGGCATTGTTCTTATGTTTCAGTCACCTCTCCCCGGTTAAAGTTCGCGCGCTTTAAAGGTCATCTGAACAAAGTTGCCTCTCGAAAATATATATAATTTCTTCTCACTTGAAGAGGTCGCTGAAATATCTAATATATGTTATACAAGACCAGCTTGCCACAGCAACAGCAAAAATGTCACTAAAATTTGACCAATAAAATAGAAAAATACAAAATATCAAAAATTTAATTCTTTGAAAATGAAGCACTCTAATATTTACATAATGTGCATTTCTATCATTTATTTTATGTAATAAGCTATGAAAATTGCAAATATCTTATTCAGTAGCATTAAATCTTTTATTTTCAAAAATGAAAAATATAGTGCAATAGAAGAAAATTAGTGCATTGAAAAAAAATTTACTGAGAAATTTAGAAGCAAACAACGTTACAATTTCTCAATGTAACTTAAAATAATTGAATTTTCATTAATGATTTTTAATAAATTTGAAGCCAGTTGTTTGCGGTTAAGAGGTCAAATTTCACAAAATAGAATTTAAAGTTGTACAAACAGACGTTTTAAATTATCTTTCATATTAAAACAATTCATATTGATGAATGAGCATTCGAGATAAATTACAAAATATCTGTCAGAGAATTTTCAACTTTCCCCGAAATAATAAGAAAGGATTTGTTAAAGTTTTGCTTTCTTGAACCAATTGAGATCAAATGTAGCCTGGGAAATGCCCCCTTCCCTCCCCACCCTCATCAACCCCACACCTGTGCCCTATCAGCCGTATCGCCATTATCTCTTTAGATACTTGAAAGCCTCAAATAGAGGTCAAAAATACTTACAACGGATAGTTCTCTAACTGGTCTTCATAAAACTAATATAGGCACAAAATAAAACAGAAGTTTGCATCACAACAGCTTAAAACAAAGACAGTTCTTCGCGGCTAGTGGGGGTAGATGGCTGAGGGGTTCTGAGAGAAAAAAAATTTGGAATGAGGTTAGGGATAAAAAAGATTCAAATTATTATTGTAATTGGGTTTTTAGAACCCTTCAATCACACAGTAAGACACGAGCGAGGAGAGCACTAGATAAGTGAGCCAGAGTGAAAAGAAAAACAACGCAGTGATGTATTTTGGAACCGTAGGTCCTCCCAACTCTGCTCCTATACTCTTTATAAAACGCCTCAAAAACAGAGTAGCTATGCAAATAACTGCAAGCACGCAGAATACAGTCACTGAGAAACCCAAAGTGCCCGGATCCACTTTGAACCCGCCCGGGGTTCCTTTGATCTCGTGGTAAATCGCGGCGACAGTCCAGGCCACGCCGATTCCTAGGAAGACGTTGACAGCATTGGATCCGGTGACGTTGCCAACAGAAGCATCCGCGTGTTCGTCGCCACAAGCTGCGGTTTTGGATGCAAAGGTGTCTGGCAAACTTGTTCCCAGAGCAACCAGTGAGATTGCAGTTACAGCATCTTTGAGTCCGACCGTGCATCCGAAGTGACTCGCGAGGTCTCCGATGATCGCGGTCATGAACCCGATCGCGATGATAGACACCACAAAGCATGCGTACCCGCCAAGGATATCAGTGGGGGGCACGAAGGCGAATATGACTTTCCAGAAGAGAGTGAGGAAGTGCATGATGTAGTCGAGGACCGATGGGGACTTTGGGACGCTGTCGACATCTTCTGAAAAACAAAGATCCTTTCAAATACGAAACTAAGGATCTAAATCATCAAGTCTATTGTGATTTCATTGGTTGTTGCTCATCTAGAAGTAGTCAGTCTTCTCCCCGTCAATCTCAGACTGTTTTGGCAAATTTCCCTCTCGCAGGATTCTTACAATATTTCATCTTCCAGAGCTTTTTTTTATTTAAAAAAGTCTCTTTAACTTCTTCCAAATTTTGCAGATCCTAAAATTGTTTTTAAATGGTTTTAATTTGTTTTAGCAAAAAACGTCATACCAATAACTGCAGAATTCGTAATCGTTCTAGATTTTAAATCCGACTTGGATTTTTTCTTTGGATTAGAGCCGTGAACAATTATTAAACTGGTTTTAAGATGAGCGTTAGAACAATGACTCTAATTTTCGTATTTTTGCGACGATTCATATCTTGCAAGAATCTTGTAAGATATGGTTTATCCTTCAAGATTTGAATCTTCCCATCATCAGGGAAATCTATGTTTATAATGATAAATTTATGTCTTGGCTGATCTAAATGTAAACAAGTCTGTACACTTGTCATGACATAAACAGTTCTTTGTTTGTGTTAAAACCTGACAATAAATTTTATTTCTATCAGGCAACATTTCTCACTGTCACTAAATTGACGAGATTTCATCACAATCATTAAATTTTGCTACAAAGTAGTCCTTTTTGTGAAGGGAGTCGAAATAATGTAATAAAAAAATAATGGAAAATAAATGAAATGTTTGATGGTACCAGCGTCATCATTGGCAGCATTGTCGTCATCATCATCGCCAGAGGCAGAGATGGTTATAGCCTCAATGAATTGATCCTTCCAGCTGTTACTACTCAACACTTGACCCATATTCGTATCTTTCATCAACTGATCAACGACCTATACAATACACAACCCGAATCATAGTAACATTGTAAATCAGCGCTGAATCATAGTATTTCTCAGTCTGTGTTTTTACTATGGACAGATTACGATCATGTCACTTTTTACACTGTTCAGACAAAAAATCATAGTAAAAAATCTATTTTCAGAAAAAAGTACTTATGAGACTTATACTGTACATCATGAGTAGCAATATACTCTTAGAATACACTGATACAGTACTGGGCCGACGATATACAATTGGAATGCAATGTTTCAGTACTGATTTACTATGGCACTAGGGTTCGGGAAATCAGTATGGCACTAGGGTTCCGATTTACTATGGCACTAGGGGGTTCATTTAATTTATCCAGAATCTAAAATGGTGTTGCTTGATCAGACCCGAGTTAAACGGCTAACGCAAAGGAAGCCGAAGTAAAAGTAAGCCGACAGAAAAGCAAGCCGAAAGTAATGTAATAGTTATGTAATCTATCAGAAAAAATACATTGTTAGCCGTTACAATCAATACTGCGCGTAGTATTATAGTGCATAATGTATTCCATTGCACCAAAGAAACAAAAATACGTCAATTTTTCAGACATCTAGTGGGTACGGGCCTCAGCGGACCGCTTTCCATGGCCATGCCTCTCATCCGCTGAGGGATGTAATCCGAAAACCGCGGGCCTTTTATTACGGCGAAGCCGCGACGCTTGCGCCCGCCAGGGGCAACTTAAAATACGGATATCCCAAAATTTAATTTTTCGGCTTACTTGATCTCATTTTCAAAATTCGGCTTGCTTGCCTATCGGCTTGCGTGACCACCACCGAGTTAAACAGCGATTTATTATCTCTTCTTTTGGTACTTCAATAAAGCGTGACTTTCAATCGCTCTCTCTTCTCAATGGGTGAGACGAAAAGTTATCACATGTTACTCCTCTCATTGAGCGACAAAATTCAATGGGTTTGTAAGAAAATTCAATGGGTTTGTAAGAAACCGGGTGTTATCGAAACCGGGTGTTATCTAAAGCCGGGAAATTTTTCTCTGGGAAAGGGAGATCTGAGAAACTAAGAAGATAGGGACCACATTTGAGAGCCAAAAAAGACAATGAACACATAATTTAAAAAATGTTTGGAATTTAGCAATTATTAATAGAGTATTGCATAGATCTATTATCTTATGAAGGCTTACAATGGTGAAAATTTAAAGATTTTAATTGATGACGCTTTTCTAGAATAGTACATTTAATTATTTTCTGCTTTATCATTGTCATAAAAAATAATATTGGAAATCAAGTGCGGTTTTATTGAAAAATTGGCAATGAAAAATAGGCAGCAGTTCTGACTTGAATCAATTCAACACGCCTTTAACTTCCATATCACAATTTTCTCTTTTTGTTTCCAGTGGAATCTGCTTTGAAAAATTTAATTTCGCTTATCATGATTTATATCGTTGATATCGGTTCTTTTTTGTACACGGTTGATATCACGTTGATATCGGTTCTTTTTTGATAAAGTCGAATGGTTATTTTACAAGAGTCTTGCAAGGCGATGCATTCTTTTGCAAGATTTCCCTACATAATTCTGCAAAATTTTGCATGATACCCTTCGTCATACAAATATGTAAATTATCTATACAAATTTAAGCATGATTTATGACAACAAAAATTGTCCAAATTCGCATTTTTAAGTTAAAACTTTAAATAGCAGCCAAAAATAAAATAACAACAAAAAATGAAAATTGAGTGTACAAAATCGATACATATAGCTAAGAAAAACAAAACTAAAGAAGCTCTTGTAAATCGTAAAAAGCAAATTTGTTTCACAGAAATGTAATTGGCATTTTCAGATAAGTTGGGTGATCGCAAAATTAAAACAAAGTAAATCGAACTTATTTGTTTATTTGTCAGAAAAATCAATTTATCAGTGCAAAAGCATATTTAACCGAAATTTTCAAATGAAGTTCTTATCTAAGTTCTTATATACCCGCGCTTCTTATGCCATACAAGTCTTCGCAACGGGGCAAATTAACAAAAAGGAACACACTTAAACCAACTAACGTTGGATTCATTGCTCTCGATTGACAGGCGGGGCAATTTGATTCAGAGGGAACTGTCCTTACTTTTTTATGGGTGTCAGAATTCCGTACACTGAAAGATTTGAACTCATAAACCTCTGGCGTAATAGTTTAAAGCATTAATCAATCGGTTATCAGCTGTGATAGTAAACCTTAGACAATCGCATTTATTTTTAGCAACAGACATAATTTGCGAATAAAAGTGACTTAGGTGACGCAAAAATCAAGAAGTCAAGCGTGAAAAAGTCACGCGAGAATTGAAATCAAATGTTCTAGAACAAAACGGTCATTAAACTTTTGTATAAAATTTTGCTTAAAAAAGACACGCACGTTTATAATAATTGTTTAAAACTTCCTTCGAGGGCAATCAAAAATCTAATTGGCAACTAATTGCATGCAAAACCCCCTCGGCTTACTAATTGATGATGAAAAACGAATTGCAGGATTATGCTTTAAAACTGTGGAGACAATTTCATTTCAATTGATAATTGGCATGACCAAAATCATTTAGTAAAAAGATTTTGCACGATTAAGTTTTAGCATCATCTCAATATAAATGTTAAAAATAGAGGTTTCAACATTTTTGTCAAATTTGTCAATATTTGGGCACAATTATTTAGAACACTTTTTTTAATTTTTCGACTTGAGCTTAATCGATTCCAGCATTTGCATGAGTGTAACTACGCACTTGCAGAGTATTCTCAAATAATTAAATCGTACTGAAACACCACATAAACTTATGTTTGTTGAAAAACAGTTGAAAATTTGCCGCGCTAAGTCAATTTGTATTAATATAATAGATCTGCGCGAGTTAAGTTTTCAAATAAGCGATTAGTAAGAGCCAGAAAAAATTGAATACTTATTTTTTGCCAGCATGCTAAAGTGAAAAAAATATTAACCAACATTACCTCGATTGTTTAGTGAACTAATGTGTCTGATATACTAAATTGAAAATTCTTTCAAACCTGTTTCATTTCTTTGCTCGGAATAATAGTCACCCAACATTTGCCCAAGTTTCCCAGTTTTGGTCGTCCTTTTAAGGCAATTTTCTGACTATCGCTTAACTTTGCCTCGTTAGTCTCAAAATCGTCTTCGTACACGACTGCTCCTACACCCTCTTTAGACTTCACTCTCTTCGGAATTCCGAGCTCGACTCCAAAAATTTCTTTTCTCGAATATTCTTCCTTGTCCACAATTGGTATTTTAATAGTAGCTTCGGTTTGGTTGTCGGGAAAAATGACATTTCCAGTTGTCATTGTGAAGTCGGTTTTATCCCTCGCCGAGGCCTCAATGGTCTGGAATGGTACGTGGATTTCACCCCGGGCGCCCGTTAGCCGGGTAACTTTCAACTCGGCCTCTAACAAGTTCTCATGGACCTGAACCAATTCGGTATCGAATGAAAAAACGCCTTGGTGATCATCGTCCAAAATCGTAACTAAAGCTTCCCGGAATTTCTCGCTTAATTGACAGTCCAGATCCTTATCATTCGTACCATTTTCTTCACGTGAGTTGCGGATACCTGTCAAAATGACCTTGAAGTGTTCGTCTTCTTCAAAATCTTCGTCGTCGATAATTTTAACAGTTATTGTTTTGGATTCTTCTTTTGGTGCAAAAACTAAAGTTTCCTCTTGATACTCATAGTCCGTTTCTTTCTTAGCGGTTCCATCAATAGTCTTGTAATCAACAAAAGTGTAATAATCGAAATTCGAATTTTTATCAATAGCTATGCGCTGAACATTCAGTTCAAAAGATCCAACGTTTTCCATAACCGTATAATTTGGGGGATCAAAAGCAACCCTGTTAAAGTTCTCAGTATCCTCAATGAGGACATTCAATTCATGTTCTCTAGCTTGAGATCGTTTTTCCAAGCTTTTCTTCACAACATTTCCACCTCCAGTCATTTTTCGGGTCGTAGCTACCCGGTAATAAGCCCGGCTCTTTTTCTGGTTGGCTAAAATTTCCAGCGCGGCTTGCTGCGATATTTTTGAATCCGACCAATCAGGATGCTCGTTACGTAACTCCTCCAGTTTCTTTATGTAAGCTCGTTTGTGCTCTTCTTGCGCAGTGTGTGATACCAAACTTGGGTTGCTAAGCTTTGTAGCCGATGCGTGATTCGAATTTTTGTCCATTTGTTCATACTTTCTATTCGTGTGGGTATTGTTGTCGGCGCCGTTTCTTTCGGCTAATTCCACATCATTTTCCCCGGCATCCGCTTTTTCGGCATAATACCTTTTTCCGAAAATAATTCGGTGAATGTACCGTTTATCAGCGACGTACGCGATTATAACCAAAACTGGGAAAAACGCAAAAGTGACCAACGCTTCCCAAACGTCGACTCGATCGGGAGTTATAACCGAGATTATTAGATATAACCAGATATAAGCGAATACGCTAAACGTGGCGGTGCAGACAAACACTCTTAAATGTTCAATTCTACGAATTTCGCCGTTCGGAATTACCACGACACAAATCGCGATGATACAAAATAGGTTGAAGGCTGCCGATCCGACTATTGTGCCCGGTCCAAGATCGCCCGCTTGAAAATTGTTGCCTACAATTTCGATCACAGAAAGCAATATTTCGGGTGCCGATGAACCAAGGGCCATAAGGGTTAAATTGGACACCGTTTCGTTCCATATTCGAACGTTGATCACTGTTTTCTCACCTGTGTCGGGGTTTGTATATACGACCTCTTTCTCCTACAAAATAAGGGTCAAAATTTCACCACAGAATTATTGAGATCTAACTGTTATAGTTTATGTTTCAGATAACATAATCAGCCTAAAATGATCTCTATTTATCGTATAGGGACTGAAAAATTTAAACAGGAACACAATCATTGCCGCATATAAATTGAAAATAAATTTGCCACGCTTCGTTTTATGAAAGCAATGGCCTATTGTACAGCCTCAATTCTCAATTCTGCGATTGAATTCATCAGCGTTTCTAAGCAAAGCGATAAATTTCCATTCTAATTTTTTTGATCTCGATACAAGATGGATTAGCAAATGTTTTGAAATAATGGAAAGTTTAAGAGATATCTGCCATAAAGAAACATCAGGATTTCAGCTTAAATAATCAGCTTTTACATAAAAATCATGCATGATTAACGGCCTTTTCAGACGAAAAACTGGCAACTTTTAAACTAATTGAGCGAACGTCATCAAAATAAGCTCAAACAAGTTTACAAAACTTGGGTATGAAACCAAACAAGGCGACTCGGTAATGTGCAATTGCACATATGGTTCCGACCCAGCTCATCCACAATTTTCGCATGATTGTCTACCAAATGAGGAATATAGAACGACCCAAAAATTCAAATATTTTTTTAAATGTGTTGTATGAACAAAAAAATAGCCTCCAAAGCAAATAACTCAGTGGTGGAGCATTAGATAATGGTGCATTAGATTGATAAGATGTGCAAATAGTAAGAAAGCCAGTCAAGACGAAGAGCAAAATCAAACAATAACAACAACAAAATTTACTTACATCAAAAACTTCATGTCCGTTTTAAAAAACAAAACATAATAAGAAAGTCAAAATAGCGTCAGATGAAACTGATATTAAACAAAAAAAATTTAAATCAGCAGAAAAGATATGGGACTACCCAATAAAAAGACTACTCAATAAAAAGACTACTCAAACAATAACAACAAATACTAATTACAACAAAAACTTCATGTCCGTTTTAAAAAACAAAACTAAACAGCAAAGTCAAAGTAGCGTCAGATAAAGCTGATATTAAACAAAAAAAACTTTTAAATCACCAGAAAAGTTACGGGACTACTCAATAAAAACGCTTGGTAACAAAACGAACAAAAATTAATTACATCAAAACCTTCATGTCCATTTTAAAAAACAAAACTTACTAACAAAGTCAAAATAGCGTCAGATAAAATTGATATTAAAAAAAACTTTTATATCTTTTATATCACCAGAAAAGATATGGGACTACTCAATAAAAAAGCCTGGTAACAACAACAAAAATTAATTACATCAAAAACGTCATGTCCATTTTAAAAAACAAAACTTAATAACAAAGTCAAAATAGCGTCAGATAGAACTGATATAAAACAAAAAAACTTTTAAATCACCAGAAAAGATATGGGACTACTCAATAAAAAGGCTTGGTAACAACAACAACAAAAACTAATTACATCAAAAATTTCACGTCCGTTTTGAAAAACAAAACTTAATAACAAAGTCAAAATAGCGTCAGATAAAACTGATATTAAACAAAAAAACTTTTAAAACACCAGAAAAGATATGGGACTACTCAATAAAAAGGCTTGGTAACAATTAGACCATAATGAACAAATACAGTAAATTTGTAAAATTCGCTTATTTCTTTAAAACAAATAATTTCAAAGTAATGAAAACCATTAGAAATCAACTAAATTATCCCATAGGTGTATAATTACCAATGCTTCTATAGAAGGAATTAAGAGTTGCCAGTATTCAATTTTTTATGCGGTTACAAAAAGAACAACAAATAGACAACAAACAAAAAACCAATTAAAACTTGGCAGAAAACACTTTCGAAACCGTAAAGCCATACTATGGCCATCAAAATATGTTCGATTGCAATTTCTGCGAGCACTGATGATGTATTTTGTAACCTCTCATTAATGAAGCTAGGTAACATGTAGATAAACATGAAAAAAAAATGCAAAAGTAAGTAACACATTGTCTGTTTCGAAAAAAATGAATCCAAAGACATGAACGCCATTAATTACAGAATGATATATCCAGAATATGTCTTACGTCTACAAAAAGGACGTCAAACATTACAAAAATCAAAAATTATTTTTTTTCCGTGTCGAAGCCAGTAATGTCAACGAATTCTTTAAAACCATTAGATTGTATCACACCAGTTCCTCTTGAAACCTTCCTTTGACAACATTAATGTCATATTTGGCTTGTAATTAACGAGACTAGATAACAAACAGACAAAAAAGGAGCAAAATTGCGAAGTTAAGTTTTTTTTAATTTATAAAACAATCGTTTTCAGAGTCATGAAACCCATCAGCTATCTACTAATATCAGAAAATCGGATCATCTATGCTTCCCTGAAAAACCAACTAAATCGAGTCACTGTAGTGGAATTTTCATACGACTAAAAAGAGAAAGTAAAAAGTACAGTTAAAGACAAAAATTTTAAAATTCAAAAAAATTCTTCAAGAAAGTAGTGTCGAAGCCGTTAAAATCATAATCTATCTTCAAGGATTTTAATATTATCAATTGTGCATTATTTGAAAAGCCAAAAATGCTATATACGAATTGTCAATAATGTGATAATGTGACAAAACTAGAAAACGTGAAAAATGGGCAAATACCGTAAATTTTTTAAAAAAATGTGAAATCTAGTAATATCAAAGCCAGAAAACCATAACTTAAGGCGTAAAACCGCAATGAAGATTGCATTTGATTTCAATAGAAAGAAGAAGCATTCTTTCATTGCTGACAATAAGCAACAATTCACCAAAATTAATAGAAAAATAGACGCAAAGTTTAATAAGTCATTATTTATTTAAAAATCAAATACTTCTAAAAGTCAAAACGACCATAAGCTTTCAAGTAATCAATTAAATAAAACAATGTGGAGCTATTTAGGAATCCAATTAGACCTTTCATTAGTGAGCTTTGGTTTGAAAAGTTCTGTTATTTAATTAATGTAGAAAAGATCGATTTTTTTAAATTAAAAAAGACCGACTGATTACAATTCGAATTACTTTTGGATTATACCAGTCCAAGATTGGTCCAAAACTAGCCCTGCTAATGCTGTTTGTCCGTTAGGAACACTTAATTATTCGAATGTTCTAGATATTGATATTTTATTAGTTAAAAACTCAAAAATAGATGCTGCGTTTTTGATAATCAATTGAAAAATTTAGCAAAAACCGGCAAAGTTTTAGTTACAGAGCACTCTCAACGGAATTTGAAGTAAATAAAATCCCCATTTTGAGTCTACAAAGATTGTGTTAGTGGTGTTTGGGTCTGTATTTCCTGTAAATTTAATCAAACTGGACTAAAGTAACTTATTTCGTGCTGTTTTTGATGAAAAAGTCTTAATTTTGAAAAACTTAGCCAAAATTTTTGACAAAAAAATAATAAAAACAGCCTACAATAAAGCTTTACAAACAAAAATCAACAACACTTTCCAAAAAAAATTTAACAAATTTTTGCAAAATTGGCGAAGATTTAGTCAAAATGTGAAAAAAGTCTCATAGGAATTTACTTTTTTTTTCTCAAAATTTAAACCTTGATAACTCCCTGTAAAAAACGAAAAATAAAAAAATCTTTTTAATTCCATATTCTACGCTGGACAAGCATTCTAATGATACCAGTCTCAACTCTCTACGATGAATATATCGATCGGCCAAAATTGACTGAACAAAAAAAGCCATTTGAGTATATAGTTTGTTCCCCCTCCACAGGGGTCGGAACAAAAGAGCATGTCATAGTAGAAATTTGACCCAAAACGGAAACAGTTTGACTAAATTTATTGAAAGTACATTTTTTCACTCAAATTTTGTAGTAAATTGACCAGCAGAAGCAGCAAAAAAGACAATTAGAGGAAATGCTTAGCAAAACTGTATAATTATGGTGAGCTTTCGAGATTGTAAAATAATGTACGGGCACTTGCTTGTTTTAATTGCAAGAACGAAAGTTTTTTGTTTACATGTGTGCTTGTACTAATTAAAAAAGTAAATGAATTTGCGTAATTTTTTGGGGAGTTAATTGAATTTTTGGTTATTTGTTTTATTTGTTGTTTTAATTAGGGTCCTTTCCTCTCGATTTTTTCAGCCACTAGATACTATTTATTTGAAAGGCTGTTTTTTTTCGATGCAGACGACTTTGAGTAGGTTTCGAAATTCTTCCGGCTGTTTTGTAGTGTCAAAATGTCGCTGATATATCAGTTCAAAAACAGTTGAAAACATAAACCGACTAATGTCGGAAGAATTGCTATCGAACGACAGGCGGGTAGAAAAAAAAATGACCGCTGACCTCCCGATCCATAACCTAATGCACTGACCACTCGGCTATCAAACCCTTGTTGTTGCTATACTGCAACCGTAAAAAAGTCACTTGAGAAGTCAAAGAATGTTCTAGAAGAAAAACGCAAAATGGTCCAGCGAAAAGTTGGCATAAAAAAAGACCAACACGTTTACAATAATTGCTATGAACTTCGTTCAAGAGCAATTAACAACTCATTCAAAACGTTGCGAAATTAAAAATGACTAGTCATAATTTGAGACTTGTCAGCAACTTTTACGAACCAATTTCTTCTAAACAATCATAGTTTTACCCCCAAGTAAATTAGTGCATATTGTGCCACTTCGCCGATTTTTAAGACTTCATTAATGACACGCTTTTATTTTATTTCTTTTCACTCCATTATCTAAAATTTACACAACAGTTGGCCAGAACTGGATGCTTCCTTAAAATCCTTTAGTTATTTGGATTATCATTTTTTTTTCAAAAATGATTTTAGGGATAAAATGAACAAAAATTTTTTAACAATCAAAAAGAATTTCGCGGCTCCTTTCTTCTTTATTGATAGAAAATCCTTAAAGTAAACATCATGTTTTATTATCTTTTTGTCGGCTTGATGAAAATTTTAGCAATGTTGTTTATCTTTTCCACAATTTAGACAAAACAAAGATAAAGGTATAGATTCAATGTGACTGCATGCTTGAATGCCGACTTTGAAAAATACCTTAGCAGACATAAAAAGTATTTCATCTTTTTTGCCTCCATTTAAAAATGAACCTTTTGATATCTTTTCTTTTCACACTTGCCCGACCTTTACCAAAATAAAATATGAGAATTGAATTTCAAAGCGGGGTGTAATTTATATTTCCAATACATCCGGTCTAGACTACCACGAGATGTTTACGGCCTTCGCGTCGCTATTGTTGAATAATTTTACCTAACAGAAAACTGAAGGTTCAATTTCCGCCATAGTATTACAATTATAGAAACCTTTCACTAAACGAGGGGATGGATGGGGGGGGGGGGGGGGGTAAAGCAGGAAGGGTTTGATTTATGAGGGGGAGAAATCGTGACAGCCTTCAAATGGGGTGAGGTGCGGGGGGAGGGGGAGGAGGCTGGGTTCATCAAATACCATTTTTATAGTTCCAAACGGAGCTCAAAGAAATTTCTCCTCAGGGTGCATGAAAAATGTACCTTTTAATCTTTTTTTTCACTTTCTCATATTTTCCAAAAGTTATTCACGCCCGCTGAGTTTGATATTTTAACACCAAATATGATGAAAGGCGCCAGTATTTTTCCCTACTTTTCCTTCGATTCCCATTTTTTTTTCAGATTGTAAAGCGCCAGACCGCATAATGAGATCAAAAAGTCGTTAAGATTACCAATGCTGTTGTTTTATTTGCTGAATGTAATTACTTATCAAGGATAATTTTGAGCCCATATGCAAAGTTATGAATATATGAACAAACTAATTATATCAAACAGATTCTTACGTTACCTTTCCGACTTCAAAGACCACGGGAACGCACATAATAAATCGTCAGTTTCCAAAAATATGCATATAAGTGAGAAGATGAATCATTCCTAAGTTTCAAAAAAAAATTACATGAACAGAAATTGTGCAATTTTTTTTTACAATTTCTACACTTATGTAAATCGTAGTGCCTCTAATTTTGAGTTGCTTCTCAGGAGATGGGCTTTATCACATTGCCGAGTTTTTCCTGATAAAGGTCATAAAACCCAAATTGCATTTACGATTTGTATTTGCGTATTTTCTTTTTCTACATTAACTAGACAATATGGCTCGGGCAGTGTTTCGGGCAGTCAAACTAACAATCATTCACTTATCGTTAAAAAACAATTGAAATAGAGTTTTAAAATTTGTTGTCGATTTTCGTTGCTGATGTTTTCGTTGTAGCATAGCAATTGTTCTTGAAGACAAATAAGTCCGAAAGTATGGAACGATTAGTTTGTGACTAGTAGTTCGTGCTAATGTAGTTTTATAACTATTGTTTTCCAGAGAATAAGAGCTAAATAACTACATTAACGCAAAAATTAAATATTATACCGAGATGAGTTGAAGCGAGACACAAAACGAACACGTCAGTAGTCAACTAATGTCATCATTATCGAGAACCTATTAAACTAAGGCAAAGCCGATTTCTTGTAAAGCTACTGCATGTTGGTAAAAACTTAAGTCAATCTATACAATCAATTCTCTTGGCGACTAAAACACTGCTGTATATCGTACGCCTTTTCTTACTGCTATCAGATTTGCCAGCAAAGCGAAACGTCCGTTGGGTAGATGAAAATATATGAGGACTGCAAGAGTATATGAGGACTGTAGATATAAGAAAAGGTTTAAAATATGATTTTAAATCTAGATTTGAATTGTTTATAAGGCGATTTAAGACAACAACTGCCCCCATTCTACAATAAATCCAATGGAAGCTACAACAACGCGACCCGGCGCATTGAACTTGGGGGACGGAAGCAGTGTATGGAGCTGCACAGGAGCATGAAACTAAGTTTTGTCCTGGTGCATGAGAAGAGCAATGGACAGAAGGTGGCCTTCTCGACTTCGATTACTCTTTGTTCAAACTACATTTTTTGGATGCTCTTGTGATATTTATATGAACCCGGTATGTTTTTAGGGCAAATCCTAGCAAACCGACTCAACAGTTTTACGTCAAAAAATGTATGTTATTGAAGCGCGAACCAAAGAGCCCATTGGCTTTGACAACTAATCGAGCGTCGTCATTAATCAGTTTTGATAATTTTTTAGCAAACATTTCACATGCAAAGTCTGAAGAAAACGTTCCACTTCGACATCATCATACTTCATCAACCAAGATGGTAAATGAATTGCGTATATCGTAATGCTGATGTGGGAAGAGCCACTTTTTTTCACAAGTTACCTTTCGTATATGAGGGAAAAGCCATCTCTAAATTCTCTCTTGGATAGATCAAACTTGTAACATTTCAACAAAGGCGCATTCAGTCAACACGACGCTCCGCTTTCCTTTGCGAGATCTAGAGAATCATTTTTATCCATGATTTATTTCGTTTATTTTTCGTGACCATGTAGCTGTTTCTCTCTGTGATTTATGAAAGCATCTGTTTGTGCAAAACAACCGGATTTGCAGCACTATACTCATAATAATGTTCACAGAGTTGAACAGATCTTTGCTGAACAGAAACTCGTCTGCCCTGTCTTCGGGTAATAACAAATTTGGGCCACTTTTTCTCAGTAGAAGACACAAATGATATTTCTATATTTGTCGTGGAAGGAAGGATAGTCCAGCAATGAAGGGATATGTATTCTGCGTCTTGAAGTAGCTTGGCGGAATCTGGCATCGTTCACGCAAAGAGACGAATAGATTTTTGACTCTATTTGTGTAAGACTTATAGACATCTGTGTATGCTAGTAGTAGGATCAAAAATTTGTCCGATTTTTCTTTCAGGAATTGTTCGCAACAATGACTTGAGCTTATTGCGAATCCTAAAACACGATGACATTCAATCAAGTCAACATCTTGACCACACAAACGCTTTTTAGTTCTCTCTACAGATGTCGATTGGGTTTTGCAATTGGTTAAGAGTTCGTTAGGTTGTATCCAAAGGTGTTTACATGTTCACTGAGCCGTTCCAGTACAACTTTCAAAGAGTGAAGTGTATCAGCAGCATTGCCGTCATCGGCCTACCATTTATGGGTGATATTTCGATATTCGAATGATCTATGTGTGCAATAGAAGCTACATCGTACATTTGCAATGCTATCAGGTCCCCCTGGACTGCGCCTCCTTCAGACTTCAATTAGTTTTTTTTATGAAGAGGTCTGATAGCGTCGTATACTAATTTTAACTGCTGCACAAATCGATTGGCAAATGTTTGCGTTGTTTTGAAGGCAAGGCTTCTGTTGAGACTGTTGAATGCGTCCTTGGCAGCGATAAAATTTCTAACTTCATCCTGGAAGCCCTGGCTTCTGTAATTTTATCGAAAAAGCCCCGACGAAGCGCATGAACAGCTCAATTAATGCTATTCCTTTGTCCTTGATATAGCTGTGAATTCCCCATTTTTTTCCAAAATGGATGGGTGGAAGGGTAAATCACGATTTCTCAAGTCAGAAGATGACATTCAATCAAGTCAACATCTTGACCACACAAACGCTTTTTAGTTTTCTCTACAGATTTCGATTGGGTTTTGCAATTGGTTAATAGTTCGTTAGGTTGTATCCAAAGGTGTTTACATGTTCACTGAGCCGTTCCAGTACAACTTTCAAAGAGTGAAGTGTATCAGCAGCATTGCCGTCATCGGCCTACCATTTATGGGTGATATTTCGATATTCGAATGATCTATGTGTGCAATAGAAGCTACATCGTACATTTGCAATGCTATCAGGTCCCCCTGGACTGCGCCTCCTTCAGACTTCAATTAGTTTTTTTATGAAGAGGTCTGATAGCGTCGTATACTAATTTTAACTGCTGCACAAATCGATTGGCAAATGTTTGCGTTGTTTTGAAGGCAAGGCTTCTGTTGAGACTGTTGAATGCGTCCTTGGCAGCGATAAAATTTCTAACTTCATCATGGAAGCCCTGGCTTCTGTAATTTTATCGAAAAAGCCCCGACGAAGCGCATGAACAGCTCAATTAATGCTATTCCTTTGTCCTTGATATAGCTGTGCATTCCCCCATTTTTTTCCAAAATGGATGGGTGGAAGGGTAAATCACGTTTTCTCAAGTCAGATATTACGTACTTAGGATCTGCTTCTCGACTGATTGACTGCTTTTTGCGTAAGATCTGGAGTACTTCTGTGTTCCCTTTGATACTCAGTTTATCTTATATGGATAAGACATCACCTGATGCATCATCCGACAAGCGTCTAAAAGCGCTTGATATCTTACCGGTTTCCATTTGTGAAGCCGTGTATTTCTCTACTTCTCGTTTTCTATTGGTCTTACGTAAAAGTTCCTGAAGTGCCCTTGTCCCGTTAAACAGTTCATCGAAATTGCATCTGATCCATTGGACCAGCGTTCTAGAGATTACTTTCGATATGAATTAATTGTTATCACTTTTCGATCGGGCAAAAAGGGGTCTCACAAATATAGTGCAAAAATCTCACAAAATGCATTTATAGTGATGGAAACAAAGGGAAATTTCCGATCTTTTCCCTTTGTGACCAAAGCTTATTTGGTGCGTATTATTTGCACCACTAGACGCTCGTGTCATATTTTTAGTTGATGATTGACGTTGTAATGACACGTGCTCTTTAACTTGAGGCTCTATAACGTACTGGGGGCACAATCGGAAAAGATCCAAAATTCCCAAGACAACTCGGCTGTATTCAATGTGATGCCTATAAACCTGTGTAGGGGACATTTCGTAAAAAACTTGTCTCGGTGAGTCCCTAAAAACTGCCAACTGAACCCCTTATGAGAGCTTTCCGTATACAGTTGTTAATAAATTGATATCAATACTAAGGCAAGTCATGGTATCGTGGCTCAGCGAGTACAGTTGGCAAAATTCGAAATTAAGCGACAATATTGACTTGAGTTCGAGACTGAGTCGGAGAGACCCTGAATATGTGCGACACACCTCAATACTTTTGCTATACGATAATAAGGGGATGAATGCGCCTTCTCAAGCATCCTTTTTTGCAAATTTTCTTTTTTCAAATTCTAAAAAAATGGAATATTTGCGCATGCATTATCGTTTCCCTCAAAGTTAAAAACCAGGGCAATGAAAAAAAATTATCCAAGCTAATGACCAGTTATTAACACATTTTTCTAATTTTTATTGCCCTACTTAGTTGACCCAACTTAGAGTCTTCTCGCATTAGCATTTTAAATCTTTTGAATCTCTATAAAAGATCGAATATAAATCCTAGTCCATTAGACCCGTTTTCCCAGCACTCAGACGCAAGAGCTCGAGTCAAGGCAGTAAGTCCCCTGGAAGACAAATTTTTATGTTCTAAGATGTACATAAACTTATAATGCAACTTATCAGAAATCAACACACCTATAATCTCTAACTTTTTCATGACTTTTCGTACAAAATAATTAGATGGTCATTACAGGTATGAATTCTACTAATACAGCAGTTTTATATTAGGTTAAGGGAAAAATTGGGTTCTAAATTTCCCGTAAACTGGTTTAGAGGAAAAAATTGGGTTTTAAAGTTCTCTTACCTTTGAAGTGATCACTTCGATAGCCGCCATGAATTTGTCAGCTACAATCGCTACTCCCAGAAACATATAACACAGAGCCAATAAATACACAGCCCCCCTAAGCACTTTCTGCCCTGACGTCGGGTCGAAGGGCCGCCAAACGGGTAAAATAATCCCATCTTTGTCTTTTGTGCACCCCCCGTCACTGGTTGTGCAATCTTCACTCACGGTCGAGTTAGCGCTAACGGGGTTTGTTTGAGTTAATAACAAAGTTATAACTAGTAAAATGACTGATAAATAAAAGGTGTAACTTGAGCTTGCTCTGGGCAACATTTTAGGGCTTAGATTACTAAGCGTCATTTTGAATGTGTGTTTATTGGATTTTGGGACAAACTAAAGGATGTTTAAATACAAGCAGCTAGGGTGACAAATTTGATCAAAGATCGATAGTTTACCGACCTGTTTAAAAAGGCTTCTTTGAACAAGAAATTTCACACTTTCAGGTCAATAAGCAACCGCTGCAATTAAGTCAGCGATAAGAAATAGTTTTATACCTATCAATTAATTTGACCTCGATGATCGTTCAAAACGCTTTTGAGCTCAAATAACTCTTAGAATAAGTCTTCAACTAATCAGGTTTCTTTAAAGTTGCAAACGATGTAAACGATAATTCTTGATTTAAACAACAAAAGCTGCAAAAGATTACAAACGTACAAAAATTGGTCAAAAATGGCCGCTAAAGCAGTTTAAAATTTAGTCAGCAAATTGAAGTCTGGTAAAAAAAAAATAAACCGCATGTTTTTGTCGTTGTTAGAGGGATAAAATAGGGAACGAAATGTAATTTAGAGAACACGGTTATAGGAGAACAAAGAGAATGTAAACATCCGGACTTAAGCCGGGGCTAATCTTTTGATAATCTGGGTTGAATTCCAGTCACATTGAGTGATTTTGTTGAGTAATATGCGCTTATTTGGTAAAGAGTAAACAGAGTCGCATTCTGCATCTATTTTTGCCTCTAAAAGACGTCGAGGGAGTTCAGCTGTTTGTGTCCTTCAATGTTCCTGGTCTAAAACAAAACATTACTGGCTGGTTGTTTTTTGATACTATTATTAGTAAAGGAGCTAATATCCGGAGAAAAAACAAAACTCTATTCTGTTTTGAGCTCAGTGATGTTTTGATGAACCACAAGTACAAATTATGAGTTTTTATATAGAAAAAAAAGCGGCCAGCGTTTTTTGTGGGCGGATGAGTGTGAAAGTTTTCTTGGGGGGGGGGGAGGGGGAGGGAGGGAGGGAGGGGGACTTTCTAATTATTGCTTTTGTAGGTTATAATGTTCTTCAGAAATTCTTTGAAAGATGTGAACAGAATTATCGTTTTTATTCTCTTTTAGTAGTCTTTTTCAGACCACCTGTTTTCAGATACCTCTAACCTCTGGAAAAAATACAAAATTATTCTAAAAAATTAGACAGCTATATAGTTTTTAGATGTTCTGCTTGTATCGAATACAATTACGACAAATGCTTCACATCAATTTTCAAGAAATATTTCAAAACAAAACCACAGGGGAGATTAGGCCCATTTCTCATTATAACGATTTTTCAAATATTCTCTCTTGAGCGTAAAGTCTTGAAAGTTTCTGCCTTCATTTGAGAGAGCCAAGCTTAGTCTACTGCCCTCATAATCTGCATATCTTCTGTTTTGTCAATGAAAAGAAAGTCTAACATTAAACTAAAACAAGCTATGAATTTAAAATATAGGGGAAATTGATAGAAAAACAAGGAGGCTCGGTAATATGCGCTTGCACATAATGTTCCGACAAGAGCTCATCTACATTCCTGACTTAGTTGTCAACCAAATGAAGAGATGTTCAAAAATAAGTTTTTGAGTTTTAAAAATTCGTTACATACGCAATCTACTAAATGAATTACATGATGCCATGCGGCATTAGAACGCTCCCAAGATCTGTCATTAATAAGACTACAAGAAAACAAACAGCAACAAATTAAGCAAAAATAAAAACACTTTTTACTGCAAAAACTCAACATCCAAATTTAAAAACACCTAGTACCAAATCTAAATACAATCAGATAAAACACAAATTTAAACTTTTTAAGCTGCAAAGCAGATGGGACTTGTACTTGATAAGACTAGAGAACAAGGGCAAAAAGAGGAAATAAGGAGGTGAAGTTCACAAATCTATCATTATTTTTTAAACCAAACAATTTCAAAATCTAAAAAAAACATTAACTTTTAGTTAAAAAGTTCTTGATAAAGTTACAAAAAATGTTTAAAAAACCAATAGGGCAAGATTTTGTTTAGACTAAGCAATAGAACCGGACTAAAGATGCCGAAGCACTCAAAAACTTACAAACATTTTACGAAAACAAAGTACTGAAGCCATTAAAATCATCAGCTAAAGGTAATGTGCTAAAAGAAGAGAAAAAGAAATACAAATAATGACCACTCACAAAGTTTTTATGAAAACCCATGTTGTTCAACAAACACAGCATCAGTCATGACATAATATCAATAGATACGTTAAAAAGGGTAACCTAAAAAGGGGATGGGAACTTTCAATGGCAACAATATAATACGAAAGGACAAAAAGAAAAATTGAAAAGCTTAAAAAGTAAAATTTTTGGAAACAAATAATATCATGAACTTCAAACTATTAGCTCTAATGTGACAACATAAAATAAGTTCATTCAATCATCAACTGGAAGCTAAAGAAACATCTCAATATTTAGAAAATTTCTCACGACAATGTAAAAAACAAAGAAAACGCAAAAACGGCAAAATAAAAAAATTTTGAGAGTGAGAAGTGTCAAAGCCATTAAAAAATAATTCATAGTGAAACGTTTTTTTTTCAAATTTTTATCAGCAAGCGGATTTTTTTTGTCTGTATAAATGTGACCTCAAAAATTTCAACAAATATGAACAAACATATTAAAACCAACAAACTTTTAAGAAAATCCTTAGTATCGAAGCCATTAAATTCAACAGCTTTCAATGGAAAATAATCAATACGCTACATTACGCCTTGATGGGATGACAATGTCATCTGTCGTTCACAAGTCATCAATAAATCATCGCAATGAGTCATATGACTACAAAAACGACAAATACAGGCAAAAACCAAAAATTCAGAAGAGTGCGAGAAGAAAATTTCGAAGCCGTTAAAACGCTCTTCTCTGCAAACAGCTAAACAGATGTAAACAGCAAAACAGTTCTGTCATTAGTGGAACTGACCTCAAAGTTCACATAAAATTTAAAAGTTTAGGATCGGTTAATGTTGAAATAATTTTCTTCGAAAAACTATTTTTAAGGTCTTAATAGCCATTAGCTGTCAACTCAACACACTAGATAGGTTCACTTAAAACTCCTGAAGAAACCTATCGCAATTTTAGTCAAGGAGTCTATTCTATAGGACTACAAAAAATTATAAAAATCTCAAAAAAATGACATCATTAAAAATTACGAAAACTCAGACTCGAAGCCATAAAAAAATATGAGCGATTCCTTGAACACTAAATATTTGCTCATTAGACTTCATTTGACTGTAAATGAGAACTATTAGTAATGGAACTTTGATATGAAAAGTGGCTACTCTCTAACTTACTTAAAAACAAAAAAAAATCAAAATCTGTTAAAAAACGGCTCTCAAAAAGAATTCGATTTTTTTTTCATAATAAACGTGCCTATGATACCAAAACTAGCCTTCTTTTGCCTTTCGTCCACGAGAAACACAATATTGTTTTGTTTTATGCGTAAAATCTAATTTTGAACTAAAATTTGTTGAAAAAATCTTAATTTGGACAAAAAATAACGCTAAAACTGAACAAAATCATGCCAAATTTCATAGGTTCACACAAAAGTATAAACCTCGAGATATCCTCGCAAAACACGAAATTCAAAAAAACTTTTATTTTCAAATTCTACGCTGGACGAGCTTTCTAATGATACCACTCACAATTCTCAACGATGAATATATCGATCGGTCAAAATTCACAGAACAAAAAAAACATTTGAGTATATAGTTCCTCCCTCCCACAAAATGGGGTCAGAACAAAAAATTGGCAATTATCTCACTAAAATTAGCTCTTGGAAAAATCAATGAAACCGGTGTGTTGTTAATTTAGCACTTTCGAGTAGTGATCTCGAAATGATAGTTAGTACCTGCCATTAACGAAAGTAAGACAAAAGACCAACAATAAATTGAAAAAGGCAACAAGCATAACCTCCAAGCAAAATTCAATATCTGTTTTTTTTATGTAAAATTTGTGAAAATAAAGGTCAAAATAGCATCAGATAAAAACTAAACTAAACCAATTGACTTGCATTCCTCCAGAAAAGATACGAGAACTGTCTTTATTAATAACAGGCAGACTAATAATAAACAAAAAGTGCAAATGAAAACCATTAGCTATCAACAGAAATTTTGCAATGGCTTCTTTTAAACCTTCATTTGAAGTCATTTAGACTTGTCATTATCCCAAAAAGACATACGTACAAACGAAACATACACAGTCAAAAAGTATAAAAGTCAAAATTTAATCACAAAAAACATTAGATAGAATCAATTGCGCCTTCATTTAACGCCGTTTAAGTGATATGTGACTTGTCAAAAACTCAAAGCAAATTCACGCAATTGATGCTGAAGCCAAAAACTAAAATATTTCTTGAAATCGTCATATATGCTCATTGGCATTCACTTGCACGTAAATTTGACCAGTCAAAATTCGATTTGTTATCTGAAATCATTTCGGTCTGAAACAAACATAAAAAAACAGAAAAAAACAAAAATATTTTTAATAGTATCCGAATATTTTGTGAATAGTACAATTCTT
Organism: Convolutriloba macropyga; assembly: GCF_964194025.1. Classification (NCBI taxonomy): domain Eukaryota; kingdom Metazoa; phylum Xenacoelomorpha; order Acoela; family Convolutidae; genus Convolutriloba; species Convolutriloba macropyga. Next base: position 11,991,630 of record NC_134481.1, on the reverse strand, counting down.
AGATACCGAATTAGACATTTGATTAATTAGACTCAGTCATAAGACTAAAAAAGAGAGTCAAAGGCCGCAAAACTCTCGAATTGATTACAAATTTACAAAAAAATTCGTCGGAGTCATAAAAAGCATAAACTTAACTCAGAAAACACAATATTTAGTCTATGGACATCATATGACCATAAATGGAGCCTGTTTTGACTTGAAGATCAAATGAAAATAGACAATCCTGTAATGTGGAAGAAAAACTGTAAACAAAACATTTTAAAATGTACAAACCCAAAATACCATCCAGAACCTTTTTTAGTGCAATGAGACCAGCGATTGGACACGAAACTGGCCTGCGCGGCTGTTGAAAAAACGCATTTTTCCAGTTTTATTCCAGGTAATTGCTGAACAGTTTTTTAGCAAACAGTAATCTTAATACATCAAAAAATGATGCAATTTTTTTTAAAGAAAATTGATATAAATTAGCAAAAGACCACTAAAACGTTAGATCCAGAACACTTTCTTAGAAGCTGGAGGTAACAATATCCCTTATCGGAGTAAACAAAGATTGTGGTATAATTAAAACCAATGAGACTATTGTTAATATTTTTATCAAATTTATAGCAAAAATTGGTCAAAACTTCAGCAAAATTAGGAAAAGTGAACAAAACAAAGGAAGTTAGTCTAATGTTCCCAAAACTTTAAACATCCGTAACTCATCGGAAAAATTCGAAATTCGAAATAATCTTTTTAATTTCAAATTCTTGACAACCTTGCTAATGATATCACTCACAACTCTGTACGATGAATATATCGATCGGCCAAAATTGACTAAACAAAAAAACCAGTTGAGCATATAGTTCCTCTCCCACTAAAGTGGGTCGGAACAACAATTACTTTTTACCAGTACATCAGTATAATGCAATCAGTATAATCCTGTAGATTAGGGAACAAAAATGGCCTGAATTTTAGTGTTAAAAGTGGCTGGTAGTAAAAGAAACGGGCAATTATTAATATAAAACTATAACTCAAGGCAATTAAATGTGACAAGTCTGAAAACGGTCGATCATGTAATTCGTCAAACTGTATCACGAAATGTGAACATAAGTTCTGAGAATTTACTTCTATTGTGTTAAAGTTGGATTAGTGTTGACATCATAGGCAACATAATCAGAGTCTTCTGACTTTCAGTCGACATCATCAATTATTCAGAGTTTAGTTATTATGATTCAGCGAACAGTAATTCTGATTCAGCGAAAAGTAATCAATTCAGTGAACAATAACTTTTGTTTAATAACGGAATTCAATTAGCTCGCTGAAGGCGTTTTTTTTGAAAAATAAGATCACTTGCCAACCACCCATTTTCCAATAATTATTTAACAACCATTTCTTTTTGCATATTCTTTGCTATATTTCAATAAATTTGGCACTATAGTAGTGCGAACAAAGTTCAAGAAAATTAATTCTCATCCATTTATTGAAATAATTTTTATAAAAATGGTTTGATATTTATTCTGAAAACGTTTTTTCCCTAGAAAAGAAAGCGAGATTAAAAATTTGATCCCACCAATTAAGATTTAATGTTTTGCAGGTTACGAGATTTATTTGAAGGAAAGTTTTCGCTGTATTATTGACAAAACATTACACAGCAATACGAGCAAGCATTACAAAATTTTTTTGATTGAGTGTGTGTGGCAAACTCATTAGTTTTTGTTTACGCTCTACGCTAATAAAATTCAGATTACCCAGTACACACTGCTCAAAAATTCCAAAGCTGAGCTCTCAAATTAAACAATTGATAGAAATCAGCCGCAAAATTGAAACGAAAATCTAATAAAAATTTCAAAACATAGATATAATCCTCAGCATTTTCTGAACAAAATTGATAAACATAACGGTTAATCCACAAAATCTAATATATTTATAACATTAAAAGAAATAGTAATTCTAAAAAAGACAGCTAGCTTACTTGACTTTTTCAGGATTAACTCCAAAAAAAATCATTTTCAACGCAACCCATCTTTTTCATCACGGTAAGAAAAGTGCTTCTAATGGGATCTTTTCACCAAAAAAAAAGAGAAAAGGGAGGCAAGTTAATTGAGTTTTTACGAGTCGACCGTGAAGCTAATTGATAACGTCATGGTCAGCTGAACAAATTTGGGAAGTTACTTGAGATTGTCGCAAGGTTGGTGGAAAAGGAATGGGAAAAGCTGGGAAAGCATATATGGTGGATAAAAAGGTGTCAAATGGAAAGGCGCTTTGAAAATAACTAAAGCATTATAGTCTGCCTTACCAAAGACAAGTAGTCACATTAAGCAAATTGAGACGAAAGCTAATTAAAATGAGACAAAATTCTGTAAAATGTTTTTGAAAATCGCCCTAAAAGGGAGCATACGTTTGAATAATATCTACCAGTTAGCTTGGATTTATGATAGGCATTACAGGTCGCATCATGCTGTTCAAGTTTGCCGAAAAAAATCTTGCTGTTCTTAATGTTGATTAAAATAAGGTTAGAATTTCCAATTTGGTGGACAAACGGATAAAACAGGATTGCATTAATTTTTCATTCAGGGCAATCGAAAACAATTCTCAAATTTGTCAAAAGAGTTATTTTAGTTAGGAAATAATAGGTTATATCCTAAACTAGCCATAATAACCCATAAAAATCTCGGAGCGATGTGTTCAGAGATGCTTGAGTTCATTTTTACATCCAAAGATCTAGCTTGTAACTATAAAAAGCATAACATCTGTCAAATTACGTATACCGATACCTTGTGATTTTGTTCACAGTAAAATATTTTATCAGCATAACTTGGATTTCAAAAGACGTAAATCTAATCATCAAGAAAAGCTGAAAATGAAAAAAGAGAACTTCCTTAAGAGAACTTCATAGTTCAAGAACATAAAAAAAACAGGCATCACCCTCTAAATCAATTACTTTTATATGGTTTACGCGCTCAAGCATTCAAACAATAAGATCAATTATGATGATAAAATTAATTTATTTTGAAAACACATTTTTTAAACAAAAAAAGAATCCTTAAATTAGAAGAGCGATAAGATTTAAATTTCGAAAATTTAAAAGTAAAAGGCCAACTGGGCCTCATACGGAAACTCTTGATGACAGACAACTTCATTTTTTAAATTAAGTTTTTGATAAATATGCCTGTTCATAACATATATAATGAAACTGAATACTCTGTGTCAAAAGCAGAACAGCAGTGATTAAAATTTAACCTCCGAGAGAAAAACAGGTAAAAGCATTTTATATCTTCAAATAATTTTATCAAAAAAAAATCAACGAACGCAGAAGCAATTTCCCAATCAACTTCCTGCCAGTTTATCGAGAAAAACAAAATGTAAATTTTTCTTTTATTATACTAAAACAAAACCAAATGTACACAAAAATCCAAAATATAAACAAAAAGAATTTTAAAAAAATGGAGCTCTATCTTTTGTAAAATTCAAAATCTGAAAATTCAAAATCTGAATATTCTGAATATTTTGTGAAATTCAAAATATTTGCAAAAAAGATCAATTTTTTTAAAATTACATACAACCTCTAAAAATGAATATCAACACACAAGTTGTGAAGAAATAATGTTCCAGATCATATGTAATTCCATTTACAATAGTTGTAAAAGAGAGCTTGTAAAGTCTGACAAAATCACCCAATTGAAATTACATTTTTGTTCTGAAATCCACCAAAAGAGAACAGTAAAAAAGACGCATAAAATATTATATACTAAGCAAAAAAATTGAAGTTTGACGGACCAACTTTTTTAAAATGGAAAAGAAGTCAGTACTTTAATCCGTACTAGCGAAGCATAAACTTTTTGTTTGTGTCAAGCGTGAGACAGCTGCTTTTTTTGGCAAAAGCAATGAACTATTTCAGGACAAGAACTGCAATTCAAAAATAGATTTGAGACGCTGCAACAAATTGAAATCGTTGATTTTATCTATGAGGCTTACAGAAGGAGTGAAAACTTTGAAAAAAGCAAACCTCATGTATACACTTCTTTTTTGTTGAAAACAATATCGACACAATTAGTGTTGTCAATTATTTTGCTATTTAGATCAATAAATGATCGCTTTGTAGGCTTTAAGCTCTCGTAATCTATTAAAAGTTATGCAGAAGCTTCGTCAATAGAATATTTTTTTAATTTGGTTCATTTGTTCCTGGTTTTCAGACATTTGTAGATAACCCTTGAACCTACTTCCTGCTTTTCAGACGTTCTTCGATAAACGCGCGAGAGATCAAAGTTAAAAACAAAAAATCAAAATAAGAGATCGAAGTGTCGATAAAACGCAATAATTCGCTAAAAAGCCAGCGAATTACAACAGACAATGGAAAAATATAACTATCTCTTACGCAAACGAAAAGATTGCTTTTAAAAGAACAACTTCAAAAAAAGACAAAATGCAACAGATAGTTATAATTACTTGCAAAATATAATTACTTGCAATTCAATGTTTTATGAAATATTAGAAAGCAAAAAAGTTCTATAATTTTGCTTTGTTGGAGTTGATGAGAAAATTTAATTTCCAGACTTTTACAATAAGACATGAAATTGCTTCCAAATGGTTGGAGCTAAAAGCTTTGAAACCGTTTACACAAATTAGCGAAAAGAATTCAAAAACTCGTCCGATCAAAAGTAAAATGGTTTTTTTTCTTACTAGTCAAGTAAATAACTTGAGATCAAACAGTTAAAAACAGTTCCAAAGTTCGCATTGAAAGATAGAAACTCACCGCTACGTAATGTTTTTTCCCTTCGTACGTTTAAAATGTTATTTTTGAAGTAAATGGAAATGAAACAGCTACAAAATAAGTTCAACTTTTAAAAACTATTAACATCCTTTTCCACAGGAATGAATTCCTACCATAAATACAAGTAAAGTTGTAACCAATATTTCTTAAGAGACGGAAAAGGAGTGAATTAAAAATTCTTTTGGGAGTTCAATGTTAGTGGCAACAGAAAAAATGAAGTTCGCAAAAAATTTGCTTCCTTTTTTTGCGGTCTCTATTTCAGCTCTAAGCTACACTGGGAACTATTTTTGGCCCTTGCTAAGTCTTTTTTTAACTGCTGTTGGATACGGCCAAAATGGAATTTTCAGGTAGGAGGGGAGGGATGTGTGTGTGTGTGGGGGGGGGGGAGTTGGGGTGATCAAAAGGTGTTTCCTATTGTTTTCCTTGGAGCTATTACTACCATTGCAAAAAGCTACAAGGAGGCGAATTAAGGCATAGATAATAAACCTTTACACTACCTTTACTATAACGACCAAAAATAAAAGAATGGGGTGAATTAATGTTACGGTGTGTAAAAATGGCAATGGCGAGAGACGAATTTTGCATGTATATTATCTAGTTTTAAGTATCTTTTTTTCTCTTTTCAACTTGTAAAAGCTGCAAATAAGACGATAGAACAACTGCACTAACTGTAGTAAATTTTTGTGACGTCAAATTTTCATTACTTTTTTATCAATCATTTTCGAGCTCAGCTAGTTTTCATTTATTTCCAAGCCAAACGGATTTGAACTAACTGCAACTAAACAAAAACAACAAATAAAAATGATACACAAAAATGGTCTTTCTTTTTGCGATTGTTTGGACTCTGGTTATAAAGAATATTCTATACATTTTTGATGCCGTTCTATCATTTTTGAGCACAAATTTTGCTAATCTGTTTGAAAAAACATACAAACAGTAGTCAAATTTATCTATGAAGATTTTCAGTTAATTAAATCTCGCTTGCGTCATATAAAACCCATCTTTATACTTGATTAATTCTCGTGCAAAATTGCATTTTAATGAAGTAATTCAAAGCACAAAGAACAAATTAGCTTTAAAAAGATTTGGTGTGGAAGAATAACTCTTGAGTATCATAAAACAGGAACACTGATTATTCATTTGAAAAAAATAATAACAAACATTAGATTGATCGTGGTTTTTTCTAACTTGATCTAACAGAAATATTACAAACCGCGAGAAAACTCGATGCAAAACAAATTTAAAGAAAAACGCATACAAGAATTTGCGTAAAAAGATTGATAATAGCCCAATTTTCAACTTCAGTTAACATGGTTTGAAAAACGTCATTAGCGTCATTAAATTTAAAAGAGTCATTAAATTTTGTTCAGAAGTTTTTCCGATGAAGATTCATACTAAATTCTTTTTGTGCCAAGCGAAACATTAAACGCTACATATCAATGTCAAAAATTATTTTTTAATTTGATAAACTTGAATATTTTGAAACAAAAGATTTCTTGATTTATCTTGACTAAACGTGACTTGAAGCTCCAAAAAAATACAATGATCTAAACTAAGCTATCAACTATCATCCATTCTTTTTTCTGACGCAACGAGTGACACATACAAACGCTCTAAACCTTTATTTATGTTCAAATATTTAAGTATTTGAAAACAATTTTCTAACATGGAAAAACTATGAACAAGCTCAATGCCAAAAAATTAGAAATTATATCAATTAAAACCATGCAGCGTCATGGCAAAACCTATAATATTTCCATAAGTTTTAAAGACATTTGCACAAAGCATAAATTAGACTTCAAACTGCTGAGCAAAAAAGCGAAATCTATTTCTTCTAGTGTCCTTCGCTTATTTAGTAATATTTATATACTTAATGTTTCCTATTGTTCTCATTAATATTCGATAGTTATAGCGAGACAGATTTACAAAAAGTGAAAATTAAACCTTTATCTGCTCGAAAAAACAGCCATACCATAACAAAACTCACTGTTTTCTCATTTTTAGTTTTGAAATAATAATCTTAAATTAAATTCACCAAAAAGCGTCAATAGAGATGGCCTTGAGCTAAAAAAAAAAGTGACATTTCAAGTGTTTCAGTAAACTCTTTGTCAACTTTTTCTAAAATCAGGGTTAAGTTATAGTTTGTGAAGTCACTTTTATGTTGCAATTCGAATTGTGTACACAATTGAGGTGCACATAATTAGCGTGGCGAAGTAATAAAGAACTACCAAAAAGATTACCGATTTTCATTAAAACAGTTCTTGATATGGAGAAAAAATTTATCATTCAAGTCAAATTATGTAATAAACATAGACAAATAAGACAATAAAAGCTATAGTAAAATAATAATTCAAACTATCATTAAAAAAATTTGCAGAATAAAGTTTACTTTTTGAATGGCTATTCCTCGCCACTATGTTGAAGTAAGAATATGTGAATTAGGAAGCTAAATCAATGTCAAATTAAACAATGCAGCTAAATTACAATTCAATTTTTTCCCAGCTTAAACTTTGTCTTCTGTGCAAAACTATTCATAGAATTAATCGTGCACAGAATTCTGTTAACTGCATTAAACTTTCAATAATAAAAAAAATTCAAAACGTTGAAATAGCTTTTGTGAAAAATGTAGAATTTAAACTTATTAAAAACAACTGATAATAATAATAATTTGTGGTTTCTGCGTAACCGCAGTGGAACAGCATTAGGCCTACAGTAGCCTGTTTTCAGCTGCCCGTTTTCTTATTATTCCCCACATTTCAGACTGATCTTTTCATGAGCAACATTGCTCTTTTTTGGTGACTATAGCCACTTTTTTTTGCGTCTGAAACTTTCACGTGGTACCATCATTGCAGCCAACATTGGTCAGGCTATGGTCAACCTGAAGCTATGGTTAAGTAAGAGCTCATCCTCACACAGATCAAGCTGTTCGTCTCTTTCTTGTTAAATGAAAATTTAGTTGATTACCAAATTTCTAAGTGAAAATTTTAAACATAACCGACTAACGTCCGTCAAATTGCTCTCAAATGAGGGAGGGCTGGAAAAGATGGGGAGGCCCTCAAATAGCCAGCTGGAGGAGGAGGGCCGGGAGGAGTGTTGGGGGAAGGGGTTTGGGGGGTTGACTGAGAGGGAGGGGCAACTTTTTTAAGTTATTAACCCCCCCTTCATATCATGAAAGTTTCGTTAAAAACAGTTTCCGTCAATCGCAAATTTAAAGAACAGTATGGCGTAAGGCTCTTATTTAGCCTCTTAATTCAATAAAGTTTACTTTTTGAATGGCTATTCCTCGCCACTATGTTGAAGTAAGAATATGTGAATTAGGAAGCTAAATCAATGTCAAATTAAACAATGCAGCTAAATTACAATTCAATTTTTTCCCAGCTTAAACTTTGTCTTCTGTGCAAAGCTATTCATAGAATTAATCGTGCACAGAATTCTGTTAACTGCATTAAACTTTCAATAATAAAAAAATTCAAAACGTTGAAATAGCTTTTGTGAAAAATGTAGAATTTAAACTTATTAAAAACAACTGATAATGATAATAATTTGTGGTTTCTGCGTAATCGCAGTGGAACAGCATTAGGCCTACAGTAGCCTGTTTTCAGCTGCCCGTTTTCTTATTATTCCCCACATTTCAGACTGATCTTTTCATGAGCAACATTGCTCTTTTTTGGTGACTATAGCCACTTTTTTTTGCGTCTGAAACTTTCACGTGGTACCATCATTGCAGCCAACATTGGTCAGGCTATGGTCAACCTGAAGCTATGGTTAAGTAAGAGCTCATCCTCACACAGATCAAGCTGTTCGTCTATTTCTTGTTAAATGAAAATTTAGTTGATTACCAAATTTCTAAGTGAAAATTTTAAACATAACCGACTAACGTCCGTCAAATCGCTCTCAAATGAGGGAGGGCTGGAAAAGATGGGGAGGCCCTCAAATCGCCAGCTGGAGGAGGAGGGCCGGGAGGAGTGTTGGGGGAAGGGGTTTGGGGGGGGGGTGACTGAGAGGGAGGGGGCAACTTTTTTAAGTTATTAACCCCCCCTTCATATCATGAAAGTTTCGTTAAAAACAGTTTCCGTCAATCGCAAATTTAAAGAACAGTAAGGCGTAAGGCTCTTTTTTAGCCTCTTAATTCCCGCCGGGATCTACTTTTTGCTCTAATTTTTGAGGACCAGAAGTCAGAAGGGTCAGACAAAAAAACGGAAATCGTTCACACACAAAATCGCATTAAAAAACCACAAGACTAATATAACTGCTACAAACTTTGTTTGAGAGCAGTTAATCAATTTTTCCTGACCATAAATTCAAATTAAAATGATGGGTTGAAAATCTACTATATCAAAAAAAAGAATTTTTTTCAGTTTTCCATTAGCCCTTGTTAAACATTAATTATTTGTTAATGAGGCAATATTCCATGGAAAAAGCTGACACCAGAATTAATAGCAATTAACAAAAAATAGCTCTGTTGTTAATTGGAGAACTTTCGCTTATGATGCATAATTGAGAAAAATTGTTGATTTCAGTTGATTGATTGATTTCTATTTGAAACTTTTCTTACAATTTATTTTTTAATTCGTTAAATAAAATGCCCAAAAATGCCATCAAAAATATGCCATTGGTATGATATGGATGCAAGTAGACATTAAACTTCAATGGCAGCTCAGGATGATGAAACGAAAACATTTGAAGGTAGAAATTAAAGTTTATTTACAAGAAATTATTTGATTCATTGTAGAAATTTACTCGTACGAAATTTTCTGGGACCAAAAATAATTCCGATAAAAAATTAAATAATAATACGCATTATTGACTCACCTTTACTTACGAAGAAGAAAATTGTTTGTTTTTCAGGCTTACCTTGACAGATTGTTTATGATAACTGAGACAAAAACAAACAAAAAAATCTAGGCAGAGCTTTATTCTGTTTGATAAATAAATTCTGACATCGTTTTGTTTGTGAAAAATACTCAAATAATTTCTTTTCATTCAATCTTTCAATTGGAGCAAGCGCAGTTTTTGCTCCGAAGCGATAGAGCACGGAAAACAAAATCAATAAAAGTAAACAGCAAGCAACAATTTCAATGGAAAATTTCACAGCGTCCGTTTGTAACGTCACGTGATTAAAATCGAGCGCGCTGTTTTTCCCATACAAAACACTTTAAAAAAAATCTGGCGTGTAAAATTTTTTAAAATTTTTGTTTTTGTCAATGTAGTATGAGTTTTGTGTATGGTATTGGGGCTAATTATTTTTTCATGAAACCACTATAGAAAACGAGATTAAAAGAAGAGAATTCTGCTGGCTAGGAGCAGCTGAAAAAGTGAGCGAATTATAAATATCGGATTAAAAGTGCTGGAACCAACTTGTGCTTTTTATACTCTTCCATTTATTGCAATGGTCAACTCTTAAATCTAATCTCAGTGAAATCTCAAATTAAATTTCAAAAGAGATTATAATAGAACAACCTCCTAAAAGCCTCCTTATTTTCCTGGATTTAAAATTCAGGATACTTTAGTTGTGATTAAGTGAATCAGAAGAGCAAATGGCAAAAGGGCTGGAAGTATAAGAAGGAAGTCTTTGCCAGATTTTCCACCAAAGGCACTTCAGCGATGAAGTAGCGAAGGTGAATGGAAAATTGGGAGCCATTGTGATCAGGCGCTCAGCTTAATGGGAATACAAGGTTTTTTCATAAGCCCTTCACTTGCACGTGCTATTGTTCACATTGTGAAGTGCTATATATCAACAAATAACGAAACTATGGGTGTGTGCATAAGTGAGAGAAAGTGCGCTGTGTGTGTATTTGTGTTGTGTGTGTGTGTTTGTGTGTGTGTGTGTGTGTGTGTGTGTGTGTGTGTGTGTGTGTGTGTGTGTGTGTGTGTGTGTGTGTGTGTGTGGGGGGGGGGGGGGGGGGAGGGAGGGGAGGGGGCTAGATATTGTTATAATAAATTCCTTCCAATAAATTCCAATTTGCATTAAATTGTCAAAATAATATTTTCGCAGTACAAAAAACTAAATAAAATTTTGGTTTCAGTTAAAATCGTCATGAAATTAACAAGACATGATTATCCTTCAAAGGAGTTTTGATATAACAGTGGAATTAATATTCATCAATGACCACCCCCCCCCCCCCCCCGTTCTTAAAGTGTAGTCGGTCAAATCGGGGGCGTTATGTCAACTCCTATATACATTAATATATTTTGACAGCAGTTAACATGAGCGACGGGCTTCATATGCATAATGAATAGACATATCAATTGAAGTTCAGAGAAAATACTTAGCAAACAAAATAATAACTATAATAAAGATAAGAAGGTTATGTTAATTGAATGAGAGGAAAGAAAAATTGGATCTTTTCTGTTTGTGCCAGCTAATACTAGAACACATTCTTTATTATTAAACAAAACAAAGAAATAACACGTATCAACTTGATTAGTTGCCATCAACTCTTAATGAATTGCTTTATTACAGAAGAGGTATGCGCGACAATTTTCTTTAAAAATATCAGTAGGGTCTTTTATTTAGAGAAGTCATTTTCCTGTAGTATTCTGCACACCATCCCCCGGTATCACTGGACAAACAAAAAATGCACACCTGGGTCGCAAAATTCTGCCGCAATTTTGGGGACAACAACCCGATGCGTGTTTCAAAAAAAATTGCAGGTACGCTGAATAGAGCAGTAGCAATCATTATCACCACAGAAGAAAAAAAAACAAATGCTTTACGACAGCAAAGTAAACAAAACAGTCCTACGACACAACAATTGCGTCCATGCTAGTCGTATCCGTAGACAATGAGTCAATGAGTAAAAGACTAGCACTTTTTGTATACAAATGTTTTATTATTAGCGAGCAACTTTCCTGTGTCTATTGCTGTTTCCATCGTGCGCCATCCTTTGTCCCAAGTTTTTGGCCGTCAAAGCACTATACCCCAAAAACATTGTTTGGAATATGCAACACACAAGTTAAAAATTGTTTTCGAAACATACAAGTTAAAATTGCTACAACAGCGGAAAACATGCTGATTTAATATTCCTTTAAATTTGATTTGGAAATCTATTTTCCCTATTTCCAGACGAAATCTTCCAATTCAGAATGCTGTGTTGTCGTTGCTTGGTTTGAAAAAATACTACTCCAGAAATACTTAATAGTTTTGATAGTTGTGAAAAAGAACTTTAAAACACTCATCGGACTGATTAGCAATTCTGTTGGTAAAACTTCATTAAAAGATCTTTTGGCCTTTCAAACCTTGTTCTAATGCAGCATGCTTTAATTGCACAATTGATCTGTCGGTTTATCCGGATTGTTGGCGAATTGTTAAGATTATGCACATATACTGCACTGAAGAGTAATTGTGAGAGTACTAGGGATCTGAAAAACATTAATTGTGCTTCAAATGGCATTTGATGACGTAAAAAACATATTGATCATATAGCCACTGCCAATTTCGAACGAACTTGTTAAAGTTGTTTTTGAAAACTCAAAATTAAATCGATTTCATTTCCTAAATATCTGCGGTGTTTTTCCGTTTTTTATCGTTGTCCGTCAAAAGTTACTTCGCAAGACCATCACTTTGTCTCAAAAAAGAAGAAGAAACGGATGCATAAATATTCATTGTTGGCGTGTTTTGTTTGAGGTACTTTTTTCAAAAACTTTTTAAAAATTTCCGGACACATTTGTCAGTTCGACGTTGTTTTTTTTAAAATATATAAACATGTGTCATCCGCAAATTGAACAGTTTAGAAAACTTCCCTGTACCCTGAGACCTGGCAAACCCTCTGCAAAATCAAAATGAAACTATTCTTAATCTGAAAACGCTAATAAGACAATTCGGGAAAAATTTGTCATACCTGAAAATAATATTCCGAAAAAAAATTTCAAATTTTTATGGCGGATCTTTTAGAAACCGGTCACTGTAGATCCAAGCTGGAATAATGCTTGACAGATGTCTAATGTTTTTATTACTATTTCTGGCGAATTTCCACTACAAAAAAAATCATCTTTGGTTGCAAGTATTTTGTTTTAGCTAATATGCTTCAGAACATATCATCAAACTGAATGTTATCAATTTACCACTCTGCTTTGCTGACTTGCATCTCTATAGATTTCCTTGATAAATAGGACCACTTGATAAATAGGTTTTGGGAATTTTTCGAGCAAACCAAGGAAGACGAGTTTCTAGATGCGTCCGTACTTGAGAACTACTTACAGAATTATCGGTTGGAAAGATATCTTCTATTACAAAGCTATCGGTCGGAGCGTCCTGAATTACAGTGCTCCCATTTGTGCTTCCACAATCGTCAACACAACCTGGAACCACCTGCAAACACGACGAAACATTGCTATTTGCACAATTACTGGCTATGTAAAAAAATCTGACATCAATGACTTACACAATGAGGGTGAAATGATGCCTGTTAAAGCTCACAGAGAAATGATAGCAGAGCAATTTCTGGCCTGCACCTATCAGAGCCACCGTGTTGATCACAAAACTACCTTCTCAACCAGTTTTCGTCCCATGAGACCGACACTAAATGATACTCATAGGGACCGCTTGAAGCAACAAACAAGCAATAAAGAGCAACTAAATCGCAAAGAATACAAAAATGCTTTGAGAATAATCCACCAACACACGGTCCATACTCAGTTGAACCAAGATAGCAAGCAACTGGGCACACCCCCACCGAATATAGCAAAACAAAATCTGCCAAGAATCGCACGTATCCGATTAGCACAACTGGGAACTGGATACTGCCCCTGCTAAACTCTTACTTGAGTAGGACCTGTAACAATGTTGTTAATCGTTGTCCCAAATGTGAAGGAGCACCACAAGATAAAAAGCACATTTTCAACTGCAGTAAGAACACCAAGGTACTGAAAGTGATTGACCTGTGGGAAGGACCAGTAGAGGCAGCTATCTGGCTGGACTTAATACCATCAGTCCAACACGACCACACTGCACAGAATAATCCGCCTTCTATGCCCTTTTGCCCGATGTTGACGATTCCCCTTCTGGCCCCCTAAACCGGTGACTGCATGTAATTCAACATGGCGTAGATACAGAAAGGTCGCCACACCACGAGCAAATTGTGGATAGGCAGTCACACTACTGTTAACATATCTTTTTAATGATATAAATGCAGCTAAGGCACCAGTTACAAACGGCAATAAGCGCTGGTATCCCGCCAAATTTACCTGCAAATCACAGCTCTCTGCGACAGCTACAACAACAACAACAAGGCCAGTTTCTGAAATAAATTACCGCAAACGAATAATGAGAATCAGAAATCATAAGGTTCACGCTGAACGGTTTTTGCAATGGTGTTCTGAAAATAATCCTGAAAATGAAAACACAGGATTTTTTAAATTAAAACTGAGGACTATTAACATTTAAAGCAATTTTGTTCCAATGTTTTGCATTTTCTCAAGTTTGAGGCGCCAGTAAGTTTTAGAATTCCAAAAACTGAAACAGTGAGCAAAATAGTCGTTTTGATTGCGTTTTGTTAATAAAGGTTTGACTAACTTCTTTTTATATATATTTATCGGATCTTACGAGAACATTTTTCTGAAAGGAAGATATTTTTAAATATCATGAAGTCTTATAAAGTCTGACTAAATTTTGCTGTTCTGTAATTTCTCTGTTCTGATGACTGCGAATTTTCCTGACAAAGTCCTGACAAGAGTCTAACGAAATCATACAGCAGGCGATGCAACATCTGATAAAAGCTGATAAGATAGTTTAGTAGGAAATTTTTCAAGTCTTTCACCAAAATCTCAACTCACCGGGGAATGCTTTAAAGCAAAATATTTTCGTCCTAATGCAGTGGATCATCAATTGACGGTCATTCGAATATATCAAATTTTTAAAATTCAAGTACGTTATTTAGACTCCAAGTACCTTTAGAATTTGATATAGAATAGATTCAATTCAGAAATCTGGGGACAATTATAACGGATAACTTCTGTGTCTAATTGAAAAAAAATATCTTGAAATAAGCATCATTATGCTAAGAAATATAGATTAATCAGGCACACTTAACCACGAAAAGAATTAATGAAAAGAATCTGTTTGGAAGAAAATTTTTTAGCAGTGACGTTAATTTGTTCAGCCCATTTAATACAAAAAACACAATGTGTCATTACTCAAAATCACACAAAGTGACGTTAAAATGACGTGAACAAATAGGTTTTGTTCAGGAAACAAGTACCTAAGTCCGGTACCCACACGCGACTGTTCCGAATCAATACCACTCTCCCTCCCTCTGACGTCTCCCAGGAAAGAACCCCTTGTTTGTCAATGCCCACTGAGTTATCACTCAATCAGGAACCCAACACGCAGGGGACAATTCCGGTTAACACCTGAACATTTGTTCTCACCCTCTTGTTTTTATCCCAACATTCCCAAATCAGAAAAGAAAAGTGCCTACCACTGTGTGAAGAAATTACAAATTGCTTTCGGGTTTTGAAATTAGGGGTATATCAGCACCGCCCTAGTCATCATGAACAGACCCAAAAAGTCAAGGGGGACAATATTGATTCAAATTACACGGTCGAGAACATAGATAAGGTCAATTCAAACTATTTTCATGGGTTCGCACAACGACTTTTATATGCGAAAACGATCGAGCTCACTTTTTTACATGGGCCCAGGCATGGTGTATTAATAGAGTATCATACTGAGAAGTTTCATGGGTCAATACATAGGCTCTTTTCATGGGTGATTATTTTGATCAAAATTGTTTTCATTGTTCAATACTTGGTCTTTTCATGAGTCAAAAAACAAATTAAATGTGAGATAGTTAAACGGTTGTTGGAAGTTTCTCAACTCGAATTAAAAACTGACTTTAGAGATTTTTTGAGACCAATCGGGGCTTGGCTACATGACACCATGTCTACTTTTAAAAATTCCACCGCTAATTTGTTTTATACTTCAGAAGTATTCACACATTTGATTAACTCAAAATAATTATTTTAAACTTGATTTGCGCAAAAAAGGACACTCAAGAGTTTGAACACTAATCATTCGCTACCAACTTATAGGACTGAATTACAAATAATATAATAATGTTCAATTTATGGGTAAAGTTTAAATTTTGGCGTCATGACGTGCTCAAAAACTTTCCGATGACCCTGATCGTAGAATAACTAAACTGAATAAATCACCAAATTAGAATTTCTCAAAATCTTTCCCTTCCAAATTTTGAAACTATCTGTTAAGACTTATTAAAAGCCTTAAATGCATTAATTAAAAAATAAGCACTGAATTATTTGAAATCCTTGAAACGCGAAAAAGGAGGTACTTAGAACTGTTCTTCCATATTCAAATAACACATTGACACATTTAAATCCTTCTCTTAAAAGAATAAAACGTAAGTTATGAAGCTATAATTGAATTTTGGAAGCCTTTAAAAAATTGTACACAGTACGACAAAGAGGCGTACGTCAAAATTTCAGCCTTAGTAAAAATCGAGCGAAAATTAGATACATGAAATGAACGAAATTAGGAGATAAGCTTTGTATTTTATTATCCGCAAAAGGAGTTACACTATTTTTGCGAAATTGAGATATAAAATTGTAAATTAAGTGACAGGTCCAGTAGCACGTTTTTGCTCATTTTAGGTATCTATTTTTCGCAACAAGTTTATCTCTAGTTCGCAAATAATCCTAATTAAAAGCGCGCTTTTGAGCTTGCAAAAGTAATTTAAGGCTTTAATAATTGAGCATGCAAAAGAGATTTGAAGCCTTTAAAGTGATTTAAAGATAGAATTAATGACGCGACAAAATATATTTGTTTAGAATTTTGGTTTATATTGTTTTTTGAATGGAAATGATTTCATATTTGATATAAACCCTTTTCCTTTACAGTACCATTGTAGCAAATACACCACCAGGACGGAATCCTGAGACATCCCAAAGGGATTGACATTTCATGGGCAAACGAAGAACCATTTCATTTTTTTTTTAAAAACTCCAATACCTGAGTATCAAATAAAACTGTCATTTTAATGTTTGCGCTGAAATGTTAATGTTTATAAACTGCCACTGAAAAATTGCACTTGTAAACTTCTGATTCTGAATTTAGTATTTAAGAGATTTTTTTATAGCGAGGGAGCAGAATGGAGGAATTTTTCAGAAAAAATTATAAGACGCCTTCAAACCTGTAATTAGACGCAAAATATTAATAGATACCTATAAACCAGCGAATAGGCGCAAAAAACTTTTTTTCAAATATTGGTAGACCTCTGCAAACCTGTAAAAAACCCAAAAAGCGGTCGACCAAGGAAAGTGTTTTTCAGAAAAAAATAATGGAAGTCCAAAACAGACGCAGAATTGAAGAATTTTTTCGGAAAAGTGCAAGACAACTGTAAAGATGTAAATACACGCAAAAATAATGAACAATCTCAATTTAACAATTCATTTGTCGAAATCAAATGCAAATCACTCATTAAATCAAATGTAGCAACAAAAAACATACAATTCAAATATGATTTTTTAAACCGAAATTTCCCTCTGTCCAATCTCATCTTGTTATAGACAAACATGAGGGCTTAATAAGTTGCTACAGGACAATTCTTCTTTTTTGAGGTGACCATTGCAAAATGACCCATGATTTAGCAGTGCAAAAGTATCGAAATTCTGTAAAAACGTACACACAGTGCGAATCCAAGAATGAAAAAAAAACTTGATCTAATATTGATGTTTCTGATCTATTGAAAACTGAATTACTTAGTAAGATTGAACTGCGCGACTTGTCGCGAAGAAGAAACGGAAAAATGATTGTCTGATAATAATCAGGCATGAAAAAATGAACAAAAGTAATATTTACAGTCAGCGGGAAATTAATGAGTTGTGATCAAGGAGAGTATTCGCGGGGCGAATGCTATTAGTACTAATTTTATTAGTACTCAGAAGACAATTGAACTAAATTAAATATGCAGCGTGTTTCGGTATCACAGTTTCCTCTTAACAAGAAACTGAATAGTGCAATTCTTTATTCAATGTATTAAATATATCACAGTGTATTAGGTAAATAACAATATTGTAGATACTTATTAAAATATTTGCTGGTTATCATAGCTAAAAACTTATATTTGCTGGTTATCATACTTAGCGATAATAAAAAATTAAGAAAATCAAGGAATATGTGTATCAGCGTTTTCTGAGAGGGTTTTGTAGGTTTAATTTTGGTTTTCCGCATCCCAATCCTGCTGTCCTCTTTCATACTCATAATCAGAGTAACTCTGATTAATATCGGCCAGGTAGCGTATTCGTGGTTCTGGTGGAGATACTCCTTCAATTACTAAATCGGAAGGACAATGAAAACCCACAAGAGGTGCTTCTTCCTGAATATAAGCGACAATTGATGACTGAGAGGCTTGTAGTTGCGGTGCACTAATAGCAGGCGTGTCAGTAACTGTGCTTGCAATGCAATTGAACAATTCGGAGTTCTAGGATGGAATTGCGGCGCAATTGCATGTGAATTATAGACACTTTTTGTTGTCGGCATGTAGAGGTATTGGGTAGGATTGAAATGGGTTCGATTTCTTGAATCATTTTTGCAGTGTTTTGTCGTCGTGGCCTTTTTGTAGACTGAGTTTTTATGTTTTCTAATCTATAGAACTTAGGAGCATTTCGGCGTCTTTTTGAAGTAAATGTCTCAGTGGCAGTCTCTTGTCCTGGCGATTTTGCAATGGAAGGTTGTGGTGGAGCGGAAATTGTTGCGGCTTTAGACTGAGTTCTTATTTGTCGACTTCTTGAAATCCGGCTTCGTTGGTTTTTGGGCCAAGATTGCGCGTTGGACATTTGGGTTTTTCGACGAGGCTACGGAAACAGATTCGGAACTTCAGCGGTGGATTTTGTTCTCGCCACTCCACTTCTTCCTCAATTTTTGATATGTTTCGCCACCTTCTCTTGTGGGTTTACCAAAAGGTGGAACTCGGCGTTGTGCATATTCCTATTGTGGGGTTGCACGTTCCTTGCTGGAGCCTAATATAGCCAGATCACCTTTTCTTATAAGAACTGGTTGTTTGCCTAGGTTATTGATGACTGAAACAGCGGGGAGACTTTTTAGACCACGGATCCGGTTGCCAGAACCTCGTACAAGACTTCGAGCTTTGTCTTTGAGAGCTTGTTAGCTGGTGTAGTGCTCGCTAATTTGATTTGAAACGAGAATTCGCTGTGCGAAATCAGGTTGGTTAACTTCTGGTGTAGTATGATCCGCGATTCATCATCTCCAGTATCCTGATACCGTTGTCCTGCGTCTAGTTGGGCTTTGTTCATGGCCAACTCCACCTTGTCATTTCTTTCTAGATCAATTCATACCCGTTCATCTAGATAGTGGTCCGCCGAAACCGCCGAAACCTAGATAGTCTTCCACCAGAAATTAATGATTTAATTGCATGCTTTACACTGAAGTCTTTATCTTTTAATCTGACACACGAAAGTGGGGGTTTCACCGTTTCTTTCATTCACTCCACCAAACCAATAGCTTTATGATCTTTAGCAGGCGCCCCGCAAATGTCAATATTATTTTGATTGCAAAATGAACGCACTTGTTTTCCAACTAAACAACGGGCCTGATCTAGACGTATAGGTTGTGGTATGAATATGTACATGGTCTTGAAGAAATTTAAATTATATTGCCACCAACAGCTTTTTCGAACAGTTCTGCAGACGGATCTTTAGGATAACGGCCAAATGCGAAAAAATGCCAACAATATTTCTCAGCTTCCTTTTCAATTATAAATGGGCGTCCAAAATCAAATTGGGTTCCTTCATTAGGTTCTACGCAATATTTATGTGGTTGCCATTTAGATGCTGGTATTAGAGGTTTCAAGTTCTTACCTGTTTCAGTGCACTGTTGGCATTTGAGACAACCCTTATTGATTTAGGGCCACCATGCATTTTGCGGTACATGTAGGGCCGCCATGCATATTGCGAAAAGGAAATCATTCCCCAACTACCGGGGTGTGTTGCGTGGAGCAACTCCATTACTGCATCTCCAAGGACGCGTAGAATTGCCACGCGATTGTCAACACAGATGCACCCTGATTGCTTCTGGAGTTTCCTCTAAAAATTGTAGGGACTGATTGAGCGGCAATGGTCCTCGTCTCCGTTGATGACTGCATCCCGATTGCATCTTTGGACGTCATGATTGCCAGAAAATTGTTCGTAAAAATTTGATTCAGAGTGGATTCGAATATCTCCTCACGAGATAGTTCGAGCTCTGAAGTATTATTAGTCCCTCTCGATGAACTGGTCACATTCCTAGTCGATGATGTTGGAGTCGAGTGAAAGGTGACTCTCGCTGAGGGTTGATGAGATACTGTGTTAACGTCGACCATTTTCATATTTTGTTTTGCAGAGCAAATACAGAGTTAGATTTGAGCAACTGTTTTGCAGCGTGATTGAAGGCAGAAAGCGATTTTGAATTGGAATTTGTGAGTGTGGAAGGTATTTGCGGAATCTAACTGAATCGAACTATTCAAGAAAGTGAGGTAAGAGTTTTATCTGAATATAAGCTTGAAATTGCGTCGAAAATGCAGAAAAAGGTTGCTACCGCAAATTTGCTGTCATATTTGTTACTTACAGCTGCTTTTTGATTCCGTTGGCGCAATATGTAGTCGTTAAGTCCCATTATTTGGCCAGAAATATGATTAATGTGCAAGTCAATTCTTATCATTCCAACGAGTCAATCTGCAGTTGGAGGATTTATTTGAACGATGATCTTTCATGATTGACGAAGATGCTCTATCATTGGTGAAAACGGTGAAAAAATTTCCAAAAAGATAGTATTTAAAGTATTCGACTGACCGAACTACTCGTAGCAATTCCAACTCATTTACACAATTTCGATCTTTCTTTGAATTAAGGAAGCGCGGCGCGAATACAATTGTTTTTCAGCCATCTACCGTTTGCTGCTCTAATGCGGCTCCCAAACCAGCGCGTAAAGAATCACCACACTTGTTTTTAAATTGGGATCGTAATGTGCCTTTTTTGTTGATTCTAATATTTGTGGCTTACTTTTCTCAAGTGAATGTCGTGTTGCGATGTCCAAATAAACTTGTTGCCCTTTTTAGTTTTAATCTAAATGGACGGCAACGATGGGCAGGAATTGGTACAAATTTATTTATGTGATGAACAAAACCTAAAAAGGATCGTAATTTCTTCAAATTAGTTGTTGGACTAGGTGCCCGATTTGCTGCGGGTTTCTTCGAGGGGCTAAATACCAGATTGAGTAAAACGGTATCCGAGCCATTCTAATTATGTAATGTCGAAATGACATAGTGCTATGTTGATTCTAAGGTTATCGACGGCTTTTTTTTTGCAAACAACCGTACAAGAGATTCACTTGATTTTCTAAAGTTCCATGGCGCACAATCAAAATTTCTTCAAGAAAACAATGTGTATATCTCACTCCCATTAACGTATAATCCATTGCTTTTTGAAACTCAGCAAGCATTTCAGTAAGTCCGTAAAAGCAGTTTTAAATCTGTATGTGCCAGTCGAATCACCGCTAATAAAATTAGAGTTGCAATGGCGTGCTGTATCCGGGTGTGAATTAAGTTGACTGTGTACGCGTATTGCATATCCAAATTTGAAGAGTATGCGGTATGAGATGAGTCAAGTTCATTTAAATTTTGTGTGAGGAAGTCTATTAAATTGTCAATATTCGGCAATTGATATTTGTTCTTGTGTATGGGTTTGTTTAAATAATTGGAAGAGCTTATTTTACTGAATGACCACGTTTGACAGTTATGACAATTGGTGAAAAAAATTCGATCCAACCTACTATCCAATATTTAAATATGTCCGTTTGAAATTAATTTATGAGTTTCGGTGTTAACTTTTGATTGTAGGCTTAATCGCACCCTTAGTCCTTTCTGGAGACTAGGGATAATTTGTTTGTGGAAATTCGAGTGAACAACAAAGTTCTTTGGTTTGCCGGTTCAACAGCTCGGAAAGGTCTTCGTAAATTTGTTTTTAGTGGACATTCATGTTGTGGTCGATCAACTATTTTTACGGTTGTTTTTTGAATTGAAAAGACTAGTTGATGAGATACATCTTTCACTAGTAGATGTTTATTCCACTCCCTGACAACAATAATATCAAGTTCATTCGCTGCGCCATCGTTAACCGTAATTCAAGAGTGTATTTTGCCCACTGTTGCTATTGGTGTATTTGAATACGTTCTCGATTCCCGTGCATTTGCGCCGCGAACCCAAAAGGAGAATTCGTCTGTTGCGACTACACGGCAAGCTAAGCTTTCATTTATGATTGTACATACGCTACCCGATTTCACCATTATCGGTGTTCCGATTGTTACTTGTTGATTGATAGTTTCAATCATTTTTGATTCACTAGAGATAGTAGCTACGCAATTATCATCAGATGAATAATGAATTGAATCAAAGTCAGGGTTACAGCTTTTATGGAGTTTAAATTAATGGTCTTCATTATGTGTTGTTTTTACCGATTCGACATTAATAATTCGTTTATTTGGTCCTTTAATTGAATTGGAATTTCGATTTTTAGATCGTTTAAACATTTTTACGAAATGGTTTTGCAATCCACAATTGAGACAGTTCGTTCCTTGGGTCGGGCACACTTTTCTACGTTCGAAATTTAACAACCATTTTGGCACCTTTGATTCAGTTTAAGATTTGTCAATTGACATGTTATAAAAATTGCGTGTGTTCGCTACACGGGTACGTATCACAAAATTTGTATTGGATCCGCGTTGCGTATGAGTCTCATAAATGATCGCCAGTTTCAGTGCACTCTGTCGTTCCACTGTTTCTCGTAGTAGATGTCCTTGACTTTCTTCATATGACGTTTTGGCAATAAAAACATCTTTATCCAATGTATCTTCCTTATCTCCGAAATCACAGTTATAAGCAAGTTCTTTTAGGTTTAAAAAAAATTTCCGCAGATTAGCCTTTTTGATATTTTTACATTAAGAACTAATAACGCCCAAAAGTAATGTTCCACTGTTTAATAAAAACAGTATCCATGGCAGTCCACAAATCTTGTTGTCATTTCAACTACATTTCCTCTAAGGTTTTTGCTGTTGAACGCGCGACGCCCTTCCAACCCAAGACTTAGAGATGAAAGTGAGGCTGCACCTTCAGCTTTGACTTTCGCACTTTTATTCCTCCAAACTAATTTTAAGCCTTGCGAAGCTGGCGTTCAAGTTCAGTTGCAGAGTTTGTTTTAGAATTTCTTTTCATAAATGGGTTCCAGTGGCAAGGTAACTGTCTTAGGTCGTGGTTGTAACAGAACGTCAATTTCAATTCATTTTTTGGCTAAGATTGCCGTTTTTAAGTGTAGTTTCCATTTTTCGTATTTCAATGGGTGTTCCACAGTCGCTTTTTCCCAAAGGAGTTTTACGCGCAGAGGTTATCTTCCTGAATCGCGCACTGCTGGCTGCGCATTAAAATTGAACTATGGTTTCGCAGTGCAACAGTATCGAAGTTCTGTACAGTGAAAACGCGGTGCCAATCCAACATTGAAAATAACTTGATAAAATTGTGATCTTTCCGATTTAGTGAAAACCGAATTACTTCGCAAGATTGAATTGCGCAATTTCTCACGACGAAGCAGAATAAAAGAGTGATTGTCTGATAATAATCAGGCATCAACAAATGAACAAAATTAAATTTTACAGACAGCGGGAATTTGATGAGTTGTGATCAAAAGGTGTATTCGCGGGGCGAATGCAATTAGTACTAATTTTATTAGACCTCACCTGACAATTGAGCTAAATTAAATGTGTACAGTGTTTCCGTCTCAGATTTTTATAGATAGAACAATTTACCTAAATGCTAGGTTTTTTGATGAAATAGCCAATTCAACCATAAAAGCATGAAAAAAGAAAAATTTGAAACTGAAGGATTTTTCAGAAATTAATTTGTTTGTTAAATTTGAAAAAGCTATCTTAAAACAGCGAGGCTTGAATACAAATAAAAACCCTGAAAAACCATGAAGAAATAGTGAGGCCACGATCAAAAATATCAGCTGATGATATTTTCATTTTCTTTTACCCTGAGAAGAAATAGGTATTTTTCAGAAGTTAACTTATTTGTAAAATTTTCTGAACAATCTCTAAAGAAAGGCTTTGGGTGATGCCAATTACTTTTCGCGGCCTACAACACACATCAAATAAAATCATTGTGATAGATTTGAGCCCCATATGGTATATTACTAACCAGTAAACCACCTTAAATCACTTAATTGCTATCAGTTATTAAACGCGCATTAGTTTGGGATTTATTGCGGATTATAGATACATTCAATTCAAAAATTAGTTATATTCAGTGCAAAATGGAGTTACCTTGCGTGCGGAAAAGAGATAAACAAATCGAGCAGATTCGTAATAAGAAGGTCACGAAAAATAGGACACACAGCCTGTATCTCAAGTTCGCGGTTAAAATTTCGACACTTTTGCAAACACGGGTTGCGCAAATTCTTTCAACTCTGCCTGTTTTTGTTAAAGTATCTATTTTTTTGCAAATTTGTTGCATTTTTAATGTAATAACATAGGAAAAACAAACATGATATACGCATATCGGGCAAATTTGCCCGTGACGGTTTGAGTATTACTTTTGCGGCGTAATGCACTATAAATTAAACTAAAAACACATTTAAAAACGTAAACAACTGTTTTGCTCAACTATATATAAAAACCTTCAAAATCTATATCAGTGACGACATGAAAGCAAAATTGAAATGATATCTAAAAGATCTTAAAAAAATGAGAACAATTTGTTATTTTGAGAACATAAGTTATATTTAGAAACATAATAAAAACACTCAAGACATATTTAAAAACGAATAATTTGCTCCAAAAATATTAGTAAATTTTCATTAATAATTTTCCATATTGAAAGCACTTGATACATATTTAAAAAAGAATTAATTTTCTTTAAAAACATTAGTAAATTTTCCTTATGAACCGATGTTATGAACCGAACAAACTAGAACCGATATTAGTACACTTTGATGCCTGCATCCAGAATCTTGAATACCTAAAGACCGGACAGACCAACAATGAAAACAGCCCAGAGAACGCTCAGATCAGTTGAAAAAATATGTTGAACATCTGTACTTTTCAACTGATCTGAGCGTTCTCTTGGCTGTTTTCATTGAAGGTCTTTTCAGTCTTTAGTTATTCAAAATTCTAGTACACTTTCTTTGCTGGATAAAGGCAGCAAAAAGTGTATTAATATCGGTTCACGTTTGTTCGGTTCATAATATCGGTTCATATAGAAAACAATTCCAGTGATTTTGTATTTTTTAACACTACGTGTTAGTATTAGTCGTTTTGCAACAACCATTTTCCGCAAAACTTTTCAGTTTTTTTAAAGTTAAGTTGTCAAGTTTGGGGTTTCTGGTGAGCCAAAGCGCACAGTCAAAATAAAATAAGCTGAGCAGCTCAGCAGAAACAATACTGTTTTGTGTTAGAAACATTGGAGAAAATGAACAGGAAATCAAAAATTACAAGGTTTGTTTCTATTGTGAGAAGACGTTTGTATATCATTGAAACTATGTTTTCAGATCAAAGTTCTAATAGGTAGTTGTTAGCATCAATCATTGTGAAGAAATGTAACTGAACGATTTGAGATCAATTAATAAACGGAGGGGGCTATTGGCATGTTTCAGCAATTTATGAGTGAAATTGTGCCAAAATTTTTGAAATATCTCTAAAACCACAAAATAAGAAAAGGCAAATTCTAAAGAGCTTGCAAGCTGATTGAAAGCCATAAATATTGTAACCCAGCATCACCGATTATGGAAAATTTGATAATTGGCTGCTGGTATTAAAACATTTCCGAAAAAATGTCTGATTAGTCTGTGGAATTTTCTGAGCGTTTCATTCTCGGGGGTCTTCAGTGGAGATGGCTCATTTCCTTAAAGCAGTTTTCCAGATTTTGTTCAATTTATCAAAAAACAAATATCAGAAAGTTCCATCAGGGGCTTGAGAGAAAATTGTCTAAGCTAGAACTATGTTGTTGTAGGTGTAAAATAACGAGATCTAAGACAAAATGAAAACATTGCAGGAGAAATCCAGAACGGGCCGCTGCAAAGTCTGTCACGGTAAATTTTCTGTAAATTTTGAGAAACTTTAGCTCTAAAAAGCACTCGAAACTAAAAACGTTGACAACTGCTAAGCTGCCACCTTTTTTGAAGACCATTAGATGAATCGTTGAACAACTTTGGCGAAAATTTGAAAACACGAAAAAAATTTTATCAAGTTTCAAAAACTGCAATTTATTGCAATTTTCACCTTGCAAACGTTGATAAGATGAGCTCAAAACGTAAAAACAAAGCTAGAAAGGGTATGCAAAATGCTTTATTGATTGGTGAACACGCAAAAAATAATTTGTTTGTCAAATTAAAAAAAAAACTATCCTAAAACAACGATGCTTGAATACAAATAGAAACCCTGAAAAACCATGACGAAATAGTGAGGCCACGATCAAAAATATCAGCTGATGATATTTTCATTTTCTTTTACCCTGAAAAGAAATAGGTATTTTTCAGAAGTTAACTTATTTGTCAAATTTTCTGAACAATCTTCAAAGAAAGGCTTTGGGTGATGCCAATTACTTTTCCCGGCCTACAACACACATCAAATAAAATCATTGTGATAAATTTGAGCCCAATATGGTATATTACTAACCAGTAAACCAATTTAAATCACTTAATTGCTATCAATTATTAAACGCGCATTAATTTAGGCTTAATTGCGGATTATAGATACATTCAGTGCAAAAATTAGTTATATTTAGTGCAAAATGGAGTTATCTTGCGTGCGGAAAAAAGATACAGATATATAAAAACTGTATATAAAAACGTTCAAAATGTATATCAGTGACGTCATGAAAGCAAAATTGAAATTATATCGAAAAGATCTTAAAAAATTGAGAACAATTTGTTAATTTGAGAATATAATTATATTTTAAAAAAATAAAAACACTGAAGACATTTAAAAACGAACAATTTGCTCCAAAAACAAAGTAAATTTTCCTTATGAAGCAATTTTATGAACCGAACAAACCTGAACCGATATTAGTACACTTTGCTGCCTGCATCCAGAATTTTGAATACCTAAAAACTGGACAGACCAACAATGAAAACAGCCCAGGGAACGCTCAGATCAGTTGAAAAATATGTTGAACATCCGTACTTTTCAACTGATCTGAGCGTTCTCTTGGCTGTTTTCATTGAAGGTATTTTCAGTCTTTAGATATTCACAATTCTAGTACACTTTTTTTGCTGGATGCAGGCAGCAAAGAAAGTGTACTAATATCGGTTCATAATATCGATTCATATAGAAAACAGTTCCAGTGATCTTGTATTTATAAAAACTACGTGTTAGTATTAGTCGTTTTGCAACAACCATTTTCCACAAAATTTGTAGTTTTTTTTCAAGTTAAGTTGTCAAATTTGGGGTTTCTGGTGAGCCATGTCGCGCAGTCAAAAAATAATAAGCTGAACAGCTCAGCAGAAACAAAAATGCTTCGTGTCAGCAACATTGGAGAAAATGAACAGGAAATCAAAAATCACAAGGCTTGTTTCTATTGTGAGAATATGTTTGTAACTTATATAACATTGAACTTATATTTTCAGCTCAATTTTCTAATACGTAGTTGTTCACATCAATGATTGTGAAGAAAATTATGTAATCGAGTTGAGAACATTAAACAAACGAACGGGACTATAAGCAATTTGAGCAATCTGTGCCAAAATTTTTGAAATATCTCTAACACCACAAAATAAGAAAAGGCAAGTTCCAAAAAGCTTGCAAGCTGATTGAAAGCCACAAATATTGTAAAAAATTGTTCAAAAAAATTTTAAAAAATTGATGTTTCTGATTTCGTTTTAATTTGAAAAACGTTTAAATATAGAGTGAAAAAAGCCAAATTAGTTCTAGCTTCTACAATTCTGGCCTCATAAGTCCTTGCGAAGTGATTTGTTGCGATACTAAGGGGAGACATCTTGCATTGTGAGACTAAATTTCCGTTACTTTACTTTTTTGTTTTCATCTTCTAAAGAAAGGCTCTTCCCCTTAAACTGCTTTTGAAGGACGTTTTCATGAGGCAGAAAAAAATTCCTCACCAACTACGATTTTTTGGTTATTAGTGAAAAAATTAACCATATACGCTCCGGTGCGGAGTCGGTAAATGGCCAAATTTGGGGAACATCTGTGATCTTGATTTAGCTTCTACGCCAGTGTTTTGAGCAATCGAAACATGTTCTGCTGATTGAAGAACTTTTGTTCATCCAACATTTATAATTTTCTCTTTTTAGGCAAAGCAGAAACAAGTTTTACCATTTAATTTTTTTGAGAATATGAATTAGATGCGTGCATGTTTAGGTAGCTGCCTCAAAATAATTAATCCAACTCTTCTGCGTGGACAAAATTTTCTTTTAAAATTAATTTTCTGGCCTTTTCCGAGACAAGTACTGAGTACTCTAACATTTTTCTCCGAAAAGGTAAATAGCTTAGATATTTGTACAAAGAACCGACTCTTGTGAGACCCGGCCAGAAAACTCAAAAAATTTTGCTAAAAGTTTCGCTATAATAATCCCACGGTGAGGTCCAGGACCCAAGACCCATGTCGATCAGACCAAAAATCAGTTATGGGCCAGACCGAACAGGCTTTGCCAACTTTGGGCCAGACCGAGCAAACTCAGGGATAGACTCCGCAATAGACCAAAAAGACCAAAGTTTAGACCGATTTTGTTTGTCATGGCCAGACCGACTTAAATATGTAGAGTTACATTTAAAAAATAGTACTTATGCGTTTTAAACTTTAGGCCCAAAAATTAACTTATACTACATCGACTGTTTTTTAAACACGAAATTGTCATATCCAAGAATCACGGAGTATTCAGTAAGCAACATTCATTGTTTATTTCTCTGCTGTTAAGTTGCTAGTTGCTAAAGATCGGCTGCTGCCTAAAAACGATCAATACAGGGCTCAAATAATTTTTTTGCAGAAAAACCACGAAATGCTTCCCTCAACAGAAAAAGTTGCTATCTTATTAGAAGAGGTCTTGAGCAAAACACGCACCGTTTTTAACACCATGTTATCCAGCGATGAAATTAATATCACCTCCAACAGCGCCACACGCATCTTCATCGAAAAAAAATGATTGACAAAAAATACACGAAAACAGAGATCAAAATCGCAAACATAGTCCCTGTAAACACAGCACCACCAAATATTTAATCAAGCATCCAGAACTTCAGTCAAAATGGACAAACTAAGAATAGTGCAATGGTACTGCCAAGAACTAATCAACAAAATGGTTGACTTGGCCTTAATTTTAACGAAATTGACATGAATATGGTGTGTGTAAACAAAACCCAAAGTTGGTAAAAGAAAACTATCCCAAATAGTTACGTGGTAGCAGCTGAAACTTGCTCTAAAAACATCGCGGATCTCTCATTTTAAAAAAGAACAACATCATTTTAAAGCAAAAATAAAAAGGTACAAAAAGAACTTTTGGTACAAAAGAGATGAAATCAGACGAACCATTGAAATCTTAAAAATAAGTTAAGCTGCCCTTGATTAAAAACTTTTGATTTTTTTCCGTCTACAAATGTCGAGCCAAGCCCCTGGATGTAGAAAAAATTTTCGAAGAAAGAATGCAAAACGATTTTACATGTGACGACTTTAACTCTTCACATCAGGAACTAAACTTTTCGTAAACATCTTAACAGCAATCCATTTACATACCAATCATCAGACCATAAAAGCAAAAACACGCCGGATTTGCACATTTGCGATATTTATTTGCTTGAGCTTTTCAATGAGCCTTTTTACTGTATCAAATAATATAGGAAGCAATCATAGAATAACAATGGCGACAGTTAACATGAATTTGAATGATTTTGAAGGACAGGGAAAACAAAATGTTTCACACGAAGTCGAATAAAACTTTCAGACGCTCAAGGAAAGGGTTTCATATAATCAAACTTTTAGCCCCCGCGTTACTCAAGAAAAAATGACATCAATCAATTGTGAAAAAAAATGTAAATTTACATCACGAAGCACTCGAAGACTCTTCCATTAATACAAATCTGTTTCCATACAGTTTTGAGACACAAAAATTGGTGAAATGGGAAAAAGCTAACAGAACTAAAAATCGCAGCCAGGGATGAACGCAACAGAAAAAAATCACTAAGAACAGAAATAATTCACCTCCAGAAGAAAATAAAACGATCCATAAGAAAACGCGAGCAGAAAAGAATAGCTAAAAAAGTTGGAATTGCTGGTGACAAAAGCAGCCATGGGTTCTCGAAAGCGATTAGCGACCTAGCCATTGAGAATCAGTCAAAACACAAAAACCACGGACTACCCAAAGTCAGTTTACAAAGTGCATTGCAGTCGCAGTCCCTGAAAAAAAATAAAATCTTTGAACAAATGCTAAATGACCCAAGGCCGTACCCCACAACAGATTCACAAATAGCTGATCTACACTGCACAACTATTGACATTGAAGCGCGGTTTTTGATAGGCTCAAACTCAGAGAGAGAAACGCGGAGCTATAGCAACAGTAAAAGACTTTGAAGAACTTCTAATGTGTTTGAGAAAATCATGCCACAGAACTGACAGAATCTGTTACAGAATTCTTAAAGAGCTACCAAAACGTTATGGCTATAATAGATATTCTGTTGTGCAGCCAAATCAACAACTCGTATGTCTCTGTCAATTGGAAGGATTCGCCGATAAAAATGCTGCCAAAATAAATTAAGGATCGAACAAAATCAGAAAAGTAGAGACCCATTAGTCTGACCAATTATCTAGCCGAAAATCTGTGAAATTGTAGTGAAAGATATATAGTCATGGAACTTTGTGAATCCCACAATGTACTCAGTGAATTACAAAAGGCTGACAAGAAACATTGCTGCACAACATACATACAACCTCTTGAAACTCGTGCAACAAGTAAGTGAAGCTTCTCAGTGGTCTAAAATGGTTGAGATGGTTTGATTAGACGTTGAAAAGCTTTTGATGCGGTCTCGGGTCTTGGATTGATCCATAAACTAAAATCAATAGGGCTTAATGTATCCCTCATAAAGTGGATAAAATTTTCTTATCACAGAGAAACGTATACGTCAAGATCAACTCTGCTATTCAAAAAAGTTTTTGCCCAGAAGCCGGTGTCCCAAAAGGATGTGTAATATCTCTAATTCTTTTCCGCTTCTATGTTAGGTGGTTGCTCAAAATGGAAGCCTAAGTCTTACAGCTTGCTGAAGATTTTGCTTCATATTACAGATCACGTTCCTCCAAATTAATCCAAGAAAATCTTCAATCATTGCTAAAAACCCTTCCGAACTGGTGCGATTTACTGAAAACCAAAATTAATCTAAGTAAAACTCAATACATGATCTAGAAAAATCCCTAAGAAAGACTAGGCTCTAAACCTGAAAATCAAAGTAGTGCCCATTGGTGAGACGAAATAACTAAAATTCCCAGGTCTCACTCTCAGCCATTTTTCAAGCGGAAAGACTACTGCAACAACCTAGTAATGTGAGCAAAGAGCAGAATATTTCAACTCTGGAGACTAAGCAAATTAAACAGAAGTTCTGTTTTCAGTCTGCAAATCCTGGATTAGCTTTTTGTTCTTGTACGCAAATGCTTGCTAGCTGGACCATGCCCAAACGCTCATCAACAAAATTCAAAACGTTCAAAGTCGAGCACTAAGATTTTGCCTCCGAAAATCAAGATGATACAGAGCCCCAAAGACTCACGAGACCACTGACAAAGCAAACATACCACCGTTCGGAGAAACGCGGACCAAATTAGCCAGAGATTATATTAAAGGGGCAGAAAACACGGTATATTGTCCACAGTAGATTTAATAAGCAAAAAGAGGCATAAGTAATTGATCAAAACAGCTGAATATTGGGATATATTAGGATCAAACCTCATTGCACCACAGACTGTAATACCCATTCCTTTTCAAAAGTAGTTTCGAAGGCAGCATAAAACGGAAGAGGAAAATTAGTCAAAACTACTAAATAAAAACAAGTGAAATCAGATAACTGGTAAAATGAAAACAGAAAACAAAGACAAAACAACAAATCGATATATTGGTCTTCAGTCTAAACCTCCAAACACACAGCACAACAACGCAGTTGCGAAGCTGCCAAATTGAATCAACAAAATTCATGCGACTACGGTTCGTTTCCTAGTCGGGCCAAAAGAAGTTTTTCTTTGTCTCAATTGTACCGTGAATTTAAAGGCACAAAGCCTTTTTAAGTGAAAACTTACAACATCTTCTGTTTTCAACACTCGGACTAAATTGTATACGGCTAGCCCTTTGCCAAGTCATTTTGGGGCTGGAAACAACACTCTTCAATCTATCCAACTTCCCTTTCAGACAATCTGCGCTTTCAGTCTTTTTCATTTCAGCCAGTCGCTCTCCTATTTAATTCGGGGCCGAACCAATCAAGTGAGTTTATTAGATTGTTGGCACAAGGTAGATCATCATACGCAATCTTCGCTTGTCTCTCCATCTTTCGTGTCTATCATTTATTTTACTACAATCCACTGATTAAGCAAAAACATACAAAGTCTCCATTAGACGAAGAAAACGTCTTATTATGTGCTAAGCGTCGTTTGGTTCAGTGGTTATATGGATTTCGTCATTGCAGCACTTTTAATAAAGCCCTTCCGCAATTGTTATTTTTATTTTTTCAAAATCAAACAACGTTTGTTTCATTTGTCACTCTCCTTTTTTTATCACCAAGTTCTAGCACCTTATCCCTCCTAGACGGACAGTTGTTTATAACAAAAAACAGAGTTACTTGCTTCTTTTGGTCGGGAACTTAATATCGGCTTTATATTGGTAGGAAATTAATTCGTAATGCAATCGGAAAAGAAAAAGCAAAAGATATGATGCATCTTACGTTGAACTTAGCGCTGTCAGCTAACATGTCATCAAAAATAGGAGCGTCAAAAATATGTTCGAAACCTCATCCAGATCAATTTAGTTTTTTCGCAATTTTTCCCACGATTCGAAAATCAAAAATTGTAACGATAAAACAAAACAACTTCAAAAAGAGAAGACCATTTAGTGCAGTATGCAGTTACCGAGCAATATTCAAACATCCCGACAATGAGTTTCGAGCCCCACCAACGTACAGCAAACAATTAAACTTGTAAAATCCTAAACTTTCAAATTTTTCATTTGATGATTAAACAGTTACTTACATTGCGAAACTGAAACTTGCCGCTAACACCGTGTTCTACGAGGCTAGGCAGGTAATCAAGCCAATATCTTTTTAAAATGCCAAGTCCAGCCAGTACAGGAACTTCTTGGTGCATGGAATGGCTGAAAGCACCTGAGGCAGAAGAAGTCCTTTGATACAGCGAGAACAGAAACTCAGGTTTCAACTTAAAACTTTTTCTCAACGTGAATTTTAAGATGAAACTCTTTCTTAATGTGTATAAGACTTCTTTTGCCGAATAGTTGTACCTAAATTGTGTATATGTGGTGCTCAGAAAAAAACTTTTTTTTGCAGAGTACTGGCTACAGTATTGACTTGGATATCTGGGCTGTGATCGGTCCGATTAGTTTGGTCGGACGCTGATTCGAGCTAATTTTCTGAATATCACCTCTTCAAAGAGGTTAGAAAACTGAAACTATTTTACGGGGTCACACCAGAAAACAGGTACCGAGCACACCAACGTATGGGTATGGGCCAAATCGAACCGACCAAATTTTGGGTATTGGCCAGACTGAACAGTCAAAAAGATGGTTATGGGCCAGCCTGAACAGACCGACAATTTGGTACGGGCGAGAACGATCAGACCGAGATTCAAGTATGGGTCAGACCAAAATTTGGTATGGGCCACACGAATGATGCGACCCAAACTCAGTCCAGACTATGATAGAGAGTCGCACTGGTCTCTTGTCCGCGGTCCAAGTCCGTCTGCCTCATACTTGTCTTGTGTCGCGGTTCCCATTCTGGGATTCCTGCGCAATCGAGGCAAATTAAATAATTTTGATCAGGCCACTTCTCTGAAAATAATTTCAAATCATTGGGCCGCATTACTTAGGAAGACCCTTTTGTCAAGACTAAAGGCTAATTGAACAAAATAGACTTGTTCAACAAGTAACACAGCTCCTGCAAATTTTCTCTTAAAACAGATTGAAAACATTTTAAAAAACAATAGGGGATAAAGCAGTTTTCGGAGTTACAACTAGTCTAAAACTAGAGCTTCCAGTAGAGGAAATCTATACCTATAGGTTCAACTAATCTATTGATACAAAATGCAATTTGAGAACATTTCAGAACACAAACTAAATCGGAAATCACTTGAATGGTTGACAGCGAAAGATCTGGCTTATCTTCGTTAGCATTAAAAATGTTAAAAAAGTATTGACAAAATGATAGGCTAATAAAGTTTTTTCGAGTATTTGAAATTTTGATACTATTTTTGTAGAGGAAAGTCTGAAAGACAATTGTTTTTCTGGCTTCGGATTTTAAGTAACGTGACATCATAGAAGTTTTTGACCAAATAAATCGACATATAATGATCGAAGCACTCAGAAAGCAGTTTTCTAAATGGTTTATTGCACTATTGATTCAAGTTTCGGCTACATAGAATCAACAAAATCGTAGTTACATTTAAATTTTTGTTGCACTTTTTGAAAAAAAAACTGATAGAAAGCAGAAAATTTACATAAACATTTTTTGTTCTGTTTGAATAACCCTTCAATCTTTATAGACTATTTCTATAACTATCAATCTGTATATAATTAACTCAGGTTGCAAATTAGGTCTACAACAATAAGGAGCTATAGACATTTAATCAGGACAAACCGAAATGTAATTAACATTAGTCTTACCTGAACTCGAATTCAAACAATAACGCGTTCATAAATTCAGAAAGAAACAAAAGAAATAATTCGATCAAACAAAATTTACGATTGAAGCAAACAAATAAAAAGATTTGATCCGTTTTTTTGTAGATTTGCTGGTCAAAAAATCTGTCAAAAATGTGTGTATTTTGGTGAAGAAATTCAATACCGACCGAGTGATAAAATATAGAATGATAGATTTGAAAAAGGAAAGCTTTTTCCTTGTGGTTAGTTGTGCCAAGAGCGCTTTTTGTTTTGTAGTGGCAGCGATCTGCCAAATAAGTAAACAAAAATAAACAAAGAAAAGAGAGGAAAAGAGCAGAAAAGTGGCACCTCAAATCAAAAATGAATCAAATTTCGCTGGGAAAAATTTACTATCGAAAACAAAACACAGGTAAGGTGTGTAGTATATAACCATGTTAAAAGGCACGGATTCTTTGTTTTTTTTGCAACGCATACGTAAGAGGTTTGATGGGGGGTGCATCAAAATTTGGAATTTATGGAAAAATAGCTTTTCTGTTATAAAATTTGGCAGATTTTTGGTGACGTTTTTCAAATGGGGTGAAGTAAATAAACAAACAAACAGACAAGCAAAAAGACAGACAGACAAGCAGCTCAAGATAGAATAAACATTGGAAAAACGATACCTTTCATAATCTCGTTTTCCCTTATTATAATAAAACCGAGGATAATAATAAAAAGGAGAGAGAGAGTTATAACTAATATTACGCAACCACAAACTGGCAGTACAGTGGTAATACTAAACCCCAACCGGCTTTCATCATAAAATCAACAACAGTTGGGGTTGGGTGGGGCGGGGGGGGGGTTGATGTTGGTATTAGATAGGTTATTATGCTTCAGGTGAAATCAAATTTAGGGAAGTCTGTGTTGGTTGCAAACACAGTAAACAAGTAAACATTTGAGGGAAAAACCAGCTCTGGATATGAATAGGAAATATGGGGAATTGAAATATTATTTTTGGCTTCCCTATTTTTTTCCTCCGATTTTTTTATTAACTGTTACCAGTTTCTATCAGACCACTGCTAAGCAAATACAAAAATCAATGCAGAGCTGCGAATTTGTATACAGAGCGTATTAGAAAATGGTTAAGTAATACTTAAACGCTCATTTCTGGAAATAGAGAAAGAATCTGAGCGAAATTGGGAGAATAAATTGGGAAAATAAAAGAATAGGAGAGAGAAATACATTACGATCGCAGTTAGAGAAGGCTATCCTCAAATTGGCCGACGGGGAGTTTAGCCGACGCAATTTTTTAATTATAAGCCGACAACCTGATCGCACACGAATTGTAATTGTTCAACAAACTAACTACTGATAATTTGGCCAATCAGATTTTTTGACCAATCAGAATTAAGCTGCCGGTTAAGTTTCTTAATTTTAGAAAATCTTGTCGGCTAAAATCCCCGGTCGGCCAATATTACTAGCGCTGTTAAAAATCATTGTTGGAAATAGGCAAATTCGCGTAGCGCCAAATTCGCGCAAGCCGAATTAAAATTAAGCCAATAGTCAAAGCAAGAAGAAAAGTTATGTAATTATTATGTAATTAATATCCTCCAGAAATATTGCGTTATTACCAAAATTTGATGAATTGGTTATTAATGCCCATTTGTAATGTATTCCAGAACACGAGCATAAAATACGCCAAGTTTTGAACAAATCGAGTTTTTGAGCTTATTTTGTTACTGTTAATACCCCACCTATCATGAATGTCATGCCCCCCCCCCAAAAAAAAACAGTCAGGCGTGCTTGCTTACCATCTTGTCATCTTGTTTAAAAATGAGTTTTATAAGTACTTAAAATGGTTATCAACAACGTTTTAGCTAAAAGTGAAGCACAGCAGGATAAATTGAATTTAATATTTTAAATTTTAGCTGAATGTTTAATCGGCGGATCGGATTCGGATTTTTCATCTGAAAAAAAAACCGTGTTTTGTGGCTTCTGTTTTCGATATAGTTACCTATATGGTTTCAGCAATTTGTGCACATCAAACATGAAGGTTTTTTTTAAAGGTCTTCTCAAGGTCACACCAACACACCCCCTCCCCCCCCCCCCCCCACTCCCACTTTTCAACGTCTCTTGACACACCAATTTTAATTTTATTCAGAACTGTAGGCGTTCTGATTTAATTTTTCATATTCTTCTAAATGCCCGTTCGACCTAATTCGTTAAATCCACGGGCCAAATTTTAATAGATGATCACACGTTTATTCCCCTTAACCAAATGTTTAGGGGGCTAAGCTTCATTATGTTGAAATAGCCAATTGCAAAATATGGTGATAGAGATATTAGCCGACAGGTGGTTTAGCCGATTGCGAAAAATGAGAAATTCGGTCGACAGCTTTATTCTGATTGGCCGATAAATCATTGGTCAAAATTTCGTTAGCTCGTCCCACCATTACAATGGCGATGTCCACAGTCGGGTTGTCCTCTTCATTTCTGTTTTTTGGTTGTCGGCTAAACCCCCCTGTCGGTCAATTTGACGATGGTTGCAAAATGCGCATTAAACACCCGGTATGTGCCAGCAAAGCCTTGAAGTAAAGCGGTTCAATAATAATCCATAGTTGGCAAAATTCAATAACAGGCGGCTGACAATTTTGACCTTCATACCTGAAATTGTTTTGCACCATGGTGCTAGTTATTACTTTTATGCATCAAATGCTGCTATCACGACAGTTCAAGTCAAGTTTATTATGTAAAAATGCCGTCCGACGCACTGGTCTCGATATATCGCAGCTAACTTGTCATATTTTTCAACATTTTTTCTAGATCTCGACCAAAAAAGCCAATTTTTTCTATGCTGTTGTAAAAATCCGGCAAAGTCTCTCAAGATAGAGGGTTTTTGCAAGGACAATTTTTAGTTAAGAGTTTGACTAAAAGCATTCACTGTAACCGATACTTTTGGGAACAATAACTTTCTTTATTTTTGAAACGTTTTCTAATCAATGTAACAAGGCTATCTTGATTGAGTTTTAGGATACTATTAAGCCTTACAGCTGAGCTGCAAATCTGAGTAGGACTCTCAAATGACTTGTAGAATCTTGCGAAGTACGCCACCGGGAAAAGACTAAGACTAAGACTCGTTAGATCAAATAATAGGTACTGTCACCTGTGACAATGTGTGGATGCAGTCAACCTTGCCAATAAACATTTCTGGCCTCAGAGCGACAATCGCAAGAGCAATACAGAGCCGCATATGTGGCCTCAATGTTAGCATCTGATGACTTGGTTCAGAAAATTACAAACCAGCGCGCGTCAGACAGTAGAGTTTTTAAGGAACTCTATGCAAGCCTTGAAACTTTCAACCCGAATTCCTACACACAGAAGAAAATTCAAGAAGCTGTAGATACTGAAAAGTTTTCTGAGCTGCTAAGAAATCAGTCGTCAAACAGAGAGAAAGCAAGACTGCAATCACTCTGTTTGCCTCATTCCGGCGCATGGCTTGCGGCACCTCCAGTTTCTGCCTTAGGTCTCCATCTGAGTCCCAGTGAATTTCAAATTAGTGTCAAATACAGACTAGGTATTGCAGTTTATGAAGATGAAAGAAAATGCCCTTACTGCAGGTCTGGGACCCTTGACATTTTTGGTGACCACGCCGTCATCTGTCCCGGAAGATGGGATGCAATTTCTCGGCATGACAGGATTCGTGACCGTTTTGCATCAGCTTGCTTAGCAGCTAACTTGTCCCCAGTCATCGAAAAACGGAACCTTATTGCAGGAAAAGGTTCTCGCCCTGGCGACATATTTCTGCCTTTATGGAAATCAGGTCGTCCAGCTGCTCTAGACGTCACCGTAACTTCTCCACTGCAAACAAACATTATAAATCATACGGCAGAGAAGTCTGGTTACGCGATTGAAGCAGCCGAAGTGCGAAAGTATGCACAACACGAAAAAAATTGCTCTGAACAAGGAATTTTGTTTGTTCCTCTCGCTGTTGAGTCATTGGGTGGTCTGTCAGTTACTCTCAAGAAAACGTTAAAGCGCATAGCTCTGTTAGCTGACAGCAGGATTTATCAGTAGCAGGGACATGCTATCGCTTTTGATAGATTGGCTCAGTCCGTTTCCGTTGTGATTGTAAGAGGATCGGCTACAATGTTGCTTGCACGAGTCCCGTAACCCCAGCTTTCGCAATATTTTTGGACAAATTCTATTGTGGGCAAACATTGTGATCTCCAAGAAGATTGTAGTCTTTTGAGAAGTGTCGCCGAATGAGAGGGGACCTGCGTTTTTGTAAATATTGTCTCACCCAATGAGCGGGGAGAACATAAATAATTTTCAAGAGTTCAATGAAGACTGAAACGAGAAGAATTCTGAAACTTAAGGAGAACAGGACTGATGTTATAAAGAGCGATTGAGAAGAATGAAGATTTCTTCAACCAAAAACACACTTATTTGAACCTTTAATGAGCAAAAACTTTTGATTCCGAATCAAAGTTTGATAACAAAGATTTGTATTACTTCACGATTGAAACTAAGACTAACCTGTTCAATAGTCCATGTTCGTACTGCCTTTACACTGCTCTAACCCGGGTCGAGGTGTCAACACTAAAAATCGTTAAAAATGTATGATTTGCGGTGAATGCGGTGAAAAGATTTAACAAAATGCTATTTTTAGCGCTGAATGCGGTGAAAATAAAAAACCCACCGCTAAAAACGGCAAATCTTACAAAATTTCAACGCAATTGATTTTCATAACGTTTATTGAA
This sequence comes from Convolutriloba macropyga, assembly GCF_964194025.1. NCBI lineage: Eukaryota > Metazoa > Xenacoelomorpha > Acoela > Convolutidae > Convolutriloba > Convolutriloba macropyga. The sequence goes on along the minus strand of NC_134481.1, from coordinate 11,952,279 downwards.
GTTGATTTAAATTCACAAGAAAATACCGTGAAGTAAGTAATAGATGGCGCGGAGGCATAAGAAGTTGTTGACATGAAGGAGGTGAGAGGTTCGAACCTGTGTCAGGGTGTTTCTTTTTCGTACAAAAAATCCGGTGAATGTGAAGAAAAGTTTTACCGCTATAAACCGCAAATCATACAAAAATTCACCAATAGAAAACGTAAATAATACAGCAGATTGCGCAAACGAAAATTTCAGCGCTTTTACCCGCATTCATTGCAAAAAGATGCGGGCGCTTTGCAGGAATTTTTTTCTCCGCTATTCACCGCAATTCTTATATTATTTTTTCAACAAAACCTCAATCCGGGAAGAGCTGTCATTAGCAGATAATCACGCAAGCAAAAAACACAATTTCAGGTGAGCCACAGTTTGATTTTTGGTATCCTTTGCTAATATGCATTGCAAACCTGCATATACTATGACAGCCCTTGTCGATTACCCCAATTACCCCCTAATCTTAATCTTTTTTGAGGGTTAAAAGTTCGACACGGGAGTGGTAGTGGACGAAAAGCATTTTTGTCAACAGTGGAATTGAATACCTTCCTGAATTGACAAGTGGAGCCTGATACCGAGTGCCGGAAATCTCGTGACTATATCAAAACGTTCTCATATAGAGTCACGAGATTTCTGGCATTCGGTATCAGGCTCCTCTTGTCAATTTAAGAAGGTCTTCACCCACACAGTTCGCAATAGAAAACTTTTCGTCAATACTGTGTGCGGTCAAAGTACAGTCGTGTCCAGGAGCGTAGTCTCTTTGTCAGCAGCATAGTCTTTGGGTGCGCAGTTAAAACAGTACTATTTGATCTAAATTCACTTCATAACAAATGGATTTGGAAGGTGTGATAGGTATAAGAACCTATCAACTTGAGACGGTGTCCATTAGTAATGAGTCAATCAACAGCCATCCATTTTGATTAATGTGATGGTTTCGAAGAAAAATCAAGAAACTTAGGATACTATTAAAGTTTCAAACCGACCGAAAGAACTAACCTGACGAACTCTGTTGTTGTGTCGATAAATGAAAGCCACAAAAATAAACCCGATTCTAATTTTGTTTTGGCGCTATCATTATCTTATTGACCTATCATTCAAATGTCAGAAGGAAGTTCTCCGACCCGTGAAAACATGATAATAGCATCCAAAGACCTCCAAATAATGAACTCGTTTGTATCAAGGCGATACATGATTCGCATGAAATGCTGACGAAAATAGAAAATCACGCCCAGGATTCGGAACTAAGATCTAATCACATGTCAATCAAGTAAAAAAATTTTTAGCATATCTTAATATTCTCTGTACATTTTTGCATAGATAACTACTATAACGAGACCAATTTTGTATCTTTTCAGATCCATTTTCAATTTAAACTTCACCTTATTGAATTCTTTTGACCCATGTTAAGACGGATAGACATTATGGACAACAGACTGACAGAAATATGGATCATCAGAATGCAGAATTAGCTACTGCGTGGATTCTGTCTTTCGAAGAAAAATTTCTTGCATGGAAAAAAGAAGACAAGATCAACAGCGATGGTACTATAGCGGACCTACAGGTAACCAATCCTTCGTAGCATGTACGGACAAGATGCAGTTCCTAAATTTAGGAGCCTAACAGATGCTAGGAATTCGACAGACACAACGTAAATAGACATTAGATTGGCGATACAAAAATATGTTTTCCTAAGGAGAGAGTATTAACCTGATAAAGGGCTGAAATTCTGTCCGTAATACAGAGTGTAGGGATGTCAGACGACATTTTAATAGCACGTTCAGAGAATAAGCACGCTATTGTGACTTCGCAGAACTCGAAAAAGTGGCCAACACCGAAAGAGAATTGTTGAAAATAAAGTTATCTCAAGAATCAACATCAAGGTTATATGAAGCAACATTTAGACTACTACACGTTATTGAAGCTAAACCAGCAATGTCGGTTATTGAAACGAACGAGAGCTTACAATTCAGAAGTCAAGTACTGGTTTTTCCAAGAACTTCATCAAGTAATAAGCCCTTTAATGTGAAAGAAGAAGTTGGGTACAATTTCAAGAAGACCTCCCGAAAAACAAACAACAAATTTACGGCTAAAAAGATGCAAAAATTGTGCACTAGGTGTGGATATAAGCCAAATTTTAGTAGACCCTGTCTAGCACTAAGTTAAAAAAGTCAACGCCAATGAAAAAGTGGGACACTTCTCAAAATTCTGCAGAAGCAAACCCCAACCAAATTCAAGTAAGTGCATTAAACAGAAAAAAACTTTGTGACGAAGAAAACAATTCCTCAATGGAAGTATTTTCAGAAGCAGTGATGAGAGTGTTTTAAACTAAATAACAAACATTTATCATGTCTGTGATGTGGGATGATAGTACATTAAATAACTGCAAATTAAACGGCATGTAGACAGAGGTGCAGGTATCAAAGTGATTTCATGGAAAATATAGAGTGAGCTTGGTAAACCTCAGTTAGATGTTAAAAAAAACATCTCGAAGCTTATGATGATAAATATATTAACGCTTTTGGGACCATTTTCTTGTGACATTGAGTGGAACCGAAAAAGGAAAATGCGACAACTATAAGCAGTTGTGCAGACTGACAAAAAATTTTGACTACTTGGATGAGACCTTCTACCCAAGAATGGTGCAAACAACATCACAACCGAACGCTTGTCTGTTATGACGGGCTAAAAAACATGTGAAGCTGATACCACAATCACTGCAAATGTACTCTAAATCTCCAAAAACACCTCTACCTCTTCAGATCAAGGTCACAGAGAAGCTGGAACAGATGGTCAGACAGGACATCCTTGAAATGGTACAGCCCGTAGGAATCACTAATGCATATCCTGTGGTGTTCAAGAGAAAGAAGATTGGAGAACTGAGATTTTCAGTGCTCTTGAAAGTGCATATCAATAGTAAGGTCATGGATGAGGACTATCCATTACCAGAGAAAGAGACGATCTTCCAAAACCTACATAGAGCCTTGGACTTTGGCAAAATTGATCTCTCAGTTGCTTACCATCAAATTGAGCTTTCCGAAGGGGCAAAAAACACACGAACAATCAATAAAATTCAGTGACTTCTCAAGATGTGCAGACTACTTCAGAGATTGAAAAACATTTTTTTCGATCTTTCGGAACCTCATCGAAACAACACTCAAAGGAAAAAAGTTATCGTGATCTTTTAAGACGATGTGTTGTTCTATAGAACTACCAGGGAGCTGTCCAAAAAAAGCTGGCAGTCAAGAATCGATTACGTGAGAAGAAAAGATTTACTAAAGGGAAAAACTGGAACTCAAAACCAATCAATAGCGTTAGTTCTATTGGATGTTCCACTTCAAAGAAGTGATTAGCACCAGACCCCAAACAAAATCAAGAAAAAAAAATGCAAAAACATCAAATAACAACAAACAACAAGAACTTTTTGACGGTCTAAGAATTATTTGCGGAAGATTGATTTCTAATTTTGCAACCAAAAAAGCTACCGCTAAAAGACTTTATGAAATAGCAATTTCCATTAGAGCATTATGCAACCAAAACGCTTTGAGGATATAAAAACAAATTTTGTGCAAAATGAGTCCATTGTATAAACTGACGCCTCTGAAAAGCAGTTGGCGGATTTTTTCCGCAAGAAGGACATGTGGTCATATATATCTGGAGGGAATTGAAACCAGCGGAGCAATAGAACTTAAAAAAGATTGTTCAGCGCTGGAATTGACCCTGTGGTCACAGGGTGGAAACAATTTCTTCTTGGAAGATGATTTACCCTGCAGACAGGCCACAAACCACTCAAATATTTCATTACAGCAGACAACGAAATTACAAAAACAGCATTAGATAGAATCACAATATGGGCAATAGCTTCGATGGGTTTCAACTATGAGTTGAAATACACACCAGGAGAACAGATATCCCATGCAGATGCTTTGGACAGACTGAATGTTGACGAAGACGAATATGACAACGATTGAGTTAGTTTTGCAGTCAACAACATCTCTTCCACTCAGAGTGATTTGGTGACCCAACGAGAAATCAAAACCGAACTTGAAACAAAAAGACTCCTCCAGGAGATTAGAATATCAAAAAAGGCGGCAAATGGAAACAAAGTTTAGAAGCAGAAAAAAGGATTCGAACAACAGAAAGAAGCACTGACCATACACAATTGAATCATCTTCAGAGGTGTTGCTCCCTTCATTCCAACCAGATACAGAAACTTGGTTTTGGAAAAAGCACATAGAACATATCCTGTGAAGAATGCAATCAACACATCAGTCAGAATGATAGAATGGTGGCCTGGCATTACCCCAGATTTTCTATATTTTTGTTAGAAGATAAATGAATTGTCAAAAGAAGCGGCCTAGCGTGGAAAAAACAGTCTCAACGTGGCAAGAATCCGCGTTTGGAAACAACTCCATGTGTACTGGAGTTTTGTTATGGAACCAACCAATATCATAGTAATTGTTGATGCGTTTCTGGCAGGATAGAATAAGCTTTCCCCAAGGAAAATTTAACATCAGAAACAGTCCAAGAACATATTAATCAACTCTTTGTAATATTTGGAATACCAAAAACTTTGCTTGTGGTGACCTTAAACAGTCGTGTGAATCAGTGGGAATTAAGGGTCAATGGAACAGCTGAGATAACACTTCAGACAGTGAAGCGGGCACCTCAAGTGTAGAGTCCCAATTTCAACGTGTCCTTCGGGGGCATTACTGCAAAGTGAACTGATGACACGCCGCAACACTTCAAAGACGCGGGGCAAAACTCCGGTTGAACTCGTTCTAGGATGAAGAGTGAGACAACAAGCATGCAGAGTTCAACTTGTCTGAATCAATTATTTTCAAGGCCAACAAAAAGACGAAGACAGCTCCTGCGGCCATCATTATCAGGAGGGGCTTGATCACATCTTTCATACAGCCTGAAAATTCAACTCCGACTATTATAGTGAGCAAGAATCAAATTGCGAGACTTAATGACAAAGTGTTAACCAAACCAACAGTCGAGGAGACCATATCTCAATCCGAGCCACAAGTTCAGAACACAGATTTGAGACCTTCACATCGAGACGAAGCTTTGGCAGCCACATCAACGGCCAAGCAACGACAACCGGAATCATCAGATTCTTCACAAACATCCACAAGCAATAGAAAACAGTCCGACAGATTTGGAGAAGCTAGAAAGATAATCCTGCTTAAAGAGGATGGAGGATGTGATGGTTTCGAAGAAACATCAAGAATCTGAGAAGTTTTCTCTATTAAAGTTTCAAAAGACAAAAGGAGAACTTACCCCATGAACTTTATTGTTGTGTCGATCAAAAATGGCTATAAAACTAAACTCGACTTTCATTTTGTTTGGGCGCTATTGTTAACGTACTGACCTACCAATCAGAAGTCTGAATTAAATTCTCCTACCCATAGAAATCTGCCTCTAACATCCTTCGACCTCCTACTAGTGAACTCGATTGCTTCATGGCCATACATGATTCTCATGAAATGGTGATTAAAATAGAGAATCACTTCCGGGATTCGGAACTAATAACTATCCAAATGTCAATTCAGTTAAATATCTTTAGCTAATCGAATTTTATTCTCCATTTTTTGCATAGATAAGTACTATAAATGAGAATAAATATTTTTTATTATTTTCAGATCGGGTTTTAATTTAAAAGTCAACTTGTTGAACTGTTTTGACCCGTGTTATCATCCACGACAATTAACAACCGTGGCACCCACCTGCCTGAAACACAAACTGCTCAACGATTTCAGTCCCTTTTTAAAATGTTGAGCTCGAAGAAATATAACTATCTTTTTAATGTTAGATCTTTTGAAGTGAATTTGAGTGCTCATTGTTTGTTGTTGCATTAGCTTTGTATTCACCATCTTCTTGCTGTACTTCTCTGACACATTTTTTTGTTGGGTAAGTAACAGTACGTGTTAAACGTTGTGCAAAACTGAGCGTATCTGATATAACATGACACAACCTTTAATACATTTTGCAAAAAAATGTTATGCACAAGCCCCATTGGCATCAAAACTTGGCATCAAAGCCAAGGCCTACGGTAGAACCTCCGATGCCATCGTACAGCTGGATAGAATCCTACAACCTGAAATTGATGGCCAAACACAATATCGTAACCGAGGATTACGAACGTAAGTTTACACCGGCACAAATTGCATCACTCTCAGATGAGGTTAATGGCAAAAACCAACTGGAACGCGAGAGTAAGGCAAGCTCTCAGCTCTACTTTTCTCTACTGTTATACGGCCAAAAAATTTTCTACATTTGTCATCCGCAACCAACTGTTTCCCGCTAAAATGCAAGAATTAACAAGAATTCTTACACAAAACAGGAACGTCACATGTGATCTATACCAATGCCTAACGTGGAGTCAACTTGAAATTGAGTTGATCGATAACTTCGGTGCAATACTATGCGGAGTTGCTTTAAAATGTGAACTTCAACAATCTCTGAAACATTCAATGGTTAGAGATGTGTCTTTAGTCAATATGAGAGACAGCACGATTCAACGGGAACCCTTCATGGTAACCCTACCCAGGGGGATGTTACGCAACTCATTGGCACAAGAACTGAGCAAAGTGGCAAAACAATTTTTCTCCTACAATGGAGGTAAGTTGACCACGAAATCAAAAACGCCCATAAAGACGGAACCCATCGGATTCGTCACACCAACGGGCCAAGGACAAAAAACAGTGAGAGAAGAGAGTTATCACAACTAATGGTGGCATGGAAGATTGTAGGTTTGGAAAGTTAAACTTAAGCTTTTTTTCGGAAAAGAACCAAATTAATACTGACCTTGAATTATTCCCAACACAAAAGCGAATTCTAAATTTGAAACTGTACAAAGATAATAATGGTAAAGAAATTTAAACTGATGAGAATGGTTGAATAAGTAAATATTGATTCTGATAAAGATTATATCATGGATTGAACACCAAAATTCTCACCCACGTAATATTGGATTAGAAACCCAAACTAGGGGCCTAAGTTATCAAAGTCATGAATGACCTTCTGAAAACTTTTCCCAAAAAGGTATTTTTCTCACAAAGATTCGGAACATTTGGTAAAAATAGGACTAAACTATCATAACCAAACATAGATTAGCAGTATATATACGGCTCAATTTTAGCCAATTTTTGTAACCAAAATCAGTCTGAAAATAGTTATATTGTCGTGATAATCGAAATTTCGGAGTGAGTTAACAGATCTCTGTCGTGGTACTGAACTTGTAATAATTGTTGAAACTAGTATACCTTGGTAATTATACTTTTCGTTAATTTAACTTAGCAAATTTTCAACTACTTTCTCTTTTTGGACCTTTTCTTATAAATTAGTAGAGTTTAAACTGGTATCTAGTAGATATTTGTTAAACACTTTGATACGTGGCACTCATAGGCATTTGTAACTAGTTGTTTTGAAGGAACCATAGTCTTGTAATAATTAGGACTGGGTAAAACTTAATCGTTTCTTTCGGTTTTCTGTTAATCAAAAGCGTACTTGTACAACTTTAGTAACTTCACAATACATCTCTAAGGATCTGTAATCATACTCAATCTAGCTTCAATTTATTGGGTTTAAATTAGTTTGGTGACTAGTAAAGTAGTGATCAACCAATCAATAATTAGGTTAAGTTAGGTTAACGGACTGGAGGACAGCACCGAGTCCATGACAACATCAAGACGATTGATTTCTCAGAGTATTAATCGGCCAAGCTCCTTCCAGGAGACCGCATAGTGAAGCCACTCTGAGGGTAGGCCTGCCTGCTCGTAGAAGACTTGGCAAGTTAAGTTAACCCATGTAGTATGGAATGGTGAACCAAGTAGACAATTAAAAAGGTCTGCAGTAACCTGAAGTACCTGATGGGCAATGTCTTAACGTTCTATCAAATTGGTTAATACTCGTCTGGTTGGGTTGTGGAGTGAACACCGACGAGCTCTTCACGTCATCTACTATTTATTTTAAGTATATTGGTTGATCGATTAGTTAGAAACTGAATTGAGGACCTGGTATAATTCTCAATCTTAGAGTCACCAATTTATTTCATTTTGTAAAGCATTTCTTAGAAGCTAAAATATCATATAACATAGAAAGGCATTACCAACATATTTTAATAACATTATTATTAGCAATTGACTACAGTTCTATAGCGCCTGAAAATACTTTCTTTAGGACTTGAATGGAGGGCCTGGTATAACCCTTCAGTCTAGTTAAGAGTAGTAGGTTTTGTGAAGTTACTATCCAGTCCAGTAGTTTTCTCTAAGATAGATTCTAGGAACAATTGTGGAATTGTGAATAGGGTAAAACCTCCACCCTAAATATTCAGATTCTATATTGGCGACCACAGAGGGATTCTTCTGATTAGAAGGCGGTTTTGTATTTTACAAAAAAAACTCAGAATTGAAATTTGAGAGAACCGATGAATTAGATCTTTGGAATACGTTCCAAAGGTAAAACTCATTTATATATTTTTTTGTGTCATTTGGTTTTGCATCGAAAATTACTTCAATTACCAAAAATGAACAACGCACCAAACAACCAGCAACAGCAACAACAGAACCAGATGAACAATCAGCAGCAAATAGTCGTAGCACCACCCCTTCTCACACCCCTCCGATACCCCAGCCGCGACTTCGAGAGTTTCGAAAGATGGGTTCGACACTTCGAATCCATGTCAAACGCCAATAATTGGGATGACCAGAGACGACGCGAGGTCCTGCCCACGTGTTTGAACAGTTATGCGTTAGATGAGTATTACAATCTCCCCAATCATTACTTTCAACAAGTGCAAGGACAACCAGCCCCGACTATATCAAGAGTTCTGAACGCTCTTAACAACAAAATCGGCGACTTTCCCAACGCAAGGAGTGCACGCACCGAATTCAAAAATCTTCAACAATTGGAATCAGAGTCAATCCAAGAGTTCTCAAGGCGAGTTCGTAAGTTAGGAGAGGCAGCCAATGCTCATCTTGATGTTGCGGGACGACAGGAAGCTAACAAAGATGCCTTTGTGGACGGACTGTTGGACAGCGAAATCAGATACACACTCCTGAAGGAAGAACCAGTAAGCTTCAATGCAGCTACACAACGGGCCATTGCGCTAGACGCCATCAGTAAAGCGGAATCCAGTCGACTGCGAGGACGAAGAAACGGGCATTTGAGATGCACAAAGGGTGAACAGGATCATGATGAGTCAGTAGCAGCTGACTTTAGAGCACTCAACACCAGTCTGTCATCGGGTTTTAATCAAATGATCGAGTTTCAGACCAGAAGCTTCAATAAGATGCTAGAGCAGCAAGAGCGACATACACAGATCATGGAGAAAATTCTTGAGACCCAAACAAGATTTCTATCCGAATCAAGTCAACCCAGATTTAGAAGTCCGGGAAGACCGGAAGGCTTTCGACCCAGAACGTCTGCAATGCAGTGCTATAATTGCCGCGAGTTTGGGCACTTGTCCAATCAGTGCCCACATAAAGGAACAATACAACTTGGTTTACCCGCAAACTTGGACACCGATAGACAACCAATCGTAAAAAGCATTTTACAGAGAGCGAACCCAGAACAAGTGAGCAATATCAACAAAGTTCAAGCCGAAGCAGTCTTTGGACCTACAGTCTACGTGATGGTTGATCTTGACGGACATAAACACAAAGCGTTAGTGGATACTGGGAGCAATGTGAACATTCTATCAGAAAAAGCTTACTCACAGTACGAACAGCGTTCCAAACTAAGACCTTTCCGAGAACAAGTTCTTTCGGCCACCAATGATCCTTTCGAAATATTTGGCGTTTTTACTGGCGAAATAACGTTCAACACCGTGGTTAAGTGAAAGCCGATCTCCTGGTGACCCCAAACACAGACGTGCCTTTGATAGTTGGAACCCAGGTGATGGAGGAGAATAAAGTATCAATCGACTTCCATTCTAAGCAGCTCATGATGGAGAAGGAAAGGAATGTGGTAAATTTGCAATTTGCCTATAAACCTGAAGTCCCCAGGCACGTACATCTTTGTGAGACGGAAGCAGAATCTGGTCTTGATCAAATTGAAACAACGGAAGAAACACAGCACAGGGCAACGGCAGAAACAAACCTAACCCTATCATGCGATGAAGAGTTGGAACAGATTTGTTCTTTAGCAATTCCAGACAGAAACCAACAAACAGACGACAGAAGAACACTGCTACGAGAGTTCAGAGATGTGTTTGCAATGAACGACAACGAACTTGGACAGACACAATTGGTTCAGCATGAAATTGACACAGGTGATACGCTGCCCATCAAGCTTGCACCCCATAGACTTGCACCTGGAAAGATCACTGTGGTTAAGAAGGAGATTGAGGACATGTTGGCACGAAACATTATCCGACCATCAAACAGCCCGTACAGTGCACCAATCGTTCTCGTTACCAAAAAAGATGGGAGCAATTGAATGTGCACAGACTTCAGACGACTAAACGAAGTAACAAAGAAAGACGCTTTTCCCCTTCCGCGAATTGACCAGATACTGGATCATCTTCACGGAGCAACGATTTTCTCAAGCCTCGACCTAGCCTCTGGATATTGGCAGGTCCCATTAGCTGAGAGTGCTATAACAAAAACTGCGTTCGTCACTCCCGATGTTGGACACTATGAGTACCTCAGACTTCCATTTGAACTTGGAAATGCACCGGGAACCTTCCAGCGACTTATGACAAGCATCTTCAATGAATATCTCTTCTCGTTCGCCCTCATCTTCTTGGACGACGTTCTGGTGTTTAGTAGGAATGTGGAGGAAGACGAAAAACACATGCGCCTCGTTTTTCACGCTCTTCGCCAGGCCAATCTTAAACTCAAACCCAAGAAATGCCGCCTCTTTCAAGAATCCGTAACCTATCTAGGATACAAACTGAGCCCAGAGGGAATTGCACCAGATGAAAACAAACTCGTTGCAGTACGGGACTGGAAACGACCAGAAAACGTTACCGAAGTGAGGTCTTTTATTGGATTTTTCAGTTACTACAGACGGTTCATCAAAGACTTCGCTGGGATAGCGAAACCTCTTCACCAGATAACAAAAAAGAAGAGCCGTTTCACTTGGAACCCTGAATGCCATAATGCGTTCGAAAAACTGAAAGCGGCTTTGATTGATAGCTCAGTACTCAAGCATCCGGACTACAACTCTGCTTTTATTGTGGACACGGATGCAAGTGACAACAGTCTTGGGGCAGTACTCTCGAATATTGTCGATGGAGTAGAATACCCAGTGGTTTTCGCAAGCAGAGTTTTGACCCCAGCAGAATGTCGTTACTCAACAACAAAAAGAGAAGCATTAGCAGTCATTCAGGCGATGAAATGGTTCAAGCCTTACATTAGGGGAACTCAATTTGTGCTCAGAACAGATCATGCATCGCTACAGTGGTTATTTAGACAAAACAATGACGGGATGATATTCAGGATGCCACAAAGACTGCAAGAGTTTGATTTTCAAGTAGTACATAGACCAGGAGACAAGCACGGGAATGCAGATGGACTGTCAAGACAGTGCAGCATCACACCTGAGCTAACTGAAGCTGAGAGACTGGATATGTTTGGAAGTTGCCCATCAGCTAACTCTTTGGAAGACGCCCTCGGAAGAATTAACTTAGTTACAGCAGAGGACGCGAACGAACCAATGAGTATCCAATTTCAAGAAGAAGTAAACTCACTTAGACTGGCTCAAAGAAACGATCCCTGCTTACGTCTCATCTTGCAATGGGCAAACGCTGAGAAACATCCAGACCAAAATCTGCTGAGAGACTTAAAAATCAAGAAGGCAAACGCAATAGCACAAGGAGAAGATGCAGTAGCGATGTGGGGCCTTTGGGACCAGATGGAACTGACTGATGGCGTGCTGTACAGGAAGTGGCATGTAGAAGGAAGCAATACAACACAAAAACAACTTGTAGTACCGCAGGGACTCAGAGAGACAGTTTTGGAACAACTTCACAATTCAAAACTCAGTGGAGGCCATTTTGCTTTTCAAAAAACCTTGGACAGGGGAAGACAGAGGTTTTGGTGGCCCAATATGAGAAAAGACATTGAACGAAAATGTGAGAACTGCACCCTGTGTCAAGCACGAAGTACCGCTGGAAAGAAAAGAATAGCCCCTCTCCAGACCATCAACGTTGGGATCCGATTCAGCAAAGTGGCAGCAGATATCCTAGGTCCTGTTACCCGAGCGAAGACAAGCGGTGCAAAATACATACTCGTGTTGACGGACTATTTTACAAAATACGTGGTTTGCGTTCCCTTAGAAAGAACTACGGCCGAAGATGTTGCTAATGCAATTGTGGAGAAATGGGTTTTGACGTTTGGAGCACCTGATTGCCTACACACCGATGAAGGATCAAACTTCTGCAGCGAACTGCTACTGGAAGTGTGCAAAATTTTTGGAATAGAGAAGACAAGAACATCTCCATATCACCCGCAGGGAAATGGTATGGTAGAACGTCACAACAGAGTTGTTGCGGATGTTATTTCCAAATATTGGGCAAACAATCCAAGTAGCTGGGATCAAATGATTCCCCATCTCAACTTCGTCTATAATACGACCGTACACAAAACAACAGGACAGACTCCATTCTCCCTTGTGTTTGGACAAGAATGCAAATACCCGATTGACTTGCTACTCCCGAAAGCACCTGGTCACGAAATTGCCAAATACGAATTCGCAAGATGGCTCAACGAGCAATTCAGAGAAACACATATGAATGCTAGAGAGACACTTGGTTACAAGCAAGAAAGACAGAAAGATATGTATCAGAAAAACGTTTTTGGAGAGGAATTGAAGCCGGGAGAGAGAGTCTGGCTTTTTGCACCCCACAAAGCGAAATCAAAAAAATTCTTCCTTCCATGGGACGGACCGTACAACATCATTGAGAAGACGTCAGAGGTCAATTACAAAATTTCAAAGGATGCGAATGCAAAGAAATGGCAGATATTCCACTACAATCGATTGAAGCCTGTGAAGGAGGAAGACGAGTTACCCAGAATGGAAACGAGATCATCACATCAGGAGAAATGGCCCAGCCGCCAGAATACAAATGACCAGGAAGTTCCCATTGAAGTAAACAATCAATTTTTCACTCCAGAAGTTATATCAAAACGACCCAAACAAGAGAGTCCCTTCAAATGGATGGACAGATGGACGAAGATGACGATTTTTTTCTACGATCTCTTTGCAGAGCGAGAACATTCAACTAAAAGGCCCACTAAGACTAACATAGGAGCAGAACCGAACACTCCGGAACAAGCAACAACCCAAGAGAACCAGTCTCCTTTTGTAACACCAGCCAAAGAGATTGAATCTACACCACTGCCCCAACAACCACACAAGCCAAAAAATGTCTTGAGGGACCTCAGTGAAATACAGTCAACACCTGCAAGCGCCAAAAGGGAAATGTGCAAACCAAAAACATTTGCAGAACTTTTCGGAACCAAAACTGACGAAACAGTAAACTCCATCGCTAAAACCCGAGAAAGACGCGCAGTGAAATACCCAAAACGATTCGGAATCGACGACGAATAAAAAAAATAATATATATTTATATATATATATATATATATATATATATATATATATATATGTCTTTTAAAAAAAAGAAACTTGATTAAGTTTCTCTATATAGCATTGCCTAAAAAAAATGTAAAGATCAAAAGATGAGCCGAAATTTCTATTAAAGACGGGGGCAATCGTAAAAAATATCTGAATAGCACCAAATTAAAAAAAAAGAACTATCTTGCAAGTTATTGTAACAGCGTTATTATGAAAAGAACTAATTAGCTCGAATACATTTCAGGGAATTTGGGGGAAATTTTGTAGAATGTAGCACTCTTTCTAATACAGAAAAAATGCTATCTAGGTTTAGCGCAGTAATAAACCATAGTAGTGTTTAGATGTACAACTTTATGATATTTATATTAATACTTGCGGTACGACAGCAAACAGTGGAGGGTGCACGAACTACTACGCATGTTCTCTTCCAACCTCAAACTCCAGTTTCATTGGCTGACTCATATCTGACTGTGGATATCGCAGTCCCACTTCCAAAGCTGTTGAACATGGATCTCCGACCAATTTATAAATTCTCTTCAAAACTTCAGCAATTGGAACAGAAAACATGGAAGAGCTCCCAGTTTTGCAACAACCCAGAAATAAGCGCACTATTACAGCACCACTTTGGCGGAATAATCTCATCTATTCAGACAGAATACGAAAGAGCAGAGAAAGAAAGGACAAAGCTTGTCAAAGAAGAAGCATCGTTTGTAAACCAGACTATCACTCTTCAGCGACAGAGACGATCACCACTGCTGTTTGCAATGGGAGCTGCGACGGCGATAGCTTTGGAACCCTTACTGGAAAAAGCAGGCTGCAGGCTACTCTCATCTTTTGGTCTGTGTGAAAGCTCCAAGCGAAAGATGGAACAACTGGAAGGACGGTTGCACTATTTGGAATCAAGAATGGTTCACCTGCACAACGAAGAAAAAGAGTCTATTCAGGTCATGGCCAGCAGTAGTTTGAAGCTTCATGAAGACACACGAAAAGTGCTAATCAAAGGATAACTTTGAGATTCTGCAAACAAACCTGGTGATGCTTCAAAAAACAATGGAAGAAATACAACAAGCCCAAGCCTGTGATCATCGAAGGTCTGACGTTTTTATGAATGCCTTTCGCGCCCAAAGTGCAATTAACAACTTATCGTGGACTCTCAATGCAATGCACAGTGAGTTGCAAGTACAAACACTATATTTGACGGAACAGAGAAACTTGTTTATTACAAGCATTGGAGTGCTATCCAAAGGAACACTGCCAACCGCACTAGTACCCTACGAGGATTTACGGAAAATAATTACAACTCTGAAGCTGGGAGACAAAAAGTGTTCAATCCCATACGACCACTCAAGTTTACATTACAGCCTGCCCTTAGTGAGAAATGTTTTTTTCCAATCCACACGGACTGTTAATCACAATGGAGGTGCCAGTGTACAGTGGTGAACCAATCCACGATGCCTACAAAGCAATCCCTCTGCCGCAACCAATCAAGAACACAACAACGGCCGCAACTCTAAAATTAGAAAGGAGCTATTTGATCGTATCAAGGCGAGAAGAAAGCTATGCCGAAATGAAGAGTGAGGAATATCTGTCTTGTTGGGGGACACAATTGCTTAGACTTTGCACTAAGCCAGTAGCGTTAGTGAACGCGCAAGATCAACTCTGCTTGACTTCACTCCTATACAATCACGAGGTGGCTGCTTTGAAGACTTGCACACGAGAAGTAACCGAATTGCCAATTTTACCGACAGCAATCTACCTTGGGAACTCTATGTACCTCCTCAACGCGGCAGACGATCAACAATTTCTTTATAACATAACGTACAGTGGGGCAGAAAGTTTTCAAACCGTGTACCAGCCTGTAAAAGTTGCCTAGTGCATCCCCCCTGCAATGGAAAACTGGTTCACCCGCAGAATGGACTGGTCATGTTGCCCGATCCAGCATATTGTCTTCAACACAGTGGACTAATAACAACAATCACAACTCCCGAACTACTGGATACCGCTTTCGACATCCCGAGCTTTCCAGCGGATGCTTGCAGATCCCGAGCCTTCCTACAGAAGAGAGTCGGAACTTGATCTTGCATAGGATCAGATCGGCACTCAAGGATGTCCCTACGCTTGATGTCACGCCTGAATTAGTCAGTGAGATGGTAGACAAAATCCATCAACAACTTTCTGACGAAAACAACTTCAAATCCTTTGGCCATGGGTCAACACTGCATACATTTAAAGAGCTGGCTGGTCTGCTTGGTTTCTCTTTATGGTGTCTTGTTTTTGTCTTTCTGGCTGTCTGGACAGGGAAGAAGGGTTACCAGTCCAAGAACACTACGAAACATATTCATAATTTGCCCAACGATGATCAACGAGATATCGGAACTGACATGCAGTTTGAGGAGAGATTAAACTTAGTTGAGAGAATGCGAAATGAGGAGATAAGCGCTGATTAAAAGAAAAAAAACTGTCGTACCAAAATATGGTGATGGTGCTTTTATATACTTATACTCTAATTTCACTTTATTGTACTATTCAGGAGAATAGTTTAGTCCGGATGGGTGGGATGTAGGATTGGAAAGTTAAACTTAAGCTTTTTTTCGGAACAGAACCAAATTAATACTGACTTTGAATTATTCCCAACACAAAAGCGAATTCTAAATTTGAAACTGTACAAAGATAATAATGGTAAAGAAATTTAAACTGATGAGAATGGTTGAATAAGTAAATATTGATTCTGATAAAGATTATATCATGGATTGAACACCAAAATACTCACCGACGTAATATTGGATTAGAAACCCAAATTAGGGGCCTAAGTTATCAAAGTCATGAATGACCTTCTGAAAACTTTTCCCAAAAAGGTATTTTTCTCACAAAGATTCGGAACATTTGGTAAAAATAGGACTAAACTATCATAACCAAACATAGATTAGCAGTATATATACGGCTCAATTTTAGCCAATTTTTGTAACCAAAATCAGTCTGAAAATAGTTATATTGTCGTGATAATCGAAATTTCGGAGTGAGTTAACAGATCTCTGTCGTGGTACTGAACTTGTAATAATTGTTGAAACTAGTATAGCCTGGTAATTATGCTTTTCGTTAATTTAACTTAGCAAATTTTCAACTACTTTCTCTTTTTGGACCTTTTCTTATAAATTAGTAGAGTTTAAACTGGTATCTAATAGATATTTGTTAAACACTTTGATACGTGGCACTCATAGGCATCTGTAACTAGTTGTTTTGAAGGAACCATAGTCTTGTAATAATTAGGACTGGGTAAAACTTAATCGTTTCTTTCGGTTTTCTGTTAATCAAAAGCGTACTTGTACAACTTTAGTAACTTCACAATACATCTCTAAGGATCTGAAATCATACTCAATCTAGCTTCAATTTATTAGATTTAAATTAGTTTGGTGACTAGTAAAGTAGTGATAAACCAATCAATAATTAGGTTAAGTTAGGTTAACGGACTGGAGGACAGCACCGAGTCCAGGACAACATCAAGACGATTGATTTCTCAGAGTATTAATCGGCCAAGCTCCTTCCAGGAGACCGCATAGTGAAGCCACTCTGAGGGTAGGCCTGCCTGCTCGTAGAAGACTTGGCAAGTTAAGTTAACCCATGTAGTATGGAATGGTGAACCAAGTAGACAATTAAAAAGGTCTGCAGTAACTTGAAGTACCTGATGGGCAATGTCTTAACGTTCTATCAAGTTGGTTAATATTCGTCTGGTTGGGTTGTGGAGTGAACACCGACGAGCTCTTCACGTCATCTACTATTTATTTTAGGTATATTGGTTGATCGATTAATTAGAAACTGAATTGAGGACCTGGTATAATTCTCAATCTTAAAGTCACCAATTTATTTCATTTTGTAAAGCATTTCTTAGAAGCTAAAATATCATATAACATAGAAAGGCATTACCAACATATTTTAATAACATTATTATTAGCAATTGACTACAGTTCTATAGCGCCTGAAAATACTTTCTTTAGGACTTGAATGGAGGGCCTGGTATAACCCTTCAGTCTAGTTAAGAGTAGTAGGTTTTGTGAAGTTACTATCCAGTCCAGTAGTTTTCTCTAAGATAGATTCTAGGAACAATTGTGGAATTGTGAATAGGGTAAAACCTCCACCCTAAATATTCAGATTCTATAAAGATAAACAACTGATACGGTTCTGGAACCCAACAGATACTAGGTCATGAAGACAAACGCACAGCATGGTAAGCGGAATGCCACCACTGCAATAAGACAATACATTTTGCCAGAGGCTGTAGACAAAATCAGATAATTCCGGTATATAAACCACCTAGAACTTCTTCAAGGGACTGCAGACAAAAAGACAACGCTCCTACCCAAAACTTTCAAATACTGATGAATACACAATTTTGCGGAATACAAAACTCATTTACAGGAGCCTTTAGAACAATTAAAAGTCAAGAGACAAAATGGGAAAAATACAATTTGGCTCAAAACCGGCCCTCAAATCTCTATCATGTCATTTGGATAATCGCGTTGTCTTATTGGACGAAATACATCGTTAAATAAGTGTCCGAGAAACATCAACTAAAAGAACTGTAATGAAAAGCCCTTTTATTACTTGGGTACGCTAGCAGCGCTAGTATTGAAAATACTCAAGCAGGCATCTAAGGAGCACGAGCACAACCAACATTAGAAATTAAAACATTTTGAGTAATCTGTTTTTATCATTTTTCCCCACATAGGAAAGTTTAGGCAAATTTGTGTGAAGTACCGTTTACTCTACAAACTGGCACTGGCACAAAAAAAAATGACCGAAGGGTCCCAAATTTCCATCCGGTGTAAAATAAAAAAATCTACTTGCTGAAAAACACATTAAAATTTTATCCGCATATTTCCATGATCTTGCGCAGCATGATAAGAAAATCAATAGGTAGATACAAACAAAACAAACAAAACGCCAAACATTGAGCAAATGTTTGACAGCATCAGCTAAAAGCTCAGCGAGAATAAGAACAAATAGGTTTGAAATACGCTTGTGCTCAGCTTCGACTCCATAAAGAATGAAAGAGGAAATCATTGTTATCTCTTAATCTTAGGAGTAAAGCCACCAACACGTATCGTTTTAACAGTAGGTTCTACGGTTCCATAATATGCCCGCAGGCATCCAAAAGATTATTAATGCACGATGCAAGAAGTTCATCAATCCCATGCATTTTTCGACAATATTATTATTCTGAAACCGGGTAGAACTAAAAAATCCTCAAGTTCATAGAAGTAATCCTAAGCAAATTAGATAAAGCAAATTTGTCGTTAGACCTAGAAACATGAAAATTCGCTCAATATCAAACAAAATTATTGGGTTTTGGAATGGGTACAACTGGTATTTTAAGAATATCCTCCAAATGGGAGCTATTCATAACTCAGAGCACCAAAAACCCATCGCGAATGAAATTGCAAATGGCATCAAACAAAAGCTTTATAACACTTATTCCAATTTTTTTGGTAAATTCCCCTTTCCAAAACCTACTTAGCAAAAAATTAAGATACGAGTGGTCGGAGACGCGTCAAAGAATATCAAACGCCAAACAATGAGATGATTGATAGCAGCCGCCACAAGCTAAAAATAAAAATGAACAACTAGATTTGAAATACTACCTGCTGACAGACATACTGCGGTCCCAACAGAAAATTGCCTTGAACCAAATTAAACAGTTTCACTCAACCTCTAAGAACCAAGTGCTAGTTGTAAAGCTTGAAACTGCTTCAAAATTGTAGCAATAATTAAATTCTTTATTGACCTTACAACTATGCTTTGCTCTGATGACAAATTGCAACAAATACCAAATCTCTAGGAAATTATAATTGGTAAAATGAGGCCCTTCGAAAATTGTTGACAGATCACAGATTTAAAGCGTGGCGTATATTAATTTTTTTTGCACAGCAAACAGTTAAAGAATACAGTTTTCAAAAATTGGAGATCAACGAGCCACACGAAGTAGAAAGAGCTGTAGGAACATTAAAAAACGTGGTAATGTTAAAATCAAAAGGTCCAGTAGGAAACTCTAAGAAAATGCTGAACTGATTACCAGTATCTATAAGAATTGCAGCAAGCTGTTATAGTTTTCCATACTTAACACCTTTTAAAATTCATTTGGCTGGAAACAAAATACTTTTTATGTCGGACATCACTGAGAAACAAAACAGAATTATTTCAAACTGTGTCAAAGAATTTTTTTATGAAGCTGCCGGGAATAAAGAGCTAATCAATAGGAGCAATTACAATGACCCTAATGAAATTTCTCTGATAAAAATTTCCAGCTCAAATTTTCCCAAAAATTCGAACACTAGCTCAGACGCGGAAGAATCGATGGCATCCGAACCTTTACCGCAGTAACAGAACAGCTATAACGCCATGTTGACCACAAACGTCGAGTTATAAATCTTTTATTAAAAAAATTACTGCTGAATCTAAGCATACTTTACAAGCTATTAGCAACCGTATCTGCAGAAAGAGCAACTTCGCCATAGGAACATGAAAATTGTGAATGCACAAACGACCCTGGAAGCTTGCTTAGAGCTCCTCAACTGAGGCAATAGCAAGGTTTTGCCACCAAAACAAGTAACCAACAGCACACTGAACAGACAAGGATGATAATGAGAACTTGCCCTATCTCAAAAACACACCCAAGATTAACAGTTTAGTCCACCGTAGCGGAAAACAACCACCTAAACCAACGTCAGCGAAGGTGCCAACCCGCATCACACGCCCGCCAAGGGTACCCATTCGCAGTCATTCAAGGTCCCCACTAGTCCCACTGGGAAACCATCAATCCAGGGGAGAGAAGAGAAGTGGAACCCTCGTCACTGCCAAATATTGCGCTAGTAGCAAAATAGTCTCCCCAGGGCTGCAAACACTACCAGAAGACGCCAAGATCTCAATATCGAAAAGTTTACTTCAAAAGTTTGAATCTGTGAAATTGAACTAAAATCGCAAGGTCCGCTTCTTCCTCCCCGAGTTCAAAGATGATGTAGCAATTATAAGGGAGAAAAAAAATGTGCTTCGAAGGGGTAGCTAATATTCCGTTCTCAATTCCGAGGCAGCTAATGTTATTTATGTTTGTTCCTAAGGTGCCTGCTTTTTCAGTCTTTAGTTACAATTTATGTTATCTATCTCGAGGAGACAAAATGCGACCGGCATGAAAACCTAATAATTTGAGTCGTCGTTCTTTAGCAATGAGTCGAAGAACAGCCATCGGTTCCCATAAGCATGCTTTTGCTTGATACAAAAGTTATTGAGAAATTGAATTCTTATTTAAAACATTGAATGCAACGAGAAGTGTTACGATCAGAAAATTGAGCGAGTGTCAAAAACGGTGACACGCTTAAACGCTGGTTTGTACTTCGGTAGTTTTCGCATTTTAAGTGTGCGTAAAATGGTGACAATTTATTATTATACTCCTTTGATCTCGTCTCCGATTCTAATCTAGTCCTTGATTTGGGGGTATTAATCGCCAATTTACGCTACTGTCACTAAAATTCTCATCAAGGATATAGAGAATTTTGTTTTGATTTATTTACATTTTGTCTACAATGTTCGTTTTGTCACTGCTTTCAGCAAATATGGTTTTCAAAACGTAATGGACTTACTTGTCCATTATCAGGTAATTAACAGTACCTGCTAAACGTTCAAACCGGAGAGTTTACGGTATAACAGAAGGAGGTGGAAATACTTTGCCAAACTAGTAAATTCAGTCAACCTTTAGCAGGAATGTAGATTTAGAGCTTTGCAGTTTGACGATAAGGCTGTGTTGGGTCGAGTTAAGTCAATCTCCATTGTTTTCAGGACCTTCAAAAACATACACAATTCTCTTTCGGGTAACCAATTCTACGGTCAAAAATGAATTCAAACGAGCTATATAGAGAGTATGTTTTTTGTATAGAAGGCTCAAATCTTCTGCCCAGGCAGTTTGGACATCAAACACCAAAACAAGCTTAGAGGGAGAGAAAATTGGCGCTATGGTTTTTGCTCTTGGTGAAGTTATTGCTTCAATTTCTCTGAACAACCAAATGTCCACAATTTAAGGAAATGATCGAATCTGATAGAATGTAGGTTGCTTTCGTTAACTATTTGGTCACTCATAATGCAAATTGAAAAGAAAGTTATTGACGTTGGATTGCATTGAAGTCTCTTTTTTGTGGAGGACATGAATGGAAGCCTGAGCTTCGGAAGGACATATGTGAGTTTGTTGGGTTCATAATTTGAGGGAAGTTGATAGGAAAGTACAGACGAATAGCAAAGATCGGGCATAAAAAAAGTTAGGTGCTCGAATTGATTCCCATAAAATTGTATCATTGTGTGATACAGTTTTATGGGCCGGAAATAAACGGCCGGAAAAAATTGAAAAACAGCTAGAAAACTTAACTTACATCGATAATTTCTAATTTATCTTTGTATAACATTGCTCTCTTGTATGTGGAGCGTCTAAATTGGTATGTTCCCTGCGATATTAGATACCTAAGATGGGGCAAAATTTGAGATATCTTGACCAGTTTAAAGGAACATCTCAAAGAAATAATTTGATCTATTGTCTCAAAGTAAAATGAAATGAAGTGTGCTTGCCAATGAGTAAAATTCGGGGTCTTTCCCATTATAGCCCCCCCCCCCCCCAAAGCTTAGTGGTCAGATAGCCTATAGCCCCCCCCCCCCCCAATCATGGTAATTATACCATAATTGGGGGCTATAATTTCATGGGTGCTATGATGGATAAGACCCAAAACTCGAATTCGAGTAGGACGAGCTCTTAATCAGATAAAACCTGCTTTACTGAAAATGTGGGAAATAATTCCGCGCGAAAATCAACTGAAACGCTTTGGAAAAGCTGTTCATGATAGGGGATGACTACTTTAAATTTTTCGCAGCGCAAAAAAAAACCATTTTTGATTCCACCTTTGCAACACTCCTCAAAGTACAATTTTGTCAAAAAACAACTAGTGACTACTTTAACGTCTACTGCCTCCCTCGGGGGTGCCTGGCTGTCCAGAGATATAATTCCGTTTTTTTTTGGATATCAACTGCAAGTAACCGAGTTTCAAGCTACCACCTAGGAGTTCCTGTCTATGGTTCCTGAACAAAATCTCCTCTTTGGAGGTCCCGTTTTTTAGACATCCGTAGCTACCACTCCGTATCATACCACGGCATATCTCAACTGCTTTTGAACAAAATCAGTTTGCTGCACGCAGGCAGCTCAAGGTCAGGTGCTAGTTACATCAGTTGTGCGCAGCAGTTGACTCAACCAGAAAGCATCATCAAGCTGCGAAGAGGTGTTGTTTTTTCTCTAACAGCTGTTGAAGACCAACTGTGTGACCACTAGGCAGAAAAAGCAATAATAAGAAAATTCTCTGAGATCTCAAATTTTGGTAAGCTTCTCCGATTACTGGTGAGGCAGATAAATTTACTTAACGACAACTTCACAAGTTCCCAACTTTGATTTTCGTCAGCTGCTGCATTCAAAAAGTTGGGAAAGCGTTCTTTATTATACTCATGCGTTGCTCACAAGAATGGTAATCTGGACATATGCTGTTTCATTACGAAATTGAGCAAGTAAAGGTTCGTTTCGTAGAATATCTCAACTCATCCAAATTCCTCGCCCTGAGTTTTACAAGTTGAGGTTTTTATCATTTGGTTGAGTTGGTCTCTCGAAATAATTAAAAATCGTTGGAGACGCGGTACGATGAAAGGCCTGAAATTGCTGTAACCAAACAAAAAGAGCACATAGTGCTAATTGTTGATTAAAACGCGACTTTCAGGTTATTCCGCTAATTAACGACATCAACGCAGTTCATATTAGAAATTTGAACATATAGAGAAATAATTGTTTTTGTAGGATAGGCAGAAGAGGTGTTGTTTTACTGTCCATTTATAAGAGGGTTACTGGAAGACACAGAATCGACCAATTTTTCAAAGATGATTTAATGCAAATTTTTGTGCTCGCTTTTTCCGTAATCCGATAAATCGATTTCGCAACCAATGTTATCAGTTTTCGCTCCGATCTCTTGAAACTTTTTTTGAAACCAAAAAAGAGAACACCAAGTTATTTTTTTAGGAAGTTTCGGTTAGATTACTGAACCCGAAATACAGCCTGCTTCTATACCAAATTCATGCTCGTATTTTGTGTCGGGAATGCTGTCATCAAATGAAATTTGTTTGAGATGTGTTTTTCACGATTTATTTTTGCCAACCGTTTGTTTTGTTTGAATACGTCTTTGGTTTTTGTTCGAATGTGAGAAATCTTTATCCATCTTGCAAGGCTACTGGTTTCATTTTTTCTTGGGATTTTTTTTCTGTATTTCCAATTTTTCCTAATGTCGTTGAGCCCCTATATGCACGAACAATTTTTTTGGTTGGAAGAGTTTTGTCTTTGTCTAAATTTCCCATCATGGTACGACACAAAATAAAATTTCGATTAATGGGACCGTTCCTGGCATTTGTTCCTCTATTGATAATTGCATGTTGCTTCCAGCGGTTGCCTCACTACTCCCGAAGCTGAATAACTTTGATGGACAAAGAAATGTAATCTTCCGTATACTTTTTTTCTGTTCTATTTTTCCGTAGACTTTTATATAAAAATCATTCATTTGCTCTCGATTGAGTTTCAAGGAGTCCCGAGGAAATTTTTTTGTTCACTGGAATTTAATATGGTTCTAGATAGTAAATAATGATATTATTTGCATTTAAAATGAAGAGAAGCTATGTTTTAGTTAAAATTCGAAAGCAGAGAAGCAAAGGAATTAGATCTTTTTAGCTGAGGTGTGATTGACTCGTCAATAGAAAAGCGCAATTGTCTCTGTAAGCAAATCTGTCTGTAGAAGTGCAACTGTCTGCAAGAGCGCAAATGTCTGTGCTATAATCTGATTTTAGTATATTCCTAAATTGTATTCCGAAAATTTGCAATTCAAGTATATGTTTTTTTCTGGAAAATTAATCATTAAATGGTGTTTTGTTTTCTGAAGAATAAGGTTTTTACAATACCTTTCATAATCCACTCTTAATTTTCTTTATTTATAGTTGTTTTAATCGATTGTTCCATAAAAAAGATCTACAATTGTATAAATCTTGACTACTAAAGTCATCGAAGATTTTCGATCCGCTCAATTTTGCTGTGTCACTGACTTGACTTCTTTTTGTCGAAAACAAACGGAAGTGATTTTCGACAGGAGCTTCAGAACACGAAACGAAATCATACAAAACACTTGCAATCAAAGGAAACTAAAATATTTATTATAAATGAGTAAATAAGGTT
The DNA here is from genome assembly GCF_964194025.1 of Convolutriloba macropyga. Classification (NCBI taxonomy): domain Eukaryota; kingdom Metazoa; phylum Xenacoelomorpha; order Acoela; family Convolutidae; genus Convolutriloba; species Convolutriloba macropyga. The sequence continues at coordinate 11,927,378 of NC_134481.1, read as the reverse complement.
CGTAGAATTGAAAATGCCTCCAGCATTTTCCAGGGTCAGTCCCTCAACTCAAGTTTACTGAAAGGGCCAGATCTGCTCAGCAACTTAACTGGTGTCATTATGAGGTTTTGTGAGAATCGAAGTGCGCTGTGCGCAGACGTAGAACAAATGTTCATGCAAGTGAAAGTTGACCCTAAAGACCGACCCTACTTACGCTTCCTCTGGAAGAACAATGGACACATAGAAACTTATGAATACACCAGTCATATAATTGGTGCATTAGATTCACCCTGCATAGCATCCTACACGCTCAGAAGACCTGCTCAGGACAATACAAAAACTTATCCAAATGTTCAAAAGGTCATAGAGCGGAACATATACATGGATGATTTGTATGCTGCCGTATAGAGTCCAAATGAAGCTACAAACATTGTCCATGAGAATCGCAAGGTTCTTGCTACTGGTGGCTTCAATCTGACGAAGTGGAATTTAAATAGTCAACAAGTTCTTGACCTGCTGAATCCGGATATCTGACTTATCCCAGAAACATCCGCACCACAAAGTCAAAAAGTTCTTGGTCTGCCCTAGTTTCCAGAAGCAGATACATATGTGATAGAGCAAAAACTGTTCCAGAAGATCAAACTCGATAAGAAACAAGTCAGCGTAAACTACTTCGCTTTTTTGCTTCCATCTTTGATCCCTTAGGAATTTTCGCCCACTTTACAATAAGATTCCGCAAAGTTCTCCAAGCAGCATGGAACCACGGTCCAAAATGGGAGACGCCATAACACCTCGATGAGAAATCTGATTTCGAGAATCTGAAAAAAGAACTTTCGTTTTTTCCGGATGTAGATCTTCCTCGCAAATTGTTAAACGAGATAACGATTTCATTGATTGAACTACACACGTTCACAGATGCATCCGAGTTAGCATTATCAGCAGTCAGTTATTTACGAATTGAACACATTGATGAATCCGTTTCAGTCGCATTTGTGATTGGTAAAGCAAGAGTTGCGCCAATAAAATGGATGACGACTCCAACTTGAAACTACAGGCAGCGGTATATGGTGCTCAACTAGCTCAATTTGTCAAAGATGAGATGGATATTGAAATACATAAACAAGTTTTTTTGTCTGATAGTACAACCGTTTTGTATTGGCTACGGACACCTGAAATTTGTCATCGGATCGTCTTTGCTAACAAACTAGCCAAAATTTTAGACGTTTCCTCTGCCCAAGATTGGTTCTACATTTCGTTTACCAAAAATCCCGCCGACGATGGTATCCGAGGCTAAAACGTTCACCAGATGATTTTCAACTCACGTTGGCTATTAGACCCATCCTTTTTTGTGTCAAAATAAAAACACGTGGCCGAAACAAGATTTACTTTCTGCTCAACATGTTAAAATTATAATGGCAGATCCAATAAAAGAACTGAAATGCCAAATTGACACATCGCGTTACAGCAAATGAAACAGTTTACTTAGAGTTGCAGCGCTTTGCTTCTTGTTTGCAGATAAATGCAGAAAAAAGAGTCCATTTTGTCACTAGCACATTATACAAAAACTTACAATTACTTGATAAAAAGTGCCCAACATCAAGAATTTAAACCGGAAATTTCGAACTTAAAAAAAGTTTTGCAGTATCACCTACCACTAGTGTGGCGGCTGAGCTTACTAACTCAGATATCAAATTAAATAGCGCTCCAAGGTCATTTCAAGCAGTTCAATTTAGAATAGCATGACAAGCGAATTAAATGCTACATTCTACTGGAGCCAAACGGATTTGTTCATTTTGTTCAACATTAATAATTAGCAACTATTACTAGTACACAATCGTCATTCATGAAGTTAAACTATAACTCAAACTCGAACTACCTCAACCACCAGCAAAACAATACTACGACTTAACAGTATTGTATCAGATTCTTTGCGATTGGATTGCGAATCAACCTGTTATTGATACAGAATATTCGACAAAACTTCTACATGGTTAACAAATTTCCCATGACATCAAATTTACACTAAAAAGGTGACGTTATGGAAAAGTGTTTACATTTAGTCGACATTATTATCTACAACCAATCAACAGTTGAATTTGACATGTAAATCCACGTGACTAGCAGCATAAAAGGAGCTCGAAAAACTACCAAAAATCAGTTGAAACTTGTTAATTTTGTCATATTAAACTAACATAGAGTGCGTATTGAAGCACGCTTTCTTGAGCGGTAAATTACTTGTTATTGTGTTTTGTTTCTGTAGATCATATTAGTGATTGTACAGTCTTAACTTTACTTTGACTTGTGAAAAGAGAATTAACTTTGATATTCTCAAAACTTTCTTTTTGAGGAACGAAGTTCCTAAGTAAGAGAAACTTTGTGCAAAGCATAAAGTCAGTTTCTCTTACCGGCTTTAACGGAACCTAGTGTAGTTCACTGATTGCGTTATTGAGCAATTGAGTGAGCTGAGAAGCACAAAGTGCGAGTTTGTTTACATTTGAAAATTTTGATTGTCGGGAAAAACTCTCCGAAAATATTGAGAAATCAGAGACGGAAATTATTTGCCCTAACCAGTAGCTAGGACAGTTACCTAGAGCTGAACATAAGGGATTTTGCAATTTCGAATTATAACTTGAGTTATTAACGAAAATTCAACAAAAAATTGATTGTTTCAATTTGAATTATTTAGCTATTCTGAGAGAAACAAGTTTGTTATTCAGCAAAGCTGAGCCATTAGTAAGCAGAAGTAATTGAGCAACAAGTAATGCAACGGTAATCTACAGTATAGCAGATAAAACAGTTCACAGAAGTTAACTGCAAAAAACACAATATCCGGACAGATTTGAAACCGCTGAAACGAACTGGGCGGTGTAAAGTTTTCCTTGACTTTGGTAGGAAAGCAGCCGTTACATTTGATCCGCCGACCCGGACAGTGGAAGGCAAACTGCTGTCCAATCTGATGAAGAGATTACCGAAGGCACCCCCCAAAGAGAATCAACCCCCAAACAAATCAACAGCGCAACGCCAGTGAGGCAGAGCGAAAGTTGCGAGTGCATTTCACAAAACACGTTGAAGAATTGACCTTGTTTAAACGGAACAAGCAAAGCAAAAGGCAACCAGGCAATCCTAACACAATCAGCAGAGAGGAGCTTCAATTTACAGCTCAAAGGTACGACAAGAAATTCCAAGATTTATTGGAAGAAGTCAACACTAAACAGCGATTGGCTACAAAATAATTGAAGACTCAGATCGACCCAACAAACTAAAGGTCCTCTACCAACAGACTGTTCACCTCTAGAGGAAAAAATACCCAAGCAACTGCAGCGTCGAAACAAGCTTGTGCCCTATCACGCTAATTTCGTTGAAGAGCATCTGAAAGAAGCAAGGAAGCGCAAAGCAAGTTTGGACTATCATTGGCTTTCATATATAAGCAAAGGTACGCAACCAGCAATGAATGCAGAGCAAAGCAACGCAACCCAAGCAGTGAACGACAGCGAGAGCAATAAAAAATACCTAACGGACAGCACAGCTGCTCAAACAGTGCAAAATGGAGCAACAGCAAGTGGCCAAGTGACGGAGAATGTTTCGGAAACATCTTCAGCAAAGCAAAGGCGAGAGGAAAAGATGAAGAAATTCGATATCGAATTTGAAACCAAGATGCGACTTGAACAAGCACGGTTTGAGCGGAGGAGGCTAGAGCTTGAAATGCAAATGAAGGAACTGGAAACCAAGCATCAACTGCTGGAGGAAGAGCGTGAGCTAGAGCGCAAAGTGAAGAGAACAGCATTAGAGAACGATGATGCTCGTTCCCAATCAACTGGTGCTCGAGACAAATCACCCTTCAACTGGACCCCAAAGGAGAAAGATGTCTCAGACTGGGCCAGCAGGATCGACAACCTTCTAACACCAGAACGACCAACAGCTCGCTTCGAAGTAACCCTGAAGTGAACAGGTATAATCGCTTCTCACAATATCGCAGTTCACGAGACCGATCCTGAAGTGTTGAAGACCGAGACGTTTCCCCCAGAGCTGGTCTATTACGATACAACACTGGATATTCAGGTAGTAGTAGCCTACCAAAGCTGAAGTTGAACAACTTCGATGGAAACCCTCTCGAATGGCCGGAGTGGGCTAGTATGTTCATTGCTACAGTGGATCAACGACCAATACCACACTCAGAGAAGATGAGCCATCTGAAGACTCTACTGACAGGCAAGGCAAGGTCAGCAATCTCTGGAATGGGCTATTCTGGACAATTCTATGGTGCTGCATGGAGCATTCTGGAGAGGAAATTTGGAAGGCCTCATGTGATCATTGATGCACAACTGGAGAGTCTTCGCAAAGCAAGTCAGGAGAAACCAAACGACTCAACAGGTCGACTCAACAAAGAAACCAAACGACTCAACAGGTCTGATCAGTTTCTCAGTTATTTTTTCTAACTTTGTGAATGTGCTCAAAGAGTACAAGCAGATTGGTGATCTGCAATCAAGCTCGACATTGTATATGGCAGTAGATAAACTACCCCAAGTTCTCAAAGAGAAGTGGTGGTTCTATGTTGATGTAAATGATTAAGATTGGCCTGATCTGATTATGTTTGAAAAATGGCTATCAAGGATAGCATTCGTGCACGAAGGGTTTTCAGCTTTTAAGGGAGAACGAAGAGAAGAAGACCGAAGAAGCACAAATAGAGACAAACGGTTCTCGAAAACGTCGAACTTCAGTGCAAGTTCCAACATGAAAGAAACGAAGCGAACGCAAAGTGATCACTGTCCGCTAGCTGATAGCACTCATAAAATATGGAATTGTCCACTATTCAGTAACATGAGTGTGAATGATCGGTACGCAGCAGTGAGAAAGCAACGTTTATGTTACGGATATCTAGGCAAAGGACATGCAATCAAAGATTGTAAAGTCAATGCGTGCGGCATCAATGGATGCATCACGAAGCACAACCAATTGCTACACTCAGAAAACCAAATGGACGAGGGCAATCATGCAGTCAACGTAAGCGCAGCAACGATCAACCAGAGTAACGAAGTTACTAGCTTTCTTCAGATAGTTCCTGTCTCAATACAGAGTGGTGGCAACATGCTGAACACATATGCTTTCCTCGATAGTCGATCAACGGTTTCATTCATTGATCAAATTGTACGAGAGAAGTTACCGGCCCAAGGCACCGGTGTGACGCTCAACATAGCTGGCATACACGGAACGAAGGATCTGAAGACAGAAAGGGTTCCTCTCAAAATAAAGTGACTACATTCAAAGGTGCATTCAATCGAAGCGTTTGCACACCCATCAATCTCCTTGGGAAACACAAACTACAACTACAACAAGCTGAAGCAAAGCTTCAACCACTTGAGTGTTTTACCAAACAAAAGCTTCAACTTGATGGAAGTTGGCATCATCCTCGGTCAAGATGCTTATGAGCTACAACGCCCATTGGACTATAAGATAGGAACACGAAGTGAATCTTTCGCCGTTCTAACAGAGCTAGGATGGGTAGTCAGTGGACCCATGACAGGCAAAAGAAGACAAAATGTTTGTCATTTCGCCTTCACCAAAGATGTGAAAGTGGCTGAGAATATCCAAACCCGGTGGGACATAGAAACCTATGCTTCCAAAATCAACGTCGTCAGTCAGTCAAAGGAACTGCAGGCACAAAAGATGCTAGAGAGTACGACAAAGTTTACCGGCGAGTGGTACGAAGTGGGAATGCTGTGGAGTGAACCAGAGCCAAACCTACCGAACAACTACAACTCAGCCTTGGGTCAGCTTTACTCACTGGAGCGAAGATTCCAAAGGGATCCAAACATGAAGAATTTGGATCAACAGTCAATAGATACAGATGTAGAAAAAGGATTCGTAAAGATATTGGACGATTCCGAGGTGAAAGGCACCTTCGGGAAAGAATGGTATTTGCCACACCATCCAGTGCTAAACCCGAACAAGCCTGGCAAAGTAAGACGTGTTTGCAATGCCGCATCAAAGTACAAAGTCATATGCCTAAATGAGAAGCTACTAGCAGGACCTGATCTGCTACATGGGTTGATTGGAACAATTATCAGATTCCGTGAAGGACCAATAGCCCTGACAGCTGACATCGAATTGATGTTTCTACAAGTGCAAGTTCCCGAACAGGATAGAAGCTGCTTGAGATTCTTATGGCGTCCAAGAACTAACGAACCTGTCCAGATATACGAATATCAGCGTCACGTATTTGGAGCTAAGAGTTCTCCAACATGTGCAAACTATGCTCTCAAGCGAGTGGGACCGGACAACGAAGAAGAGTATCCAATAGCAACAAAGGCAATACAGTACAACTTCTACATGGACGATTTCATCAAATCGGAAGAAACCCCTGAAGAAGCAATTGAAGTCTTCAATCAACTACAACCTCTTCTCTCACGACATGAATTTGAATTGAAGAAATGGATAAGCAACGACGAGGCAGTGTACCGAAGCAATCCTAGAAGAATTGAAGTCAATCAGCATCACAAAGCAAGTCGAAGTGGAACCCAATACGGAGGGATCTTCAGTGCTAGGACTACAATGGACCGTTACTGATGATAGCCTTCAAGTGTGAAGAGGTACCAACAAGGAAGTGGAAACCCCTATAACCCATAGGAAGATTTTGTCATTGGTATCTTCAGTATTCGACCCGATCGGATTGTTTGCTCCGTTCAGTGTTCATATGAGACGACTTCTGAAAGGCATCTGGACTAAGAATGGACAACATTGGGACAACGAAGTGGAGCCTAGTGAAGAAGAAGAATTCCTGAGATGGAAAGAACAACTTCCAATAGTGGCTGAAACAAGCATCGATCGAAGATACTTCAACAGAGTGAGGGATAAAACCGAACTTCATGTGTTTGCTGACGCATCTGAAGACACGATTTGTGGAGTGGTCTATCTACGTTCACAACCAAAGGAATACTCAGCTGACTTAGCATTTGTTATTAGAAAATGCAGAGTGGCACCGATGAGGCATCTTTCAATACCACGATTGGAACTACAAGCGGCAGTCATGGCAGTGAGGTTGAAGGAACAGATAGTCAAGGAACACGAAATGAAGATAAGTAGTTGCAGTTTTTGGTCAGACTCAACTACAGTATTGCAATGGATCCACAGCTCCCATCGCAAGCAACAAGTGTTTGTGGCCAACCGAGTGGCTGAGATACTAGATACAACTGATGTTTCACAGTGGAAACATGTGAGCGGTATCAACAACCCAGCGTACATTGGCACCAGAGCAATCAACATTGAAGAACTCAAGAGAGGTGAGTGGCTCACTGGGCCGGCCTGGTTGAAGCAACCAAAAAGTGAGTGGCCAGAGCAAGTTAACCTAACCTGCTCATTAGTATTCATGATACAGGCTGAAGAGAAGAAAGCTGTTATCCAGTGGGAACGATTCAGTAACTTCAACAGACTAGTAAATACAGTGGCATACGTACAGCGAGCATTGAACAAACACAGACCAGCAACACTCATAGTTAGCATCGAAGAAAGAGCAAAAGCAAAAGCAACAATCTTCAAGTTACTACAGCGAGAACAGTTTGGTGAAGAGATGAAATCTCTCAAAGCTGAAAAGGAAATTCCAAAAGGCAGCAAAATCCTACAATTCTCACCCCTCCTGGATGAAGAAGGACTTATTCGAGCCAAAGGCAGAATAGGCAAAAGTCAGTTGGACTTCAATGCAAAACATCCAATTTTGCTACATTGGAAACATCATGCGGTTGAATTATTCTTGCGAAGGCACAAGGACAATCAACACGAGGGCATTGAGCATGTAGGAAACATTGTTGAGAAAAAGATGTGGATCCTAGGCATACGGAACGCCCTAAGATCAATCAAGAACAAGTGCATTACCTGCAGAAAAGGCAGAGCACAAACTATAGCACCAGTAATGGCAGGTCTACCCGAAGAGCGCTTAGATGCTTCAACAGCCTTTACAAGTGTTGGAGTCGACTACTTTGGCCCTTTCATTGTGAAGATTGGGCGAAGAAATGAAAAGCGATGGTGTTGTCTCTTTACTTGTCTAACTATGAGAGCGGTGCATATAGAAGTTTAACCTAAGTTGGACACAGACAGTTGTCTCAATGCAATAATGAGATTTATTGCCCGAAGAGGCAAACCAAGTACAATCATCAGTGACAACGGAACAAACTTTGTTGGAGCTGAAAGAGATTTTGCGGAGTATGTTGCGGCATGGAACAAAGAAGGGATCGAAGAACATCTTATTCAGCGAGGGATCAGATGGAGGTTCAACCCACCCGCAGCACCTCACTTTGGAGGAGTATGGGAGCGGTTGGTGAGAAGTTGCAAGAAAGCAATGTATGCAGTGTTGGGGAACAGATCAGTCACCGAGGACGTTTTTTCAACAACGATGTGCATCGTTGAGCAGACTTTGAATGCGAGACCTTTGACTCCAGTCAGTTCAGATGATAATGACTTAGAAGCATTGACTCCCAATCACTTCTTGCTTGGCAACAGGATCATTTGCCTACCCTATCTACCATGCGCGGAAGAATTTGTTGATCATCGAAAGCTCTTTCGACAAACTCAAGCCTATGCAAATCTCATATGCGACAGATTTCGTAAAGAATATCTGCCAACTCTGAATAATCGGCAAAAATGGCGATCGACGGCGAACGAAACCCTTAAAGAAGGCGATCTCGTTTGGTTGATCAAAGACATCGATAAGCGTGGATATTACAATCTAGGTCGAGTCGCGGAGACCATCGACGGGTCTGACGGTGTGATTCGATCAGCAATGGTTCGAACGAACGACGGAGTGTACAAGAGACCAGTAGTGACGCTCGCCCCAGTACTACCTGGAAAAGATGTTTTCGCGACGGGAAACAGGGCCGGCGATGTGGCGGCTGAGCTTAATAACTCAGAAATCAAATTAAATAGCGCTCCAAGGTCACTTCAAGCAGTTCAATTTAGAATAGCATGACAAGCGAATTAAATGCTACATTCTAACAATACAGTGCGTATTGAAGCACGCTTTCTTGAGCGGTAAATTACTTGTTATTGTGTTTTGTTTCTGTAGATCATATTAGTGATTGTACAGTCTTAACTTTACTTTGACTTGTGAAAAGAGAATTAACTTTGATATTCTCAAAACTTTCTTTTTGAGGAACGAAGTTCCTAAGTAAGAGAAACTTTGTGCAAAGCATAAAGTCAGTTTCTCTTACCGGCTTTAACGGAACCTAGTGTAGTTCACTGATTGCGTTATTGAGCAATTGAGTGAGCTGAGAAGCACAAAGTGCGAGTTTGTTTACATTTGAAAATTTTGATTGTCGGGAAAAACTCTCCGAAAATATTGAGAAATCAGAGACGGAAATTATTTGCCCTAACCAGTAGCTAGGACAGTTACCTTGAGCTGAACATAAGGGATTTTGCAATTTCGAATTATAACTTGAGTTATTAACGAAAATTCAACAAAAAATTGATTGTTTCAATTTGAATTATTTAGCTATTCTGAGAGAAACAAGTTTGTTATTCAGCAAAGCTGAGCCATTAGTAAGCAGAAGTAATTGAGCAACAAGTAATGCAACGGTAATCTACAGTATAGCAGATAAAACAGTTCACAGAAGTTAACTGCAAAAAACACAATATCCGGACAGATTTGAAACCGCTGAAACGAACTGGGCGGTGTAAAGTTTTCCTTGACTTTGATAGGAAAGCAGCCGTTACAATTAGAATTGTCTCCTTATCACCATTCGTCGATCATAACCAGCCCTTGCGTGCTCGAGAACGATTGTGTAAAGCATTGAGACCAGAAACTGCTTGCTTCCCGCTGATCCTAGATGGAAACAATCAGAGTGGTAGACTAATGATAAAACAAATTCACCAAACAAACATGCATTGTGGCACAGAAAAAACTAGAAGTTTTTTAATGGAACTCTATTGGATCCTAAGGTGCAGGGCGGTATTCAAAGAAACAGTTAGACAATGTATTCCATGAAGAAGTATGATCCAAGAAGTAGCTGCCCCCCAAATGGCTGACCTCCTAGAGTTCAGATTACCAAGAGAAAATCATCACGTTTTTCAAACCACAGGCTTAGACTTCGTAGGACTCTTTCCAGTTAAAGAACACGGAAGAAACAGGCCTTGATACATACTCCTCTTCACGTTCTTGGTAGTACGCGCTGTCCATCTAGAAGTTGCCGTCGATTTGACAACAGATTCAACAATCAATTGCATCCGTCGCTTTATTAGCCGTAGAGGAAAACCAAAAGGTTCTTTTCGTTTACCGATTGTTGAAAATCTTTTGTTGGATCAAATAACTCTTTGCAATCCAGTATTGCAAGCCCTAAAAATTGCAACGATTTTTCAAGTCATTTGCATCTGATGCAGGTGGAAATTGAGTGGGTGTTCAACCCGCCTGCGGCTCCGCACTTCTGTGGAATTTGGGAACGCCTAGTGCAGATGTTTAAGTTATCTCTGTACAAAGTAATTGAGTCAAGAGCCCTTTCAGATGATATTTTGTAGACACTAGTATGTGGAATCCAATTTGAATTCTAGACCTCAAACGAATGTTCCGAGTGAAATTAACGATCCTCTGCTTCTCACGCCTAACCAATTTCTACTCGGAAGAGCGTCAGTTAACTACCCTCCTGGTCTTTTTGAAACGCAAAAAGTCACCTTGTCCAAGTCATGGAAATCTGCTCAGTAACAAGCCTCGCACTTTTGGAATAGATTTCTTTGCGAGTACATCCCTAATCAACAGACAATGTCGAAGTGGAACAAAACTTCTGAAAACCTCAAGGTAAATGGCTTGGTTTAGCTACTTTAAGACTTCGCGACACGAGGTCTCTGGCCTCTTGCAAAAGTTATAGAAATTGACCCCGGTTCAGATGGTGTAGTACGCTCCGCGAAACTGAGAACTCCACATGGTGAGAAATTAAGACCAGTCATCAAGCTAAGCAAAGTCTTAATAAACAATTAAATTATATGTGTTCTGATTCTCACGAGCAGATGTATACTTTAGTTTTCAATAGGAAAAGGTATTGAATCGTAAGTCAAGTCTCTAAAAGTAGATGCAAGCAGTCACCTCATTGCAAAGTTTCACATCAAATGTCTAAGTTTTGCGATCTACAGTCAAGCACCGTTACCTTATTTGCAGTCCCTTTTTCGCGCCAATTTGTTTTTGGGATATTCTTTTGCTCATTTTCGTTTGTCCCCTTTTCAGTCGCCCATACTTTAGTTCCTCCCAAACTTACTTTTCCGATTATTAATTTTGCGAGTGATTATCTTATCTTGTCTTCTTATCTTGGTGATTTTACGCCCTTATCATACAGTACAGCAACAGTTCGTAATCCTACAATTGGGGCCGAGGATGTCACTGACATGACTTCTGGAAGGGACTTTCGACAAGAGCCTCAGAACACAAAACACAATCATACAAAACACTCGCAACCAAAGAAACTAATATATTTAACTTAAATCACAATAACAAACAACATTTTTTATTAGCACATGCGAACGATAACCCCCACCCAAATTAAGTTGTTTTTGATAACACATGCTGCTACTTGTGTTAGAATTGCTGCAGGCTGACACTCATTTAGTATTAACTATCAACCAACAAAATTAGCCCTCGACCCTTCCTTTATTAAGAAAATAGGTGTTGTATTGCAAGACTTTGCGAAAAGGGTCTAACAACATTCAAGATTTTGCAAAATTATCCCCCTTGTAGGATCGCGTAACATAAAATACTCTTCTTTCTGCCGATCCTGTAAGTACAATGTGTTTCAAGCCTACTCCATTTTCTTCTCAAAAGCATCAGATAATGGATAATCTTTAGGATATTTTAGTTGCCAACCCATAGTCCATTTTTTAAAACACAATTTCGCCTGTGCTTCTCAAAATCCAATAGTTTTTACCGTTTATAAAGATGTTCTTTGAACGCACAAATTGGACGACCTTGATCATAAAAGAGTTAGACTTCACTAGTGCGTCAGATATTGCATTGTTTGGATTCACGGAAGACCTTCAAATGTCTCAATACAAATTGGGCCAACTTCCTGTGATAGTATGCTATAGTTTTTTTTTTTAAAAAAAACGTAAGGTTAAATTTACTTATATAATAATACGGTGAACTCATTTGAAGTTATCGTATCCGAATTGAGCTGAAATTTCACCTCATTTTGTGCGTTACTTCACGGCATTCAGAGCTTTTTCTACATAGTTTCAGAATTCGCCGAGCAACCTTATAGGTTTGGTGTATTCCGCGCATATCGTACGCAAAAAGCTGATAATGTGCTTACATCTGGACCCGGGCACATCTCTTTGGGATAGTCTGAACAAGAGATACATTAATGACTCCAAAATGCCTTAAATATTTTTCAGTTACAGTTTTCTGTTCAAATATGAAAAAATTTTCTGCTCAATTTGAAAAATTAAATGACAGCATCAAAAATAGAAAGTAAACTTTGTCATTATGTTTCATGGTCTGTTAGTTTGATGATAAAATTTCTATAACGCAATTTAAATAGCACAACAACAGAGTTTCGGCCATTTAATCTTTCTGTGAAGATGTTCTTTGAACGCACAAATTGGACGACCTTGATCATAAAAGAGTTAGACTTCACTAGTGCGTCAGATATTGCATTGTTTGGATTCACGGAAGACCTTCAAATGTCTCAATACAAATTGGCCAACTTCCTGTGATAGTATGCTATAGTTTTTTTTTAAAAAAAAACGTAAGGTTAAATTTACTTATATAATAATACGGTGAACTCATTTGAAGTTATCTTATCCGAATTGAGCTGAAATTTCACCTCATTTTGTGCGTTACTTCACGGCATTCAGAGCTTTTTCTACATAGTTTCAGAATTCGCCGCGCAACCTTATAGGTTTGGTGTATTCCGCGCATATCGTACGCAAAAAGCTGATAATGTGCTTACATCTGGACCCGGGCACATCTCTTTGGGATAGTCTGAACAAGAGATACATTAATGACTCCAAAATGCCTTAAATATTTTTCAGTTACAGTTTTCTGTTCAAATATGAAAAAATTTTCTGCTCAATTTGAAAAATTAAATGACAGCATCAAAAATAGAAAGTAAACTTTGTCATTATGTTTCATGGTCTGTTAGTTTGATGATAAAATTTCTATAACGCAATTTAAATAGCACAACAACAGAATTTCGGCCATTTAATCTTTCTGTGATCTTTGATCCTATTGTATTGCATCTGCTCTAAGAAAATGATTAAGAAAAGATTTTTGTTGCCTTATATTGAATAGGTGATTACCAGCGTATATAATAATAGTTAAGGTAATATGAAACGCTGAAAATTGTCCGCTATAGCTAGATTAAAAAGTGTGTCTCTCAGTAGAAAAACAAAAACACGAGGCATTGGAACGTTATTAATCTGGACTAAGAAACAACAAACAAGAGAAGTTAGCATAAAGCCTAGAAACAGAATTGCTGCAACTTTGGTATATATTGCGTATGTGTTAACTCCTAGCCAATGGTGATGCTAAGAAGTCTTGAAAGATATTTGAACTGAGTCCCAGGTTGAGGTGAGCGCTAATGATCAGACAATTAAAAACGCGCGCCGGTTAAGTTTTTAATACATGATTTTTATTACAGGGTCGAGCAGCCTAAAAAAGTCTGCATCCACAGTCTGTGGTCCGGCTAACGTCTGCCTAAAGACTGATCATTCATTTTACTTGCATTATTAAGTTGAAAACTCGACAAGGTTATTATAAGTCGTTGCAAAAGACGTCTTTTCAACGCTTAAAAATGTAAGATGTAATGTGAGTTTGGATAGCGTTAAAATCTTTCAATGCTATAAATTCATTTTGTAGGAATTGCGGTCAGAAGCAGCAAACAAATTTTATCAGCATTCTTAGTAACAAACCTATTATTTTGTTCACATCTTAAGCAATGAAAAAGCACAATTCAACGTAGATGCGATGAAAAAAATGAACTCTATCTCTGATCTGCTCTTGGAGACGTACAACTATGCCGACTCAAAACTATGCCAACTATAAGAGTGCCAAATATATTCAACATTTCACCCAACGAATTCTTAGATCAATCGCATCACTCTAACTGAAGTGAGCGCAAAAACTCTGAATCAACAACGGTGAAGTATTGAGAGTTTGGACTTTATTATATAATAGAACAAATAATTAGAAGGATAAAAATCTAAGACAAACAATGACAATTGCGTACCATGGCCATGCCTCAGCCAATCGGGGGAATGGAACAGACTCTATCATAACCGATCTAGTTCTCAGCATGACCTGTTTTTTTTCTCTCATTTCCTCTATCATTTAATCGATAATTAATTGGCGCTGATCGTTTCAGTACTTTAAAATTCAGTATAAGTTTTGGCGCTCTTGAACATCGAGATAGTGTTAACTCGGCACAGTTGTACGTAATCTCTCTTCCTCTATCCGTATTCTCATTCTCAAGCTTTTTAAGCTTTTTAAATGAGGTAGGTGAGTGTCTTTGAAACTTAATATTTTCAACTAGCAAACTTGAAAATATTCGCGGTGCAAATTACATTTCTTAAATCGACTATCAATAGAACAAAAAAGACACTATGAATTGCTTAACTTGAATGTAACTGATTCTCAGGGGTGTCGACAAGAGAATGAAGTATATAAAAGAAAACAAAAATTTAATAACCGAAATAATATCAAAAACACACTTTCGTGGTGTCAACCGTGAATTAACTATGTAAATCATAAATCACTTAGCGGGAAATGACTTTAATAGAGGTTACACAAAAATTATTTCCAAAAACTTAATTAGTTGAATTAAAATAATTTGGGTTAATAATAAAAAGAGATGGTGCATTACTTTTTGCTCAAAACGAAAAAAACTTGGGTTATTCAAACAGAAGAACTTAAAAAAACGTAATGAAAACGTTTTCTTTTTTTTGGATAAAATACAACTTGTTTTTTTAAACTTTTTAAAGTAGTTTTACATTTGCCTCCAACATGACTTTCATTCACGATTGTATAACTTCTTCAATTTTACTGATTTTGCGCTGCGTTTAAACTGAATACTGGGCATCAGTAGTCAGCAATTTAAGAAGATACCTACCAGCCTTTTAATTATTCAAGTAAACAAAACGAACTAGAGCAACTCTACAAACAAAAAATACCAGTTGATTTTTCAAATCAAAGCAAAGTTTTCCCTTTGTAACCCAGTTTGCCTAATTGCCACGCATAAAAGCAGCAATAATGTTTTGATTTGTTAATTAAATTAAAAAGTTGCACTGAACAATCTGTTTTTTTTGGTATAGGTTAAGGAGAAAGCAAAAACATGAAAAAACCACTGCAAGAGAAAAGGCTTATGAAAAGAAGGGACAAAAAAATAAAAAAAAGAGCAGTCGGCCCTATTGGAACAAAAAAAGTTGAACGTATTTCTCGGCTCCAGCTTTCTAGCCGTTGTCACCTTTACTTGAGGGACAAGCAAAGCAGCTCAACAAGGATCAAAGATGCCACAAAAGAAGTATGAGCTTCAGTTTACAATTAATAATTGCACGTTAGCAAAAAATTCCGATATGTAAAGCCAGCTTGACTTGTTAGATTAGGCAATTGAAAAATGTTCAAATTTGAAAAAAGTTCAAACATGATCATTTCTGATAACCTAAGCGAAACTCATGCAGTCAAATTTGGACAATATGACAGAAGAAGTGTTAAGAACAAAGCCTCACCAGAGTACAGCAACTTCGATTCTCGACAGACAAAGGGCTCTAACATCTAATCACCAATATTTCCAATTAGAGCTGATTACCGTGGAGAGTGATGGACAATTAAACCAATCCTCAGAAAAATTTCGTGAATGCGCCATACTCACCTCTTGCCAAAGGAACTGGTGACTGGATTCAGAACGATCAACACCAACGTATGATGTCATCAATGAAGACTCATTTGTCGAAAAGGCAGCCAATTCACAACTGCAAGACAACACAGCTTTCATTAATCCACCAACAACTCTTCGAACTTAGTCAACCCGTCCCTCTTTATGAAGAACCAGCCAGCCCCAGGGGTTTTTATAGCCAATTATTAATTATCAGCCAAATTCCCCTCTGTAGATCAGAAAACAGTTCCTCGATAAAATTTGCAATCCAGTATGACCCAATCACACCAAGCTCCTTAGCCAAGCACATGGCCATGAAGCAGGAAAAAAACCATTTGGTCACATTGTCATATTTTGGTCATCAATTGAGCTAACAACAATCTTTTCTATTGGATTAAGATTTATATCTTGTCTTTACTCAAACAAACGACAAACAGTTTGTTAGTCGCTTCAATTTATTTTTTTGACTCCTGAAAATTCAAGAAGTCCTTCCCAAACTCAATGTGTTGTATTAAATTTGTCCAAGCGAACGTGGAACGTCGTTGGCACACACTTTGAATCAATGTTCTGAACGCCAGACAACAATTCTGAATTCCCAGTGTTTTGACCAAAATGCCGTTCAGACTGGTAAACATTGCTTCACAAGTTATCAACAATCACTAGCGGAATGCAAATTTTCATCTATCCAGATTTTTTGTTTTCCATAAAAATATTAAGATTTTCGAACCAAACCACAAAAATCTGAAAACAAATTTGCTTGCAACATGTCAGTTCTTTGAACATCGGTTGAAATAACTCTGTGAATAGAAAATCCTGAGAGACATTTTTGTATATGCTGATTTAGAAATTCAACAGCTTGTAGACCAACTTTCGTTTACCGCAGAGCCTGAACTATATTTCATATTTTTTAATATTGCATTGCAGCTAGTAATCGTTGAAGCAGTGTTCGATTTAAAAAAGCAAAATTTTAATGGTAACTCCCAGCACTTCCACACGTGAAGCAAAGATTGTCTCTGCGGTTCAGGAGAACGGTTCAATTACCGATACACAGAGAATACCTCAGCTATAGAATTCCATGTGAGGCAGAGCAAAGGAGCTAATACTCGCTCACTCACGTTATCCAGCTTATTTTGACTCAGCTCTCAATGAGGTAATGAATTTGTTTAGACGACCGTTCAGTGGGTGTCAACGCTTTCTTCAACCAACTAGGGAAGTGGAAACGTAAAGCTTCTTACAAAAACCATTCTTTCAAAGCATTTTCTGCATTCTCAAAGAGACTTAAGACTTTTCAGAACCTAAGTTTTGATATCGATCTTCTTGACTACTTTAAAGGGAAAATTTTCCCCACAACTTGTTTCTTAAATGGAGTGAATACTTTCTGACAACGAATACTACAGGATTATATGTTCAGACTCAAAAATATTTTCGTTTTATGACAAAATGGGCCGGGAAAAAAGAACAACACCTTCAATCAGAACATTAACAGTAGTTATGTCGCTGTGATGCAAAAACAACCGGTTAAAAAAACACCTAAAATAACACATTTAAAACCATCAGAACGGAATGATTTAAATCAGCAAAGTGATAGTTGCAGCGGCTTCAATAATGTGCAACAGTTTGCAAACAAGTACACCAATTTTGTTTCTTGTAACAAACCGCTGAACAGGCTGTTTCATTGAAGCCTGTCCGAATTATGAAAACTTCTCTCCTGATGACGATTTTCAAGTTGTCCGGAAAAACAGCTTGTGTACAAATTTTTTAAGCAATCAACATCGTATAGACACTTTTTTCCCTGAACCGTTATCAAGTTTATAAGGGTTTCCATCACATAACAATGCTCAACCGAGCAATATCATTCAACAGAATAGATGCCGCATTTGCTGCCAGAACGTTCGAACGACAAACAGAACCTCTCATAAACAAAATTTATCGTCCAAAAGTGATAACAATTTACAAACACAAAAAGAGCGAAGCAACTCAGAAACAGAAGCCACCATATAAAACGAAAAACAATCTAAGGTAGGTAAAAATTTTGCCGAGAAAGAAAATCAACAGTCTTCTAAGGGTACTAGTTTAAAGAGACCATCAGCCGTCTATCATCAGCCAGCCACCCGGTCCCACAACAAATTGGTTCGATCAGTTACAGCTACTCCCGTTACCCTCTATCAAAAAGAAGATAAAGTCTTTGACACGTCAGCTCTCATTGACCCTGGCGGTCAGTTAACTTTTTGTTTGATGCCTTTTTGGATTATCTGGAGCTGCCACTCAAAAAATCAATCTTCAACCCAAATTCAATCATTCCTGAACACAACTAAAAACCAATCGTCGACGTTAAAAAAATTCTGTTCATTAGAAAACAATGGTACAGGAAAAAAAGATACTATTGTTTGAAGAAGACATACGGTCACTGAAGTAGGAAAGTCAATACTTCTAATATCTGGGAGTACTACAAACACTTAGGTGAGAGGTATGAAATAGGCCTTCGATGGAAGGTAACCGCCACTCTGCAAAATCAATTTTTCTGCACAAAACCAGCTGTAGATTTTTGATAAAGAGACTTAGTTTTAATCCAAAACTAAGCTAGATGTACTGATCTCTGGAAGAGTAATTTCCAGCCAGTGGAAATGACAAAATCTGCTCGTCAAAAAATTTAGTAACCACTCCATCATCTTTTTCAAAGCGCATATAAGCCAAAAAAATTTGCCGCATCGTCAACGTAACGTTCAAGTTCAACGAAGAATCATTTAATTGAAATATTACAATTATATCAGACGTGCTAAACAACATTATTCGAATTTTTTTTAAGATTTCGCGTAAAATACGATTGCTAATTTACCAGTCGATGAGAAAATTGTTTATAGAATTTGTTATACGGAGCGAAGATCATTCGGCAACACGTATCTATGGACAATTAAAAATAAGGTGTGACACTTCCAATTCACGAGGTTGTCTTAGGCTGCAACTTGCTATGTGCAAAATCTGTCTTGAACAGATGCTTGGTTGGCAACACCGAGACATATCCAAACACGCAGACAAACAAAGAGCACAATAATTTTTTTAAGGATGACTTCTTCCAGTCTTTCAATATCTTTAAGAATGCCAGCGAATGTTGCAACGTGCGGCGTTATCTATCTGAGATTAAGATCAAAAATAGTAATGAAAAGCAAACATCGTTCGTGCTTTAAAAACTGTTGAGCGTCCCAAAATGAAAAATTGAACTATCTGTCACAGGTGTACGGCTGTTGGATTTTGTTCGACAAAAACTCCCAGTTGAAATCAGAACTTTTTTCTTTACCAAATGGATGATTAAGTTGTCATTGACTGGATAAATTCTTCAAACAAAAAGACTCTTTCGCTGCAGACCTCAAAGCAGATTTAAAAGGAAAAAAGCAAACGTAAAAGCTTTATCGTAATGTGACTAACATGAAACCAGCCAATCATGGTATTTTTGGTTTAGATTCTAAAGAACCTTTAGAGCCAACAGAAATTGCTGAGGCTGCCAGACTTTCGTTTCAAAGAAGAGATTTCCTTTAGAAAAGCAAACCAGGCTCCGGTTTGTGCCGCGATAGTAAGATCATCGGCAATAATTAACACACAAAGAGTCAGCATTCAGCGTTTTTAAAGGTGGACGAAACATTTGGTAGCGCTAGTACTTGTTTCTAATCTAGTAAACAGAGTAAAGGAACAGCGTAGCAACGGATATATGTACACCATCTGTTTATCTAATGCCGATGTCTCAAGGCAACTACCCACCCGCTACCGCATTGCCGAAATAAAGACGCAAATTGGACATGAAGTACAAAAGCTGATCATTAAACGCATGCTTGATACAGTTGCAAAAACTCGCACCCGCAGATGGCTAACTTTTGCTCCCGCTGAACGCAATATAGCCAAACGACCAATACTACATCATGCCAAAGGCCACAATTGCCATTTCGTTTTGAAAATGTTTGTCGCGTCTGAGTCCATCAAGGCAAAGAAGCCACCGAAAGAAATGTACACCAAATTTAGAAGAAAAAAAAATTTTGAGGAAAATTTTTCAAAGCATTAGAAAAAAATTGGTTTTTTGCCGTCGTTTCGAACATAAAATTTTGATATTTTCATGACGCTGCTTCTTGATTGTCCGTTTTAGAATTAAAAAACAGTTCGCCTTGGCCAACTATAGACTAGACCTTTTCGGCCCCCTTTAATATCGAAGAGTAAAACACAAGCTTCAAAAAAACTACGGTCTCATCTTCACTTGTTTAGTAACGGTGGAATTGTTCATTTGGAAATTTGCCGGCATTGAAATACAAGCATCTTTTCGAACGCCTACTTGGTTCACATCGCGCATATACCGACCAGTTGAATTGAACAGTGACATTAATAAGATTTCATTTTTGTCAAAGAGGAGCTAAAAATATTCCTGCAAAACCTTGACAAAGACAAAGTCAACAAAGAAGTTGCAACACAGAGCACCAAATTGCACTTGAACCCACCTCATTGACCCCCAGATCGGTGCATGGGAGAGACTGCTCCAAAGCATCAAGCTGACGCTGCCTATCATTGTTTGGTCAAAAAGACTCATCTTCAACATGTTTCACACCATAACGTTTGAAGCAGAAATTATGTTGATCTCCAGACCTCTTAATGATGCCCAGACATGCTGGAAACTGAAAAACCGTTGAAACCGAACATTTTCTGCTCCTGCATCATTACATTGGCCTTCCGTCCGATGTGTTCCCATCCACCAAGCCATCAAACATGAATTATAGGAAAAACGTGCTGCAATTCCGTAATCAGAAGTCCTGCCCGTGAATATTTACCAACTTTGACGGAAAGACCAAAACGGACCGAAAATATCGGGTGATCACTCAAGGTTATAGATATGGCGTGGATTGTGAAAGACTTCGTCCAACGTGACTTTTTGGCTCTGGGGAGGGTGGGAAAATTCTTCATTGGCAGAGATGGCACCGGTTAAAGCAATATGGGTTACAAATGTGGTTACTTATCGTTACCTAAAACATGGATACCAAAATTTTGAAATTTGGCTTTTCAATGCTCGAAAAATTCTTTCGTTACACACAGCAACATGGAACCCTTTACTTGCTGCGCATAAAACCTCTTTAGAGACACTGACGGAAAGCAACTAGAATTATTTCAGGTTTGGTGTCTAGTATTGAGTATAAACTTGGCATGTGTGCCTCAGGTTTAAAAATACCATAGGTTGAAGACTTTTTAATCACAATCCAAAAGAACTAATTTTTATGCCCTGATTTAATCATAGCCTTAATTTAATAATATTATAATTCCCATAGCTTTATCGAAGGGTTAAAGGGTCAAAAAACTACACCTGTTAGAGTTGAAATAAAGAGTTTTTTTATGAAGTCAATTGGTCACGCTAATCGCTGTCCAAAAAATTTTAATAAACCGTCAATCTTTAGGTAGAGTTCAATCTTTAGAGTTAAATTTTATTTATATCGATATCTAAAGCTGACTCATCTCATTCAAAAATAGTGGATGTTAATGGGACCAAGGGGCGATTTAAATCAAGAAAAACTTATATCCGAAAAAAGCGTACACGTTGAAATTTCAAAACAACATGAATTGTTGGTGTAGCATCTACAGAAAGCAAGTTGGTTTTTCATACGTTTAATGTTATTTGCCAGCGAATTTTTCTTTCAGAAATTAGTTAACCGTAACAAGTCAATTTGAATTCCTAGGCAGAGTGGCATTTTGTATTGGCAGTCTAAAACTCCAATCTTTTTGCAAAATCTCTAAAAATAAAATTGAGTTTTCAAAAAAATTTAGTTACCAATGGTTGAATAAGATTGATTGATTGATTGATTGATTGTCAGTCGTCAGCTATTAACCAGCTGCATGGAATTTTCATAAATAGATAACCCTTATTTTATTACCATTTTTTATTACTAAAGACAAATTATTAGGTTTCTCGTATAAATCAGAAGATATTCACTCATTACAATATATTTCTTAGCTGGAGTCAGCTTTTCGGCTCTCATATATGGGAATTTTTTAGTATTCTTCATCTGGTATTACCAATCCAATATTTTCCAAGCTAACAGTTTTTTGACTTTCAGGTCTTTTCTAGGTCAAATTTTGAGTTGTTTTTTTTCCTCACAGTTTTCTCCTGAATGATTCACTAGTATATTATAACCAGGCGCAGTGTATCTAGTGGATATTTTAGCGAAGTGGAAAAACGATAAAATCAATCAAGAAGTTATAGAACTAAGAGAGAACAAAAGATCATCACTCGACAATAGTAACTTGCAACAGGATGAAATAACTGAACCAAACAAAAGATAGAAAATAATAAGCAAGCAACTAGAGAACCTCAAACAGCTCTAGACAACAAATAATTTCTATATTATCAAGCATTGTCAGAAAATGTTAAGAAAATTGCAACAAAAACAAAGAAACCAAACAATTTTTACTTCAACAATAGACAGTGTTTTCCGAAGTTTTTACCAAGATTTACGCAACTACTATGTACGACGATATATTTGGTGTATAACTACGAAACTACTTGTACCACGATATAAGTATTGAAACTCCATTATACTCATACCATTCGGAAACTGAAAAGTATTTTCATTACATTAGGGACTCTTTTTCGGCTGGAACAAAATTAGAAAGCCTTGTTTTGATTTGGGACTTACTGCTATTGACAAAAGCACTGTTGGCAAAAATGCAGCTGAGCAAAGGGTTGACTTAGTTCGTAAGTGTTTAACTAAGTTCGAGCCCCACAGGGTTGCTATATGCCAAATTCGCCAAAATAAAAGTGGATTATACAAACGGGACTTAAACAACAAGGAAATTGATGCCTATAACCAAGATATCAACAGCATTTCTGATGAAATTATACGCGAACTGCAGTGGTCCATCTAAACGTCGTCAATTATGGTCTCGAGGCAAACTATATCAGACAAGATGTTGTGCTCCCAAGCATCTATGGAAATCAAAAAATAATTACAACTTTGTGGAATTGAAAAAAAATGGCTTCAACTGCTCATCAAATGACATATCGTTGAGACAAACAACAAAACACATTTTTTTTGCAAGTCAAAAGGGGACTGAATAACATTCATAGTCCCAATTAATTCTGATACCTTTGGGCCACTTAACTCTTAGTTCTTTAATTGAAATAATAATTGTTTCTTTTGAGGAGAATATTAGTTTTGATTTTGATTTGAATAATAGGTTTCATTTGTAAGGGGGGAGTCGTCTTTTTCATAAGTCCCTCAAAGTATAATATAAAAGCAAAATTTATTTTTTTGTCAGGTTTTTTTATGAAAAATATTTAGTAATATTTGTTTCATCAGTATTGTTGCGTCATAGTAATTTATCTGTATGAAACTGGAGATAATGAAATAAACTGTGGCAAAGTTCAAATAGAAAAAATGAAAAAAGAGACCAGTACTACCAAAAAAGAACATAAAACGATCTCAAGTTCTGGTGCATGAACTGTAGAAGCCTGAACAATCAAAACAAAAAAATACCAAATTTTTTGACAACTCTCGACTAGTTGTCTTTTTTTCCTAGCTGTTACTGAATCATGGATAAAAGAGAATAAAACTATTTCAGATTTTTTTCTATGCAGCAGTCATCAATGCATTCACCAGCCGAGATCATCATTAATTGAATTGGAAAGAAGGGGAGATGTAGGCATGTGGATACCGAATTAGTTTTGTAAGAAAATTGATATCTACACCATCAACCGGTTTTTTGAATCACTATGGATTGAAAAATTTAGCTTCTGAACGAAAGACTGCTCATATATATTTGGCGTATTCTACAAACGTAAAACTTTCAATATATTTATTTAATTAAATGAAATCAGAAATCTCGAATATTTATTCCAGCACTGACCATCTAATCTATTTTGGAGATTACACCATAAATTTATTTAGAGAAAACGGGAATCACTTACTTAACAACTTCTCAGAAGATAACGAGCTTCAGTACCTGAACAGTAAAAAAGCATCATGTACAACTAGAGGAAGATTTTCTTTGATCAACTTCGGCTTTATTTCTAAAAAACCATTTTTTCGAAACAGATATAATAGAGTCAATACTTGAAAAAGATCATTTCACTATTGTATATCAAATCATCTTTGAAATTAGATTGTAAACATCAAAAGACGGATTTTTTAATACAAGATAAAAGAAGATACGCTAGAAGTAAGTTTAACCATGAAATTGCTTTGTAAGAATGGTCACTAATGTAAAAAAATGGAGCAATTGGATTTTTCACATGTTCAATAAAAAATTCCAAAATATATTAATTATTCACGCATATTTGAAAAAATATAGAAGTGAAAACAAAAAAAGGCTATTAAAAGAACTGTATAGTCTCTTTAATGAAAATCATAATAAGTTCAAATAGCGGAAAAAAGATACTATTCAAGAGCTCTTTAACAGTTACCAAGTAATGACAAAAAATGTAAAAAGAAAAAAACATAAAGCATCTGACGATTATACAAAACAATTTTTGGAGAACCTCTCAACTTCAAAAAAACAATAGACATTTTTCGAAAACAAAATTAGCTAAAATAAACGGACAGAAAAAACTGCAAAGCTGTAAGAACGGCATCACGTAATATCAGACAATAAAGCTTTGCTAACTGTTCGCTAACTGTTTTGCTCGTCTTGTACTTTACAAAGGCGAATTTGTTGCTCAGAAATGCCTTATTTTATGGTTAAGGAATTGATTTCGACTTGAAGCCGGTCACCAGGAGAGAACTAATAAAAGTTATTGACAAACTACTGTCATAATAATCAGCTGGACTTGGGTATATACCATCGTGGGCATTGAAAGTTTGTAAGTTGTCCATTGGAACTCAATTACACTTTACTATTAACATGTGTAAAAACACAAACAATTTCCCTGATTTTTTGATGGGTGCTTATGCCACTCCTATCTATAGGAAAGGCGACACACATCTCTATGAAAACAATCGACCAATTTCCGTTACTCCAACATTAGCAAAGTTTTTCAAGACATTTTCTGGTGAAAATGTTGGAACACCTAGATATGAAAAAAACTTAACAAAAATCGATTTGGTTTCCAAAGCAAAAGTCATGTCTTGATACAATAATTGCCTCAACAGAGAAATTAAATCAATACTTTGAAGAAAAAGGTATAGTTTTTGTAACAATCTGTTTGGATTTAGAGAAAGCTTTTAATTCAATATCCTTGGACACTTTCATTCAAAAATCTGAGAAGAATGGTTTTGGAGAAAACGCAAGATTCTTATTGAATTATTTTCTAATCAACAGGAAACATTGCGTTAGAAACGGAGTATTTGACTCCGTCAGGACATTTATAAATCACGGTGTTCCACGGTTTACTGTACTAGAACAAGCAGTATTCATACTTTTTGTAAATGACTTCGGTGAGGAAATATGGAAAAATTTGAATGTTCCACAATTTGCAGATGACACAGCAATATTATGTCATGAACAAAATAAACAATGTTTAGAAGCAAAGGTCGAAAAAATATTGATGAAAACTGAACTATATATGAAACAAAACAAGTTAATTCCAAATGAACGGAAAACAGAAATAACGATTTTCAAAAACGGAAAATTACTAACTGTCAATTGCGTTGAGTTTAAACGTCATTCATTGAAACCAACACATGAATGCAGAGTTTTAGGTAACATTCTTGACGAAGAAATGACATACCAAAAACAACTTAAAATTGTGATCAGTAAAATGACCTTGGCTATTAGATCAATTTATTTGGTACGCAATCAAACACCTTTAGAGACTCGAAAAAATCTCTTTTGATCATTTGTTTTGTCGCATTTAGATTTTAGTGCAATAGCTTTTTAAAGTTTGCTATCCTACTCAGTTGACACAAAAAACAAACATACTAGATGAAGCATAAAAGTTTGCTTTTTTCGAACTAAATATTACAGTGCTCGTAAACTACTTCTTGAAAATAAAATACTTCGGGCAAAACTTCAAAGTTTAATCAACTTTTTGATATTGTCATAAAGGTGATTTATGCTTCATCACTTGTTTTGTCGCATTTAGATTTTAGTGCAATAGCTTTTTAAAGTTTGCTATCCTACTCAGTTGACACAATAAACAAACATACTAGATGAAGCATAAAAGTTTGCTTTTTTCGAACTAAATATTACAGTGCTCGTAAACTACTTTTTTCTCTCACAACAAAATGCAAATCAAAATTTAGTCAAAATTCAATAAAAAAAACTCCTTTCTGAAACGTAATAAACTTCTAAGATTTCTAAAAAATTAAAAGAATAGATGCAAAAAAGAAACGAACAATTTCCAAAGGACAAAAAGCTTTAAAAGTTTATTTTTTATTAAAAAAATTCACGAAAACTAGAAACTGAACTTTAGTTTTTCTATGTTATATTTAATTCTTCAAAGAAAAGATGTAGTATGTTTGATTTATAATATTATAACATTTAACTTTAATTTTGTGGTTACTCGAATTTAGAAGTGAAAACAAAAAAAGCACAAAAAGGTTATTAAAAGATTTGCGTAGTCTCTTTAATGGAAATTATCATAAGTTCAATTAGCGGAAAAAAGATACTATTCAAGAACTCTTTAACAGTTAACAAGTAATGACAAAAATGTAAATAGAAAAAAACATAAAGCATCTGACGATTATTCAAAACAATTTTTCGAGAACCTCTCAACTTCAAAAAAACAATAGACATTTTTCGAAAACAAAATTAACGAAAATAAACAGACAGAAAAAAACTGCAAAGCTGAAAGAACGGCATCACATAATATCAGACAATCAAGCAGTGCTATTTGTTTGAATAACTGTTTTGCTCGTCTTGTACTTTACAAAGGCGAATTAGTTGCACTTAAAATACCTTATTTCAGTTTTTAGGGAATTGATTTCGACTTCAAGCCGGTCGCCAGGAGAGAACTGTAAAAAATTATTGACAAACTACTGTCATTAAAATGTGCTGGACCAGGATATATACCATCCTGGGCATTGAAGGTTGTAAGTTGTCAACTGGAACCCAATTACAGTTTACTATTAACAAGTGTAAAAACACAAACAATTTCCCTGATATTTTGAAGGCTGCTTATGCCACTCCTATCTATAAGACAGGCGAAACACATCTCTCTGAAAACTATCGACCAATTTCCGTTACTCCATATTTAACAAAAGTTTTTCAAGACATTTTCTGGTGAAAATGTTGGAACACCTGGATATGATAAAAAATTTTAACAATAATCATTTTGGTTTCCAAAACAAAAGTCATCTCTTGATACAAAAATTGCCCTGACAGAGAAAGTAAATCATTATTTTGAAGAAAAAGGTATAGTTTTTTTAACAATCTGTTTGGATTTAGCGAAAGCTTTTAACTCAATATCCTTGGACACTTTCATTCAAAAATCTGAGAAGAAGAATTTTGGAGAAAACGCAAGATTCTTATTGAATTATTTTCTAATCAACAGGAAACATTGCGTTGGAAACGGAGTATTTGACTCGGTCAGTACAGTTATAAATCACGGTGTTCCAGTATTTACTGTACTAGAACAACTAGTATTCATACTTTACGTAAATGACTTCGGCGAGGAAATATGGAAAAGTTTGATTGTTCAACAATTTGCAGATGAAACAGCAACATAATGTCATGAACAAAATGAACAGTGTTCACAAGCAATAGATGAAAAAATATTGATGAGAACTGAACTATAAATAAAACAAAACAAGTTAATTCTAAATGAACGGAAAACAGAAATAACGATTTTCAAAAATGAAAAATTACTAACTGTCAATTGCGTTGAATTTAAACGTCATTCATTGAAACCAACACATGAATGCAAATTTTTAGATAACATTATTGACGAAGAAATGACATACCAAAAACAACTTAATATTGTGATCAGTATAATGGCTTTGGCTATCAGATCAATTCTTTTTGGTACGCAATCAAATACCTTTAAAGTGTTGTGCTTTAAAGTGTTGTCTTAGTGTTGTGCTTTATTCTGGTAGCGATGCATTTTTAACTGCTACCTGGAGGAAGCCGTGGAAAAAAATCACCGCTACATTAATCGCAAAACTTACCAAAATTAAACGCTGTTACCGCATTCAGTGCTTTCATTAAGTTTTTGTTCATTA
Organism: Convolutriloba macropyga; assembly: GCF_964194025.1. NCBI lineage: Eukaryota > Metazoa > Xenacoelomorpha > Acoela > Convolutidae > Convolutriloba > Convolutriloba macropyga. The sequence goes on along the minus strand of NC_134481.1, from coordinate 11,899,447 downwards.
TGTTTCAGGAAATTTTAGGGAAGATAATAAAAGTCTTCAAAGTTTTCCCGCCTTTTAACAGTTTCACCAAAAAGTTTAGTATTCAGTATGTTACAATGATGTGAAAACTCAACTGACGGGACCAATAGTTTCTCCTCATATGAGATCTTTCAGCAATGCACTCTTAAAGCGAAAAGAAAGAGCACCGTATTTGTATACTAAATATAGAAGGGTATACTGAAAAATCGCACCAAATCGTTGCTCAAAGCTGTCATAGCTCATCAAAACAATTCAAAACTGGGAAATTTAAAATCGTTGACTATTTTTCACTTCATTCTAGGAAACTTAATTACAGAAAAAACTCCTGTCAAGCAAATAATAGCTGAAATATAAAATCTAATGTGCTCACAAATCAGGAAAGGATTTTGACTGTCTCTGAGGTAAAAATTATTAAATTTACCAACCTTGAAGTTTGTCTTGTTCAGATGGTAAACATTTTGGCTTGGTATCTTTTATGCTAACAAAACTTTTGATGGCTTTTTCTCAAAACTTATAGTCTTATTTTCTAATAGTAGTTTAATTTTGTTCAGAAATGTCAACCATTCTCTCAACCAATCACATTAAGTATAACATTTGTTTTAAATATCATTAGGATTGAAATTTCTAATTATACGACATTTTTTCTGCGCGAGGAATAAAATGCAAAAATCTGAAACTTTTAACGTTTTGCTAAAACAATGTTGCACTTTCTGTTCCGTTTTCTCCGGTCAAAAAAAATTTCCTTAAACAGCTAACCGCTATTGTCTTGCTCACTGATCGGCCATTGGTTTTTTTGAAGCGAAATAGCTTTTTCGACAGGTAAAATTGTAAAGAACACATGGATTTTTAAAAATTGAGTAAATTGTAGAATTTTTTCGACAGGTAAAATTGTAAAGAATACATGGATTTTTAAAAATTGAGTAAATTGTAGAAAAATTGTTAACCAATCCATCTAATGGCTAACAGAAAGGCTGACTGTTTCCCAATTACTAAAGAACTATATTACTGTGGACAAACATTTCCGCGGCGCCCATCTTTGGGTCAATCAATCTAGTATTAATGTCCCTAGAACAATGCAATATCTAGGCTACAAATAACTAATTCCAGTTTTTGTAAACGATGAAAAAAAATCAATTGCGAAAGTTACTGTTTTTAGCGCATCTTGCTTCTTGACTCTAGTCAAATGGTAAACTACTTGGCTATAGCTTGTTTAGGAGAAAAAAGAATTGCATATACACTGGAGGATGAAGAAATTATACTGCTGGTCCGTACATTAGATACTTAAACGACGGGTTTATCGTTTACCACATCACATGTATAAACTGAGAGTTCAACCCCTAGTTCTACTCTTGGTATATAGTTAAGTATTAAAGAAAGTTAAATGCAAACATGAATAAATAAGTTATGTTAAACAGCATCAAATATGAACCGAGCATTAAGGGATAGAAAAGTTAAAGTTATTAAGATAGATATAGCACTAGTTAGCACAAATTGAATTATTCTAAGTTAACTTGTAATTTAGATAGAATTTAAGAGATGTTATTTTATAACTTAGAATGTTTAACTGAACTTACCTGATTTCCAAAATCGTATTTCCAAAATCGATTTCAAAAATCAAAAAAGTTAATATTTTCTGACTTAGAAAATTCTTAGTTAAGAACTTGTCACAAATTATTCTAAGTTAAAATCTATCTCAAGTAAGCTGAGATTTAAGCAAGGGAGCAATACGGGATTATGATTTAAATCAGAAGTTATCGGGGACCAAATTGTGCTGGTGGTTGAGCGTGCAAGCTCCTTTTATACTTGCAGACACGTGGTTCTCTAGTATCCTATTGGATTGAGATAGCAGTGTCGACAGAGTTACCAAGGTTAACTTGGTGTTATCTGTGTGGCGTGATAATATCACGTCATAGTATTCTCAGTTTAAGTTAGTGATCTTAAAATAGTAGTTTATTCAAAACTACTTAGTAATTTGTTCACACGTTAAAGTGGACTTTGTCCAGTTCCAGTTTGTGCTTCACGCACTATAACGTAAATTCTCAAAATAGCACTAAGAATATCAAATATTGTTTCTGAGTGTAGCACACTTCAGTACAAAATTACCAAAATTTTAAGCAATATCTTGCTCTTTTAATTGATTTTTCGAGCAGAACACATTTTGGATTTTAATACTAGTGTTTTTAATTTTCGTAATTACCCAAATTACCCTAGGCAAAATTCGTGGCACCTGATCTAGTTTTTGATATAAAGAAAGTAAATAATGAAATATAAATCAATTTGGTAGCTTGAAAAATTGACTTGTCGGCCAATGGGAGGGAAAATCATGAAGCGGAAAACTTTAGAGCTTTATATACTGGTTCTTGGTTCCGATCAATTTATTCCTTAGCTTAAACCCAAAAAATGATCCATTTAGCTTTTGAAGCTGACTGAATTTAACGAAAATTTTATTAATAGAAATTGGTGGAAAAAGATTCATTAAACCTCTCAGTGTTGCCGAGTTGATGATGAAAAATTAAGCTTCCTAGTAACGCCAATTTAAACCTCCCAATGATGAAAAAGGTTTTTTTAAAAACATCTTAGTGTCGCCAGCTTTCGTTTGGGTTCATTTCGAAAGTCGGGCCAATTTCGCATTGCACTTCGTCGGTCAATGTACCTTGTCGTATTAAAAACACAGAGTAATACATTTTCATCAATAAAATCGAAACAGTTTAATTCTAATTCTATCAATTGAAGAGGGTTTTATTTTAATTGTATTCGTAAAAGACTTTCATCATTAAAATGAAAGTTTTAATTTTTAAATTCTCTCCATTCAAGTGGATTCTTGCTTTTTTAATTTTATTTAAAACATTTTTTTCTTTTTATCAATCTCTTTATATTTCTTATTAATTTCCATTCTCCAATTTTGCATTAAAATTGGTCGAAACGGCAGGATAGAGTTCTCTTAAAATGTAAAGCTGACTTTTAATTGACAACGGGTTGCTAAAAAACCGCCGATTAACATTGAATTATTTGCATTTTTAGCCAATCAGCTGCATCTATTTTTAAAATCCCATTTTACCTGACCAAATTGTCAAGCCGTTCTTTTTCCACGTTCACGACGTTGTTTTATATGCCAGAATGCTCAATTGATGAGGTTTTACTTTTGAAATTGTCAAAAAATGACACGAACTAGTTCAAATTTAGCGATGATTACTTCTAGCTGAAAATATCAGATTTCCATTTTTTCCGTTTTTCAGTTAATATATCTTAGTTATGTTTTTGTTATCGAAACACGCAAAATTTTATTCCTCTACTACAAGAATGTGTTTTGAGTAAATTTTTGATAGCTGGAATTTAATGATTATTAAAATGATTTATTAGTGTTAATTAACCGGAGTTCAAATTTAATTACCTCAAATTTGCAACATGTTCAATATGTTTTTGTTTATGTTTCATTTTTCCCTTTTTCCCATTTTTTCCGTCATTTGAATCTGTAATCATAAATACTATTGAACAACGGCAACAATGATATATTTCTTCCATGTACCGATTGAAAACAAAAAATTGATTTATATCCAAAAATGATCACTGGTTAATATTGGTTTTAGTTAATAAAAATGATTAACGTTAATTTAGAGATAGTTTTTCGGTTTTTTGTTTGCGTTGTCATTCTAATTGGTGCAGTTGGTTGTTGTACATTCTTATATCGCTCTAGACGTTTGAAGAAAACAAATTTTGTCCGCTATTGCATTTGTCTTGTCATATCTGATATTATTATTAGTATTTGCTTTCTATTCAATTTATCCGGTATTAATAAAGCAATTGGATCTGCGCTCTACAATGAAATGTAAGTTTCCATAAGCTATATTTTCATGGAAATCTGGCCAGTAGAATTTGATTAAATTCCTGGAAATTACTTATCTTTCTAATTAATATAGAAAGTAAAAATCCACGATACAACAAAAATTGTTTAATATCTCGTGCATGTTAGTTCTCAAACGACAACATTTTGGACTCAATTGACCACCCCTCCCGCCCCAACACACGCATACACACACACACACACGCATCCACACACACACACGCACCACACCACACACCACAATCACCACACACACACACACACATACACACACACACATACAAACACCCACCGACACACACACACACACACGCACACACACACACACAAACACACACACACACCCACACACAACACCCCATTACACCACACAATCATCACACACACTCACACGCACACACAAACACACAGACACAAACACACACACACATACACATGCGCGCGCACACACACATACACACACAAACACGCACACACATGCACACACACACACACTTACACACACACCACACAATCATCAAACACACAACACGCAATCACCACACAAACAATTACACACACGCACACACACACTCACGCTATCACATACACACATACACACACAAACCCGGGCCGAGGTTTCACACCTAATCCACCCTCAATTAGCGGTGATTAGGGTGTAGTGCGTATTGCACTCCTATTTATACGGGTTAAAGAGTAAGAGTGTAATTTTTAAAAAATTACACTGTATTTACACTCTTTTCTCCACTCTTTTAACACTCTATGCAAGGAGTGTAATTTAGAGTGGACGGATTAAAAATTACACTCTTACACAGTAACCAAGAGAAATTGACATATCTGATCCTAGTGTCAGTTGGCGCAATGGTTAATGCAGACATTTAAAGTAACATGTTTGACAGGGGGAAGATGGGGTGGATCAATGCTCATTATCTCCTTCCACCTTTATTTTTTTAAATACACTCTTATAATTACACTCGTCCACCCTTGATTAAGTGGAGAAATAGGGGTGTATTTTTTATTTAAAAACTCTTAACACTCTTTTCCCCGTTATTTTTGGGGACAATCCTCGGGCCGGGATTAAACATGAATATCTAATAATTTGTCCAAAAATGATTTTTGGTTGTTTGGCATTATAATAATTCGGGTTTTCTCGGCATTACCTATTTGAACATTCCGATACCTGAACATTTCTTCGAATAAGAAACCAGGGAAGAAACAAAAGAACAAGACAAAACTACAGAAAACATAGAGAATAGAATGACCGAAACTTCTTTACTTTTCTGTAGATTATTCAACTTTTCAATTTGAGTTTTCTTCAGTACTTGTTTTTCCACAAAACAACCGTAACATTTTAGAGAAATCAAATCCTTCAAGAATCTTGCATAAGTCTTGCAAGCTTATCAGTTCATCTAGGACTAACCTGAGTTGTGAAGCTTGTTGTGAAGCTTGTCTATAAATCTTTTTCTACAGTTTTGACCAACATTTCTTGACCAAATTTCTTGTTGCAAAATTTTGCTGAATCGTGCAAGATTTAATTCTTGAATCTTGCAAGATTTAAATAGGATCATGACTACTGTGTGAGTTTACAGAACAGACCCAAATTTTTATTAAAAAAAGATGTGAAGCAATATCAAATGGTGCTATGTTCTAACAGACAACTGACTTCCGACGATCTTTTCCGCTCTTTAGCCTTCATAGTTTTTTTGGACCTCGAATCTACTGTCATAACCAGGAGAAAAAGCTGAAACACGATTAACAGAAAAGAGTTTGAAGTTAAATTGAGAGATGAGAGATTTTTAGTGAAGCCTGGTCTAGTAAGAGGACAGCGCGAGAATGTTTGTTTTATATTTTGACTTCTACAATAGCATCAAGTTATTATTGGAAATTAATTGCAACTGATTTTTAATGTAACTGAATGATGCGGATGGAACAAGAAAAAAAATCAAATTTTTAGCAACACAGATAAATGTGACGACGCCTTTTTTATTGTCATGCTGTTATTGCATGAAAACAAGGTTATCTCAACTAATGCGAGTACTGATCACAATTAATTGGTCTACATATTTCAAATAATTATGCAAGGAGTCAGCTTCTAATGGGAAGGAACCAACGCACTTTTTATGCCCTTCAAACTTAGCTAGTAAGTATAAATTTTTTAAACACACCTTCCCACCAACAAAATCACGTGTTGTTTATTTAATGGTGAAAGGCTTTGTAGACATCAACATATTTTTAGGTAATTGGAGATCATGACAAAATTGTGTGTGTGTGTGTGTGTGTGTGTGTATGTGTGTGTGTGTGTGCGTGCGTGCGTGCGTGCGTGCGTGTGTGTGTGTGTGTGTGTTTGTGTGTGTGTGTGTGTGTGTGTGTGTGTGTGTGTGTGTGTGTGTGTGTGTGTGTGTGTGTGTGTGTGTGTGGGGGGGGGGGGTACTATGACGTGGTTATGAGTACAGACTCGGGTTAGTATTTCCAACAGCAACGGCTGCGCTCAAAAATTTAATCAATTGAGAAAAATTGTTTTCGAAAAATTCTGAAAATTGGAGGTAATGATTGTGCTGTCAACCCATTTACTGGAAACAGTGTTGTTTTTTGCTTTGCTTTTTAAAAAAAAAAATAGTTCTTAGATAAAACTTCAATAGATAATCGACAAAATAACTCCTGACAACAAGTGAATGATAATTCGAATGAAGATAGCGTTCCCAATCCGTCCTCAGAGTTCCTCATAAAAGTATCATTATACCATTTTTGATGCAATAAGGTAAATTTCTATTTGAGCCTTTTGTAACAAACTTAAAAAACTTAAGTTTTTCCAGGCTTAAAATTTCATTATTTCCAAACGATTAAGAAATAATTTATGGAAGCTCCCGTGATAACCTGTTCGCAATTTGTTACAACAACGAGGCCGGGGAAATTAACGTTTGCACATCGTCTTCCAACCTTACCCATCCTGTACCAAATGAAGCAGAGATCAGAAACTTTCACATTTGTAAAGAATAGTTCTTTTCACTATGGACAAAAATTGAACTGATCAAAACGATTGGTTCAAAAAATGAAATCAACACAAAAATCAAACTCTCATTAAAAGTCATTTTATGAGGGAAACACCTGTTTTTGACAGCGCAAGTAAATGTGCAGCTAGTTAATGGTTGAAGACACCGAAAGGTCTCTTCAACGTTTTGGCGGGTTGTGAAATGATCGTAACTTCCAGGAAGGTGAGGTTGATTTAAAAAGACATAGCAGCGCAAGTCGTCAAACACGAACAAGAGAATTAAACAAGAGAATCAAAGACTTGTTATATAACAAAACGCTATATAACAAAACCAGATCAAAAAATCTCTCCACAGTTCGTAGCATTTGATGATAGGGGCCCACTAATATCTTTTCCAATAGTCAAAAAGGGAAGAACTATAATCTGTCATATGGATAAAATTGAATGAAGAAGATTACTAAAACTGTTTGTAAGTAAGTCAATAACATCCGCTGCGATCTACAACCACTTACACCCTAAATTTCGTTGCGTTAGAAGGTTGATTGACATTTTTCGCATTGTCATTCGTTTTGATAATTTCAGGTTCTTTTTGTTACAATAAATTGAGGAAAAAAAGCAGCGACAACAAAAAACAAAGAATAACCGTCAAAACTTCAAAATTTAAAACTCCATTAAAAACAAAATGTTTAATGAAAAAAAAAACACGTACCACAAAGTGAATCAAACATTAGCATCTGTGCACCACTGTAGCATTTGTTCTAGCTTCAGAAACTCTCCGAAGAAATGCGAAGGAACACAATTGGGACAAATTGTGAAAATTGAAATCAAATTGCGAAACTAAAGTAAAATTTTCTCTAGGAACGAAAAAAAATTAAAACGTCACATTGACACTTTACTTTACAAGCGCTTTTGAAGAATTTAACATTCGAAACTATTCTGCCGTTTTCTATACAACTGCGTCGTGACTGAAGTTACTGCACAAATTTGGTTCTTATCGACATCAAATAGTCGAGGTGAACGTGAACAGATATCTTAAGGTCAAAAAAGCATGACAAGTCGAGAACTGAAATGCAAACTATAAATCAGAAATGGTGGACTTGATCAGCAACTCAGCCGATGAACACTAGGAGCAAACTGACAAAAACATTTGATCCAAATTAGAGTAATTACTCAAAATATATTACGCGTTCATAGAGAGCCAGCCATATTAGTAGTTGATAATTTGTTATAACAAAGTGGTTGGGATATGAACGTTCGCACATATTGCTCCGACCATTCTCATCCTAATTTTTTGACTCAATTATGCACCAAATGGAGCAGAGATAGCAAAAATTTATTTTTTGAAAGATTAGTTTAATTTACTATGGACAAAAATTGAACTGATCAAAACTATTGGTTCCAATTAAATTAAAACATTTCATCAAAGAAACACCGGTTTTGCCAGCCCAAAACAAAACTGGATGTAGTTAACAATATAAGACACAGAAAAAAGACTTTTTTTGATGGTTGTCAACTGGCCTTAATTTCCAGGAAGACGACAAATTAAGAAGTCATATTCACCAATACCAGTAGAGTCGAAAGTGAAAGCACTGGGTGCTACCTTCGATAGTATGCTCAATTTTTGAGAACATGCAAGAAGCACCAAAGAGAAAATACAAAAGCGCAAGTAACATACTAAAAAAGATTGCTGGCAGTGACTGGGGATGCACAAAAGAGACACTCTCAGTGACATATAAAGTTAATGGTCGAAACGTTTTGCACTACGGTGCTCCCATTTGGGCTTCCACAATTAGCAATACAAACTGGAACTATCTGAAACCGCAACAAAACATTGTTCTTTGCACAATTACTGGCTGTGTAAGAATGTCTGACATCAATGACTTACACAATGAGGGCAATATGATGTCTGTCAAAGCTCACACTGAAATGTTAGCAGAGCAATTCCTAGCTGGTGGTTATCAGAGCCACCGTGCTGATCATGAAACAACCTAATCAACCAAACTTCGTCCCATGAGACCGACACTAAATGATACTTAAAGGAACCGCGTGAAGCAACAGACAAACAATAAAGAGCAATTAAATCGCAAAGAATACAAACATGCAATCAAAAGCATCCACCGACACACGGTCCATACTCAGCTGACAGCCGCACAAAGACAGCAAGCAACTATGTAAACCTCCCCAAAGATAGAAGAAGAAGACCAAACGTTGCCACAAATTGCACGTATCCGACTAGCGCAACTGAGAACTGGATACTGCCCCTGCTAAACTCTTACTTGAGTAAGATGTGTAACAATGTTGATAACCGCTGTCCCAAATGTGATCACATGACATAAACTACATTTTAAACTGCAGTAGGAAAACAACGGACCTGAAATTTATTGATCTGTGGCAATGACCAGTACAGGTAGCCAAATGGCTGGACTTAAATCCATCAGTCCTACACGACCACACTGCATAGAACAATCCGCCTTCCTTGCCCGTTTCACCTGATGTTGATGATGCCCCTCCTGGTCCCCCTAACCCGTGTACCGCATGCAACAAGGCGTAGATGCAGAAAGCTCGCCTCACCACAAGCAAATTGTGGATAGGCAGTCACACACTACCACTAATATAACTATTATTATTATGATACAAATGCTATCTAGGGTACCAATTAAAACGGCAATGAGCGCTCGTATCCCGCAAAAACAAGCTGCGAATTGCTGCTCTGTGCGACGGCTACATCAACAATTAGGAAGACGTAACATGGCAAATTGTCAAGCACAATCCAGAGAATTGAACAAATTTAATTGCACAATTGAACGGTATTTGGTAGTCAACAAAGCATACATCAAAATAAACGAAATTAAACAAAATGAAAAACCTTAACACATCCTTTTTTCACTTTTAAAAAAAATAGTGGTGCCTGAGTCATTAAAAGAAAGGCCTAAATACTTTAATGCATTATTCACATTTCATTAAAGTCATTTGAAAAAATATTGAAATAATTAACAGAGTATCACACATTATAGCCACATCAATTTTTTTTCAATTATGTAACAACCCGATTGAGGTATTAGCTTAATCCATATACTGCTAAAGAATTAGAGCTAAGAGGACTCGAACTTACTATCTCCAGAACCGCAGGCAAGCGTGCTACCAATGCACAAAAGCTCTACTGAAGCACCAACTTTGTTAGCTTAATATACCACAAGCCGGGTTATTACACTACACACTTAGTGGGGTTCCACACAACTCAAACGCCAACTCAACTAAGGGTACACACAAAACAAGGTGATAGCCACTTATCTAAGCTCTACCAATTGTAACAACCAACTTGTTGTATTATCTAACTCCATATACTGCTAAAGAATTTTAAAATTACAATAATTTAGAGGGCGGTATAATTTATGTAACCACTAAGCTGGGCGGCGCAATGGAAAAACTTTGAATTGGAAAAACCCTTGGATAGATAGTTGAAAATTTTTTTGAATGGACTCTAGTTTGTTCCGATGATTCCAGATAACATCAAAAAATTCTTTATTTAATGGTAAAAAAAGGCTTCATTCACCACTTTTTTTCTATATTTCCACCCAATTTTTGTAACGATAGATTTTGAAAAAAAAATTCTTTAAATTCTTGACGGGTTATCAAATGGCCGTAACAGTAATCGAGGAAGACGATGAATTAAAAAAAGCCTAGCAGGGCCAGTCGTCAAACACAAACCAGAGCATTACACAGTCTAATGGATTCGCTGTTCCCTTATTTGATTAACAGTATTTTGTAATAATCTAAACCTAATATAAACAGGAAAAAGATCTTAGAACGACAATTTCTTCGCATTATTCTCTGAAAAATACAGGTGTCTGAGTCATTATGCATTCCATAGGCGCCCCGAAAGCCACCCGTCAGACGACAACTTGTTTGCTTATAGCCTAGTTTAAAATTAATTTGACATATCTTTACTCAAACAAACATGACATCAGAAAGTACGCTAAACTTGGGCGAATCTCGAAAAGCACTGCGTATTGATGAAGTCATGAAAACTAAGAGCTAAAAACCAAAGGAAATACGTTAAATAGCTATGCAAATATCAAAAATTGAAATCAAATTCCGACAACTGATGTAAAATTTTCTCTAAGAATGAAAAAATAGTTCAAACATCGCCCTGACGGTTTACTTTATAAGCGCCTTTAAAAACTTTAACACTTGAATCTACTTATTATTTCGGTTTCTATACAACTGTGTCGTGACCGAAAATAGTGCTCAAATTTGAATCTTATCGACATCATGCAGTGAAAATAATCATGAACAGGTATTAGGGTCAAAATAGCATGGCGAGTCAGTCACGCAATACAATCTTAACTATAAATTTAGATTTAAATTAGCGGAGAGGGGGCAAACATTCATTTCGAGTACCATTTTTCAAAAAAGCCGTTTTTGAGTTGAAGAAGATTGTGTCAACACTTTTTAGAACTGTTATTCCTTCAATTTTGGGATAAAATGGGCTGCAAAAAAGGTGGTGCCATTATGTTAACCAAGCCTGAATTTTCTAAAAATTTGAGCAATTGTGCATATATCAAATATATGAATTTTTGCATACATCAATTTGAATATTTTGTTATATGTTATAAGTGGAGAGCGTTACGGGAATGGGGTAGTTGTACTGGAAGCTAATCAGAATTATTTTGCACCAAAAAACTTTCCTTCTTCTTATTAAGTAAATATGTTTCAATAGTAAATATTAAGTAAAAACGCCACGGTTGCATTCATTTTCCTATTATTTTTAAAAAAGAGAGTAAGCTTTCGAATTTGTATTTTGTTTGCCAGCGATGTCTTTGATTTTATGAACTTTTTATGCATTAATATAGAACTGTTAATTCATTTTGGGATAAAATGGGCTAAGAAAGGTGTGCCATTTTGATAAAAAAAATTGAGTTTGCAAAAAATATAAGCAAGATTTTGGCTAAAAAAGAAAAGAGATTTTACCA
>NC_134481.1:11790426-11887426 GCF_964194025.1 Convolutriloba macropyga | reverse complement strand
ACTGGGGTAAAATTGTGTAAGAGTGAGGTGGTAATTTGACCAGAGGGGGTAAAATGAGGAAAGAGTTGGGCTGCCAAGGGGGTAAAATGGTTAAACGTCAGAGATTGTTGGTATGTTCAGTATTTAAATGTTAGAGATCTTTGAGATATTTGGTATGTAAACGTCAGAGATTGTTGGTATGATCGGTATTTAAATGTTAGAGATCTTTGAGATATTTGGTATGTAAACGTCAGAGATTGTTGGTATGATCGGTATTTAAATGTTAGAGATCTTTGAGATATTTGGTATGTAAACGTCAGAGATTGTTGGTATGATCGGTATTTAAATGTTAGAGATCTTTGAGATGTTTGGTATGTAAACGTAAGAGATTGTTGGTATGTTCGGTATCTGAACGTAAAAGATCTTTGATGTGTTTGTAATTTGAACGTAAGAAACCGCCAGTATGATCGGTTGTAGACGTAAGAAATTTTCCGTTTTGTCCATGGGAGATTTTGATTTTTCTGTTTATCATCTAGTCAAGCGTTATGATAGCGTTCTTTTTGCAGCAATTTCAAACTTCTTGGTTCTTCTTGGAGAAAAACCTTCACGGAATGAGAAATATTACTGAAAACACTTTATTAACTCGTTCTCAAAATTAATTGAATCAGTGTAAATTTCTTGTATTTTTTTTAAATTTAAAAAAGTAACATTCTCGCTGAACATTTAAGAGAACTCGGTTGATTAATTTGCCTTCACTGAGCTTTGGCATACTTTCTTGTAGCTTACAAGTAATTTTTTTTTGACGGCTGGTTACTTTTGAAACCAAACATGCCAACCGGTTTTTATTCGGTCTGCCGGATTAATCTACTGTTGCCAGAAGATAAGGTTTATGGCATTTCTCTCAACAATACCAAATCTCTCTTACGTTTAAAACACGACGATACCGAATCTATTTTACGTTTAAAAACGACGATACTATGTTAAATTTCAAACAAAAACGATGCTATGACGACTAAAAATTTGCAGGAACTTTTGTCGTTTCTGGCTAGAAAAAACGACGGTTCGGAAGATTCCTTGACGGTGTACAGTAATAACAAGGAGAGCCAGTAACGTGAGCTTGCAAATAATGCCCCAGTGCGTCGAATGATGACAATATGTAAATATTGAAAACATAATATCCATTCTCGGTGTCATTTATCCTCGTCATAATATCTCATTGAAATTATGCCAGTGGAGCATAAACTGGTTTATAAACCTGTTTATGCTCCACTGGCATAATTTCAAAAATATATTCAAACTAATATTCAAACTAATATACTAAGATTCAAACTAATATACAGTCATTGATTTATTAGTATACTAATAAATCAATGACTGTATATTAGTTTGAATCTCCTGTTGCTTTCGTATTGATTGCAGTCACTTATTCGCAAAAAATTTAAAAGAATTGTGAAAGAAACAAAGAGGCTCGTTAATGTGCGTTTGCACATGATGTTCCGACCCGCGCTCTTCTACATTTTTCTCTTAACTGTGAACCAAATGAAGCGAAAATCAAAATTAGATCTCTGAATTTCATAAAAAATGTTACGCAAACTAATAAATGAGTTAAATAATGTCATGCCTCATTACGACGCTCACGAGATTGAACATTAATAAGATTACAGGAGAAAAAAAAACAAAAAAATATGAGCAAGGAAACTTTGCACGGAAAAAAATCAACATCTAACTTAAAAGCGCCTAGTAACAACGTCGAAATACAATCAGATAAAACCTTAACTACAAAAATTTATTTTTTGTTACTACAAAGCAGATAGCATTTTATTTTAAAGAGACTAGGCAACAAAATGACCAAAAGAACAAGTAATGAGGCGAGGCGAAATTCAAAAACGCAACCAAAATTTTTCAAACCAAATGTTTTCAATTCGTCTTAAAAGACACTAGCTTCTAACAAAAAGTCCGAGATACATTCACCAAAATGTCAAACACCAACCAATGGGACTTGTTGTTGGTTAGACTAAGCCACATAAACGGACTAAAGATGAAAATGTTTCAAACAATTTGCAAAAACAAAAATTTGTGAAGCCATTAAAATCGTTCACTGTTATCTGAATTTTTTGTTTTTTTAATTCAAATAGTTTCTAAACTAAATCAAGTAAAACTATACTGAAAGATTGAATATGTTCACGTGTGCTTCATTTAAAAATCATTGGGATCTATTATTACGCTAGAGTGCTTATAGAAGAGAAAAGGAACACAAATATTGACCACTAACAAAACTTTTATTAAATCACATATTCGCGAACAAACAAAAAATTAATATATCTGTAGAAACGATAATATGTGAATAAAAAAGAAGTAGTTGTGGCCTCTCGATGATGAGAAATAGATACAAGTAGACAAACATAACAACAAATACTAAAAAGTTTGAAAAATAAAAAAGGAAATATTATCATAAACTTTAAAGCTATTTGCCATAAGTTCACAATTTTGAGTAATTCGTTCTTTCGATCCCCTGTTAGAAATTTATGACATTTCTCAGCGTTTTATGACTACATAATGAAAAGAAAAAAAAACAGGCAAAAACAGCAAATTGATTAAAATGATTGAGAGAGAAATCTGTCGACGCCGTTGAAAAATGAACTATTCAGTAGAAAATTTTTCTTTTGCAAACAATTTTTCAACAACAATTGAAATATTTTTTTGTGATTTTACGCTTTCAGAAACCAAGAAATAAGAAGAAATGTTTGAAAACCATGAAATTTTTGAGAAAATCCTCAATATCAAAGCCATAATATTCAATAGCTTTCAACGGAAGTCAATAGCAAATAAATTATAAGATATTATGCCTCGTAGGGAGGGCAAAATTTTGATTCATTCTAAAACCATCATTAAATCATCACAATAATTTGTATGACTATGAGAACCACAACAGACGAAGGAAAAAAACCAAAAAATCAGAAGAAAAGTGCAAGAAGACAGTGTCGAAGCTAATAATACCGTACATTCTTCGCTGAAAAAAAAGTTATCTATGATCAATTGAACGTCTGTAAACCAATTGGAAATTTCAATAAAAGGACAATGTGATCAGATTTCAAAGGGAGCCAAAATTATGAAAAAAAATACAAAAATAAAAAAATTTATAAAAGTCTTAACATCGATGTCATAAAGACAATAGTTCGAAGAAAAAACCACACAACAGATTATTTCGCTTGCAGTAGGAAGGAAAGGGGCCCTGTCAATAGTGAAACTGACTTACAGCTCACAGAAACCACATTAATATTATTTAAAAAAATTCGAAAAATTAATTTTGAAGCTTTAACAGCCATTAGTTGTCCACTCAAGTTACTAAATATGCTCATTTACAGCTCCTTAGGAAGCGAAACCTATTGCACTTTTAGTTGACAAGATTATGCCATATGATCAAAAAATTTTACCAAAATCTCGAAAAGAAAATCAAAATCTAAAAAAAATTACGAAAACTCATATTTGGAGCCACAAAAGAATGAGCGATTCCTTGAAAATGATTTATTTGTTCACTGGGCACCATTTGAATGTAATTGAGGTTTTTTTATCAGCAGAATTTTAATATGAAAAGTGGCCAGTCTCTAAGTGGCTTGAAAACATATTAAAAATCGTATTTAAAATAATCGCTCTCAAGCAGAAACCGATTTTTTTATATTAAACTTCCCTATGAGATGGAAACTAGTCTATTTACGGCTTTACCTCAGTTAGAGACAAAAAAATTTTCAGTTCTAATATAAAATTTGATTTGCAATAAATATTTTTCGATAAAAAATTCTAATTTGAACAAAAATTACGATAAAAGTGAACAATGTTATGACAAACATCACGTGTTCACATAAAGTTTTTATCATCGATAACTCCCCGAAAAAAAAACAAAATTCAGAAAAATCTTTTTTTCTCGAACTCTACGCTGAATGAGCTTCAAAGTGATACCACTCACATTTCTCGGCGATGGTTAAATTGATCGGCAAAAATTTTTTGAACAAAAAACCCATTTGAGTATATAGTCACCCCCACCCCCCCCCCCCCCCCAAGTGGGGTCGGAAATGTTGAAATTTCAAGTTGTCTTTTGCTATCAATTGCGTACCAAAAACATCACTACTCTCTTGAGGTTTGAGCAAGCAACATTTTGTGATGAAATTTTTAACAAATTAACTCAAAGTTTTTTTAAAATAAAAGTGAGCTTCTCTTTCTGCTGAAGAATTGGTGACAATCAAACTACGGGAACTGCTTTCTAATTGCGACATTTTTTTCTGATTTAGGTTTAAATCAATGATATTTATTCAAATGTGACATGTCGTTTCAATTTAACAGTTACCTCATGAAAATGTTTTAAGTTACCGGGGGTGCTAACGTAAGCTCAATCTTATAGGGAAATAATCTTTTAACAAACTGTTATAATTTTTTTTCAGTTCCGAATTAATCTCTAAAATCATTTTTAAGAAAATTGAGCGTGATGGTTTTAATTGTTTCTATTCAATTGAGTTCTTTTTTTTTCATAAAAATGATTGTAAAAAATGTATCGAAAAAAAAGTATAACAAAATTTTAAACACTTTCTTTACTTCACTCATTTTTTGCGTTTGTTCAACACAGTTAAAACAGTATGAAAAGGCAAAAAATGTGCAAATAGCATTAAAAGGTTTTTTTGTAAATCATGCAAGTAAAATGTGAAATCAAATTAGGTTTGATTGAATGAATAAGTACAGCTAGAAAATTTAATTGTGAAAAGTACCAACGAAATGTTGCAATTGTTGTTCACCAAATTGTACGTGTTGTACACAGATCCCCGTAGAACACTTTTAAGCCGTGTACCACAATAAGGTCAAGTAGACTGTTTTTCATTCTGTGTGTTGAAGCCAGAAAGATCCCAAAGATGTTATGTCTATAGCAAAGTACTATCTTTTTCGAGCAATTCCAATTTGATCACAACAGGGACAATAACACGTGAGGTCCAAATTTATCGAACAATTTTTTCCAATTTATTAATTCAAGTTATGTCATTTATTGGAAAAACTGTCCCCAATTGACTGGTTGCTTGAATTGAGTAAACCAATGTGTTTGCAATCTTGTTTAAAATAGCTTGAACTGGTCCTCATTTTTAAAAAGTTTGCCTTTCTGCCTCCAAAAATTGGTTTTAAATTATCCAACCTTTGGGATGCCATTAACGAATTTCTAATAAACTTTCCCAATGTAGCATTTTCATAGTTTATCTAATCAAAATTCCAAGCCTTGTCATAATAATTATCATAAATTTCTGATGCTTATATTGGGTTTTAAGAAAAAATTAAGCTGAGTTTGGCTTCTCTAGCCATGTATTTCTGTAATTGTTGGCAATCAAACATAAGCCCGCCAAAGTTGACTCACTAAAAAACGTTGTGTTGGCATGCAATCGTTAGCCTCCGAATAAAATCAAGGATTGTGGCAACTATCATTAAGACTATTCGGTATAAAATAAACATAGTTAATTTTAATGGGTTGCTTCGGTATTTTAGTGATAAAAAAATTATTTTAAATTTTTGAATTCAATGTATACTTTCAAGATCTTTGCATTTTAGTTAACATACAAATTATTTCATCAATAAAACCACGCAATCATCATTATATCAATTTTAACTCTATATAGCTTCAATTCTAATGTAAATTAATTAATTGTTATAGCTCACCAATTCAGTAGATAATTTATTTAACGAAATTTTTGAAGAAATTCTTGACTTGGTTTTCACGACACAGAATAGAATGAAGAATATTAAAATAGTTCAGTTGAAAAACACAGGGACTGTGACCTAAAATTTTTGACAGTGAAACATCATCAGTCAAAACCTTATTTATTGATTTCAAGATTGCCATGAATTATGATCAATTATGAAGTAAAACTTTAAAATTATTTTTTTCCAAAAATGAGTAAAAAGCTAAATGAAAGAAGACTAAAAAAGGTAAAAACAAAAAAGAATAAAAAGGCAAATTGTGGCAGATCGCTGTTGAATTGGTGATATTTTTGTTGAGAATAGCGTTTTTAGCGGTATTTTTTTCATCGCTTTCGTCTCAAAATTTTAGACCAATTCACAGCATTAACTCCAGTTCCTACAATTATACTGGGTTTTCCGTACCTAACTCCAAGTGCGTTTCAGTACTGGGCCAGTTTAAATGCAATTCCTTGTCATTACTGAATCACAGACTGATTCGTGTCACTTTTTTGACTTGTCAGACTTTCATTCAATCTGATTTTACAATGTTCAGACTTGGGCAAAGTGTAAAAATAAAGTTCCGTACGGTGATTGAACCAAAAATGTGCCGCTCCCTAGCCGTTTCGCCTCCTTTCTGTGCCATCACGACTGGTGCAATTTTACTGGTGCCGTTAATATACGCTTGAAAGAAGCGAATTTCAAGCGAGAAAGCGAGCAAAATATAATATATGGGATACTTGCATATACAATTACCCAGTACTGATTTACACTTGGAGTTCGGCATGGGTTACCACTGCCACCGTGTCACGGAATGTTCTATGTTTTCATTCAGGTTAATGATAGCTACTATTTTATGTTTCAGGTGAATATTTTTGTTTTTGCTCGAGATTTTTAGTATCGTTCAGGTCTTTTAAACTTTTTTTGTTGCGGTGATTAATTACAAGTATCATTATTGTTAATAAGATTTATATTATTACGTTTACTAATAAAATCGATGTTTGTCCTTTTGACTGAATTGCCCGTTTTTTTTAAATATTTACAGGTGTTGTAAGATCAACCTGATGTGCATGGGCAGTTCCCTCACTTTCCTAGCATCCTGGACTCCCTACGCCACTCTAGGATTCTTTCAAGTGTTCGGATTTAGTCCAGGTAAACTCCATTCTAACCACAATCGATCCATCGGATAAAACATGCCCACATGTTATGGATTTTTGTGACGTTTGTAAAACCAAAAATCTGTCGGGATACATGCAAATTCTTTTTTCACCCACTAGAGACAAAATTTGGCAATTTTTGAAGCTATTTTTAAACTCTTAGGGTCACAATTTTTTTTTTGGTTTTGACCGTGTTGAAATTAAAATTGGCTATTCATCATTAAATAAACAATGTTAATTTCTTCTAATACATATAATAATGAAATGCCATGGTAAAGAGGCAATATAGAGTTAAGAATATCTAATTATGTAGAAGTAAAAAAGCATTAAATTAGTTATTTCAATAACTTAACCTTACATTATTAAAAGCGAGCTTAAAAATTTTATGAACAATTTTCTATGTCCAGTGTGAAGATTTAATTGTCCGTGCTCGTTTATGCTGCTCGCTAAACAAGAATCCCCGACCGTGTATTTTTTGAACGCCCCGCTCCCCCTGTGTGCGTTCAAAATGGTCTGCGTCATAAACGAGGACAAACGAAAACCTTGACCGGGGTTACAATGTGATTGCAAATTAAAATCGAATGTTTTCAATGACATGATGAACACCATATAATGACATAGCAAATTTCCCAATTTTTTCCTGATAAAGTATCCTTTCCTGTTGCAGGACCCTCGTGGTGGGTAATGGCAAGCTGTTCTGCCAAATGTTGCGTAGTATTCAACGCGTTTCTTTTCTGGTTCTCAACCAAACACCTCATGGTCAGGAGTGTAGCAGTTGTCAGCTCACATCAGACCACGGGGGGTTCGAACCCCACCACCTCCAATCACGCCATCGGCACTTCAAACCTTCATATTGCCAATCGCCATCCTACAAGTCAACCCGCCGTTCCCATGGTTTGTACATTCTAAGAAAATTTGTAGAAATTTTTGTAATAGAAGACAGCAAGTTTATTAATTTGACGATACTAAGTTTCAATTAAAAGAAGCTTTTTCGAATCTTTATGGGTTGAAATACTTGACTCATTTAACAAAAACTACTAAAAAAACGTTTTATTTTGTTCTAATAAGAACATGGGAGAATTTTTTCTGGATGAGTTGACATCAGAACTCTCAAGAATATATTCATTGACAGACAACAATTTTTTGGAGATTACGATCTGAAATTAATTTCAGCAAAATTAAAAACCGTTTTTGACCGAGTCAGTTCCAATAATGGGTTAGAGATTGTCTGCAAAAGTCAGCCAACCTGGACAAATGGGAACAATGAAACTTTAATTGATCATTGCTTAACCACAAGAAATCGAATTTTCGATACAACAACCTTAAAACAAATGTTTGGAGATGATCCTTTTTCTCATGTGTTTGTTTCTTCTTTGAATTTCGATAACGAAAAAATGATAGCGCAATAACTTCAAAAAAACTACCAAAAAATTTTCAAAAGCTGTACTGAATAAAAAAACTGCCCCAACGGATAGCCAAAAAGATGCAAATTCCACATTTCAAATGTGTTCCGATTTGTTTGAAATTTTGTTGATCAAATTAGCTCATAAAAAAGAGAGCTAACGAAAAGTCCAAACAAAGAAAAGTGGGTATCTAAGAAAATATTGAAACTTATTAACGAAAACCGTCGACCTTTTAATATTTGGAAGGGAAAGGCAGATCTTTCCCTTTTTATACATACAAAAAAATCAGATGACCCACTAATCGTCAATTAGGAAAAACAAGTAAAGAGTATACAAAAAAAGTTTTAGAGGCTTACTAATTTGAAACAGCAATGGAAACTCATAAACACAAAATTCCAGGTAAAAAGTAACAACATTTCCCCAATTCGGAACAAAAATATCGATTTAAAAGGTAAAAAAACAAGTGAATAACACTTTAAATAATTGTTTTTTCAGTTTAGATGCATATGAATGGGTAAAAGAAAAAACTGAGTTACCAAATATTGTGATAAAGAATTTTTTTCATGCAGACTTATAAGGAGAAGAAAATTGTATGATGGACAACTAATACAGAACAAAGCATCAAGTCCAGGGTTCCTCCTTGAATGGTCGTTCAAATGCAGTAAAATGTCTATTGAAACACTTCTACAATTTGCAATTAACGAAAGCGTTTCGAACAATGTCTCTGCAGATGTCCTTAAAAAGCATATGCAACTCCAATTTACGAAACAAGTAAGCCACTTGAATTAGTAAACTACAGGCCAATTTCATTTAAACTAACCATTGCTCAACTATTTGAAGGATTCCACTCCAGCAAGTGTTAGAACATATTGAGGAGCATGAGATAATACATAAAAATAATTTATAATATCAATTCGGATTTCCTGTAATTTGTCGAGTAACTGTCATTTAATTAGCGGAATGTATAAACCAACTGATAGAACAAAATGAAACCATTATTGGTAATTTGTTAGACTTAGCAAAAGTGTTCACCACTATAATTCACGAAATCTTTCTAGCGAAAGTTGCAAAGTTTTGTTTCGGAACAGGATCTAAAATTATGCTGAAAACATTTCTATCCAATAGAAAACAATGCGTTGAAAATGTAAACATTTAATATGACTAGACAACAATTGACCACAATATCCCTCAAGAAACAGTCCTCGGTCTCCTGATTTTAATACAGAATTTTAACGAGTTCCCTGAAAAAATTGAAAAAGAAGAATTTTTACAACTCGCAGATGATACAAGAAATATCTTAATCAAACCAAATCAAGGATCTCATACAAAAACCAGCAGTATTTTTTAAAGAAACTGATAAATATATGAAACAAAATTTGTTAACATTGAACAGAGATAAAACCGAATCACTTGTTTTTTTTTCATAAAAAAGATCAGCCGTCTTCCGAGTAATTTCATTTGAATGATAGTATCATAAAAAACCGAAGGCCAGTTGTCGTTTTTTGAGCTTAAAAATTGACAAAATTTAAATTTGACTGAAAACTAGACAAAATTTCGATAAAAATGGAAACTACCATTAGATCAATCCGCTAAGTGAGACATCTGATACCGTTAAATGCATAAATTAGACTTTTTAAATCAGTTGTCTTGACAGATTTCAATTTTGGTGCAAGTTTTCTCTAATCTCTGCCAGCCTCATCACCTCTGAAAATGATTAGACAAATAAATTGGGGTATAAAGCTTTGTCATATGTGTCAAAATTTTGACAGCGCAAGGGATCTTCTAATAATAGATAAAATTTTACCTGCAGAGCTTTTCATTAAAAAAAAACTTGTTTTCCCGAAATGCCCAGTTTTAACGGTTAATTTTTTTATCATTCTACTTGGAGTGAACGACCAATAGTTAAAATTTATCAGGAGGGGAACAACTTGCAAATAAAATCCGGAAAGAAAAAACAAAAAATAAGTTTAAGAGAAAATAACTAAAGAGTTGTTCAAATTACATGAACGTGTTTCAATAGACAGACAAGTACAATATTTTAGAAATTTCTTTCACTAGTATTTTATAGTAATTTAAGGACCAGACTTTTCATAAGCTTTTAAAGTGATTGTTATATGTAAATGGATAACCAAACTTTTGTTATGGTTAAATAATTTTGAATTTGCATTTTACAGATTTAAAAAAATTGCATAATATTTATATAACATTTTTCCTAGTATATGTAACCTTTTTGGCAATGAGAACCTGTATCACTTTAGCACCTGTCAACAACTGCATACAAGAACAGAACTTCAATATTGTTAATTTTTTTCGAAGAGTTAAATGGTCTATTGCATCAAATTACATTTACTGCCAGTGATGTTGATGCCATTGTAAAACAATAAATGCAAGTGCTTTCAGAACGTGTTTTAAAGAACGAATGCGAACAGAAAGTGTCCAAATTTTTAACCATTATTATTATAGGGTCATGAGAAGAAAAGTGACAAGAGCAATATGTAGCAATTTGATAATTTGATAGTATGTAGCAATTTTGATAGTTTGTCATTTTTTTGTCAGTTTATTGCTAACTATAAAGGCGGTTCAGGAAAGATTTGAGCTGATATTTTTGAGCAGACGCTTTACTCTCATCGCAATAAAAAAAAATTGGACCAAATAATCCTGGAATAATGAGCATAAGTTTATAATGGTTAGAATGCACGATCAGAAAATTAAATTTTGTGAATGCAATTTAAGTCAATTACGTAATGGCGATTCAAATCCAACAGATTTGAATTTAAATCGGGAACTCATATACAAGAGCTTCTTTTTTCAGACGCTGCCCTTTCCGTCAAAGAACAATCATATCAACCATTCGTCACATATCATATCGGCTGAACAGCAAATTGACCACCACGCTCAGACAGAGTTGAACAACTTGAACGAAGAACACAAACAAAACAACAACAACGTATCCGATGAAAAAGAGGACCAAACTGATCCACCCGAAATTCTACATACCACATCAGTCTGATCTGGGCAATTATTAGAAGTGACACCCACCCCACCCCTACCCCTCCCTCTCCCCCTCCCCCGTCCCCATTCCCATCATTTGGCTTTGATTTCGCTCCAAACAAAAAATCCTCTACACTTTGCCGATTTCGAAAAGGCTGATGTAATCTGGGTCAAGGAATTGAAATCCCCCCAGACCACGCCCCCACTCCAACCCCGTCACCTCTCTCTCTCTCTCTCTCTCTCTCTCTCTCTCTCTCTCTCTCTCTCTCTCTCTCTCCTTCCTCCACTCCGAAAAGGGCTGCTATATTTTCAAAATAAGGCTGAGGCGCTAGGCTCTAGTCCGCATTGTGGTGGTGGTAGTTTTATTATGATTCTAATAAAATCAGAGTGAAAAATTTTAGTCTGAGAAAAAGTCTGATCAGAGTATACTGTAAAACTACACAATGTGAATCAGAGTACATACAGAACAAAATTATTGTAAAAGTTTTTGGATGCATTCTATGATTTTTTTGGAAATTTTTAGCATTGGTTTTCTTTTCTCTAAAAAGGAAAGAAGCTAGCTCGTATAACTGAGCTGCAAAATCATTATCTCGGCAAGAAAGCGCAATTCAGTTTGTTCAAAAAACAGTCCAATATTTGATCAAAGTGCTAAACAGGAAACAGTTGATCACCAAAATGTTTCCGATTTACATCGCGTGACATTAATTAACAAGCTTTACAGCTCATTTATTAAAAATAGAATTTATCGGTATAGTAAAATTTTGCCTTTTATGGCCCTGAAGCGTACTTTCTTAACCCCTGTTTTAAAATATATCTAGTTTCATAGCCCTATTGCAGTGTGTCAAAAAAGTACGTGCTCATTGGGTGTAAACGCTATATTCCCAATAAGGACTCGGGCTGAAACAGAAAATGGATATGGTAAAAAATGAGATAAGATCAAGTCTTTATGAACCGAAAATTTTGATGCAGCTAGTATCAAATAGAAAAATCAATGGTCGACCCGAAACTCTCAAATTCAAAAATCCAAATACGACTTGTTAGGTTTCCCGAGTCGAGACGGGATAGTTATCTTTCAAGATTTTACTGGCTTCTCACATAAATTGTTCAACTTGTAAGAAATTGGAGGTTAAACTTGGAAGAACTTTAAAGTGGATTGCCATTACGAGCAATCTACTGGTACCAAGTTTGGAGTAAGTTAACTCGTTTTCATTACCAGATTTCACTTTTCCTATGTTATTACATTGTGCTTGTGAAACAGCTTGTGAAACAGCACTTTGCGGAAGAAAAAGCCGTTCCTTATATGGAAATTCTTTTCAGTAGTTCTAATTTTTAAGCTGGAAGTTGAAAAGCAAAAACTGCTTCTCACCGAAAAAAAAATTTGAGGGAAGCGAGTTCCGCAAGGAATTGTGCCGCAGGTTAATTGAAGTATAATCCCTCATTTTAGTCATTTTAAAACATTAAATCGTAAAATTGTGCGGGAAAAGGATTAAAAGGACAAGAATTTTGTGAAATGCCCTTACAGCCAAAAGTAAGAACTTTTTCACATTTATTTGACCCTATATTTCATTTTAAGACTTTTAATTGCTTTGTGGAAACAACTTTCAAAAAATTTAATCGTTTCCCGCTTTTAACGGAAGCTCCAGCCACATTCTTTGGAAGTAGTTTAAGTTCGGTACCGCTACAAATCAGATGATCAACTTGTGAAATTCTCGCACGCTCCATCCTGTAGAGTTTTGCGCTCATCAGTTTGCTTTTTCTAGATAACGTTCTTTATATAATGCCAAATTTAGATAAGAATTAGTTGCAAGCCTGGAGCAATAATTTGATACACGTTTGTTTTACGACGAATTTCTATATTAAATTTTTCTTTTCTTTCAACTAAGTTAACTGTGTTCACGGCTTGTTATCCGTATAAAAATAAATGAGTAAAAAAATCAAATGAAATGCCTTTTCATTTTTGTATACCTAATTTTAATTCACTGTTTTTTCTACAGCGGCCAGTTTTAGAATAAATAATTGATTTTTTTACCGCAATTAAATGATTTGTTTATCAATTTTTTCAGATTTGATAGATTTCAGATTTGGATGGATCCTACCTTCTTCCCCCTTTATGGTAAAAACCATTTTGAAAATTTTCTGAAAGTGGAAATTGTTGAATAAATCTAACTGTACACTAGATGAAAAGACGCACGTGCTTTCTTGTGTCTGTGTATATTTGAGTGTTTTATTACGTTTCTGTTTAAACCATATACACCTGTACCAAATAAAATCACTGCTTTAAAAATAAAATCACATTGCTATCTTAAAACATATACCACAATATATATATTTTTTGTCTTGATAGTTATTTTATTCGATCAATGTATTGTATTGTTTTGGTGCTTTTCAAATATTCCAATAGAATTTACTTGTTTTTATGATAATTCTCATCTCTGAAGCCCAAAATTAGTTGTTTATAAAAGCCTAGTTGTTTACTAGTTCAAATCAAACTTACAAAGGAAGAAACTGATTAAATAAATATGGGGAAAAAGAAAGGTCAGTTTCTATTTATTTGTTTTAAAATTTTTAGTACAAAAAGCTTGATTCCCGTCCTTGTAAACCCCCCCCCCCTCCGCCAACCACCACCACCACCAACAGTATGCAGAAAGGGCGATCTAGCTTCTAGCCCCACCTAGCTGAGGGGGTCTTCCTACGGGTCTTTCCCTTTGTAGCCCCCTCCCCGCCATCTTCGTGGTCAGAAAACGTATCCCCCGTTAGGGTAAATGTACCATAATGAGGGGATAGTTTCTTAGGGAGCAAGGGGAGGGGGTAAGACCATATCCCATTATAAACCCCTGCCCTTAGCATAACTATATAGCCCCCTCCCTCCAATCACAATGAATATCTTAATATCTTAATATCTTAATGGGTGGGGGGGGGGACAATTTCATGGAGGCGAAACAATTTCGCGAGGGTGGGGGGGGGGGGGGGGGTAATGGGAATGACTGACCAAATGTGAGAGTGAGAGCCTGAAAAGTACACATCTTTTTTCTATTTGTATGCTCAATAGTAAGTAAGCACTTCACAGTGATTGGGTAAAAATTTAGTCAGGGTTTTTTTGAAAAGTGGACAGGTGTTGAAATCTTCAACAGAATTGAAATTTGATTCATCAAAAGTGTTCAGTTGAATTTAATGTATTCCCGAAGTCATAAACGGGTTGAGTGGGCAGGTACATTTTGCACAATTTCATGGTTAGGGAATGCTTAAAATATACAATTAAAAAGGCCTTTTATTTATGAGTATGTTCAAGTGCAGAGCGGGGCGGTCTTTGATCAGAACCTCAAAATTTGAGAATTACGGGGTCTTCCCCATTATAGCTCCCCCTACCAAGTGGTCATATAACGTATACCCCCCTCCCTCTTAGCTATTAATTAATATTTTTACCGCTTTATGGAGGTGTATGAAAATTTTTGCTAGGTTCTTACTTTATAAATGCGCAAAATGGCAAACCGTTAGCAATGCACAAACACGCGCTACTCATCTATGCAGTCTGATAGAGAAATACTGACAGTGAGAAAACAATTCAATATCCTCAATAACAAAATTAAACGCGCATAAAATGATATTTTACATGATACACTGCCCGTTTTAGGGCCATTTTTAGTCAACATAGTTTTGTTTTCTTATGACTTTTATATTAATTGACCAATTATCATCAGATGTTTAAAAGTTCGGACATGGGATCAGGAGACAAGTTTACTTTCAGAAAAAATTGCCTATGCCTCGATGTTTTTAAGCAAGGTTTCGCATTGTTGACTGAAAATGACTTCTCAGACAGGCAGTGAATAAAGTACGTTTTTTTGCGTCCACTTATGTCAATGAGTGTAATTTAGAAAAAGTTTACGAATACAGACGACACATTATTAAAGCATGCAGTGTGATGTTGATTTCCCGTGTTGTCGTTTTTAGTACGCATAGAATGACCAATTATATTTTCATACAAATGATAACGCATTTCAGCTGGAGAAAATTGTCTAACAACAAAAAACTTGCTGTCAAGGCGAAAGAGTTTTAACAGCTAGCTAGAGCCAACACTTCATTTGAAATAGTAAAACTATCACGTTTTAAAACAGTCATGTTAAATTTTTTAATGTTTATTCTGTTTTGAGGAAAAAAGGACTGAAGTTTCTCTATTACTTGATACTAAACTTGTTGCAATACGTTTTTGCATAGTATCAATTACTAATAGATAAGCGGCCAATGATGACAATCGATAGATATCTTTTCAACTCTCAAAATTTAAATCTCTACAAGATCTATTTGCGCAATAAAACCGCAGAACTGTTACCTCAGATAAAACTCTCATTCAACATTATAGCGATTGAAAAATAATTTTGTTGCCTCTTTTTTTCTGAGATTACCCTATTGACACATTGCCTTTCTTTAATATATTAAACCAAAGTACATAGCACACCATTACAATCGCATAAAAAATTTTCCCACATCATGTCCGCATGTTCAATCCCCAGTGATTCTGGAATTTTTATCGTGCAAGATCTGATAAGATGCTGACTAAGAATTTTTATCGTGTAAGATCTGCCCAGATTTTACACGATAAAAATTCCTCTTATCAGAACTTACACGATAAAAATTCTGTTAAGAGGAATTTTTATCGTGTAAGATCTGATAGTACATCTTATAAGATAAACATTCCTCTTATCAGAAGTTTTATCGTGTAAGATCTGATAAGACGGAGTTTTTATCGTGTAAGATCTGAAAAGACGAAATTTTTAGCGTGTAAGATCTGATACGACAAGTTTTAATGATTTCAATATAACCGTATAACGTAGTCAAGATCCTATGAAAGTAAAAAATAATCGGTCAGCTAACCATTTATGATACAAAAAATGCTTATTGATTCTATTTTGGCGGCAGTTTTATTGTGAGTCTTAACTGGGTACTATGGCTAAACTTAGCAGTCCAAGATAGTTTTGGTTTTTGAAGAAAATTTTTCAGCCTAGTTTGATAATCACCGTTCCGGAGAAAGCTCTTGCCACTCAAATAATCGTTTTTACAATATCTTATAAGTCTTAAAAGACAGTATAAGATATTTTTCTCTTTGTTGCTCTGACACTTAAGTGTTGCATGCTGTAGTTTTTTGGCTAGTGCTTGAGAGTAACTCTGAATTGTCTTCAATATGAAGAACATGCCATACTTCAAGAATTTTTGGCGTATAAGAAAGTTTATCGTGTAAGATCTGATACGAGGAAATTTTTATCGTGTTAGATCTTATAAGAGAAATTTTTATCGTCTAAGATCTTATAAGAGGAAATTTTATCGTGTATGATCTTATAAGAGGAATTTTTATCGTGTAAGATCTTATAAAAAGAATTTTTATCGTGTAAGATCTTATAAGAGGAATTTTTATCGTGTAAGATCTTATAAGAGGAATTTTTATCGTGTAAGATCTTATAAGAGGAATTTTTATCGTGTAAGATCTTATAAGAGCAACTTTATCGTGTAAGATCTGATAAACGTCGTATCAGATCTGATAAGAAGATGCATCCCCTTACAAGCTAGTATCAAGATGGTTTTGTCAGAAATTTGTCAGATCTTACACGATGAAAATTCCAGAATCACTGGGGATACCAAACTTGAAGTTTCGTCAAAGTGAGAATGGATCATAAAGGACTCGACGTAATGAACGAAAAATCTTACTCTACACTAAAAAGCGTGTAACTAGATTTTAATTAATTAAAGATCAGATTCAAATAATTTACAGACAATTACAATCGGTTTTCTTTATTTTAGGTCCTACAACCTAATGATCATGTTTAATTTTTTCAAATGAAATTAATAATAAAGAGGGGAAGTTAGAGTATCACAGTACTAAAAAGGTTAAACTGATTAATCATGAATAAAAAGAAGCGTACCCTTCTGCGAATAACTAATACTAGTTTATCAATCAAACGCTCGTCGTAAAAATTGACGGCTACAGTAAAAACAAAAAAGTTTCTCAGCTGCAGATTTGGTGGACAAGTGAGCAAACTGTTAATGATTTTAGAAACAAGGGACTAAGTATAAATGTTTTAATTTAATTTTTAAAGTGTAAGATCTGGAAAGACGAAATTTTTAGCGTGTAAGATCTGATACGACAAGCTTTAATGATTTCAATATAACCGTATAACGTAGTCAAGATCCTATGAAAGTAAAAAATAATCGATCAGCTAACCATTTACGATACAAAAAATGCTTATTGATTCTATTTTGGCGGCAGTTTTATTGTGAGTCTTAACTGGGTACTATGGCTAAACTTAGCGGTCCAAGATAGTTTTGGTCTTTGAAGAAAATTTTTCAGCTTAGTTTGATAATCACCGTTCCGGAGAAAGCTCTTGCCTCTCAAATAATCGTTTTTACAATATCTTATAAGTCTTAAAAGACAGTATAAGATATTTTTCTCTTTGTTGCTCTGACACTTAAGTGTTGCATGCTGTAGTTTTTTGGCTAGTGCTTGAGAGTAACTCTGAATTGTCTTCAATATGAAGAACATGCCATACTTCAAGAATTTTTGGCGTATAAGAAAGTTTATCGTGTAAGATCTGATACGAGGAAATTTTTATCGTGTTAGATCTTATAAGAGAAATTTTTATCGTCTAAGATCTTATAAGAGGAAATTTTATCGTGTAAGATCTTATAAGAGGAATTTTTATCGTGTAAGATCTTATAAAAAGAATTTTTATCGTGTAAGATCTTATAAGAGGAATTTTTATCGTGTAAGATCTTATAAGAGGAATGTTTATCGTGTAAGATTTTATAAGAGCAATTTTTATCGTGTAAGATCTGATAAACGTCGTATCAGATCTGATAAGAAGATGCATCCCCTTACAGGCTAGTATCAAGATGGTTTTGTCAGAAATTTGTCAGATCTTACACGATGAAAATTCCAGAATCACTGGGGATACCAAACTTGAAGTTTCGTCAAAGTGAGAATGGATCATAAAGGACTCGACGTAATGAACGAAAAATCTTACTCTACACTAAAAAGCGTGTAACTAGATTTTAATTAATTAAAGATCAGATTCAAATAATTTACAGACAATTACAATCGGTTCTCTTTATTTTAGGTCCTACAACCTAATGATCATGTTTAATTTTTTCAAATGAATTTAATAATAAAGAGGGGAAGTTAGAGTATCACAGTACTAAAAAGGTTAAACTGATTAATCATGAATAAAAAGAAGCG
This sequence comes from Convolutriloba macropyga, assembly GCF_964194025.1. NCBI lineage: Eukaryota > Metazoa > Xenacoelomorpha > Acoela > Convolutidae > Convolutriloba > Convolutriloba macropyga. The sequence goes on along the minus strand of NC_134481.1, from coordinate 11,868,968 downwards.
TACCCTTCTGCGAATAACTAATACTAGTTTATCAATCAAACGCTCGTCGTAAAAATTGACGGCTACAGTAAAAACAAAAAAGTTTCTCAGCTGCAGATTTGGTGGACAAGTGAGCAAACTGTTAATGATTTTAGAAACAAGGGACTAAGTATAAATGTTTTAATTTAGTTAAATGTGGTTACTTCAATTATCAAAAAATTTTGGATAAAAATTAGAAAACACTAATATTAATAGGACATATTCTTAAATTTTCTTTCAATTTGACTCTTCTTTATATGCAGAAAATTTGTTTCTGAATTCCTTAACCACTGTTATCCTACTTCTGCTCATTATAACCTTGTTTTTTTACCATTTTTCAATCCAAAGGAATTTTGTCAAAAAATTCAATTAGTGGAAACGTTAGTTGGCTGCCCATGGAACCGATCGTTTGCTATAAAAAAATTGGGCAAGCAAGATGATTTACCTATCGTCTTTATACTATGGGCTATTTTAGTTTTAATTCAGGTTAAGAGGACAGCTAACTTGGATAGTTAAGTTTGGTGGTTGCTCTTAGATTACTCTTACGTCATCACTTTTGTCCTAACGCATATTGTTGACTAACGTTATTTATTTGTTCATGAAGTTTATCAGAAGTAAATGCAAACAATGACTACAATCATGAGCACATCCGAGATTTAGAAAGTAGCCCTTAAAAATTGTGAAAAGATCGACACGTGACAATTTAACAATTCCGGTGAAAACTTTAGCGTTTCTGGAATGCAATTTTTTGACATTTCATTGGACAATTACTAGAAATTAACAGTGTTTGACTGAATTATGACAAAATTTGATCAGTATAAACAACAATTCCTTAGAGTTTCCCTGAGAGCAAAATTCACTAGCGTTTCACTAATATTCCAGAGATCTGAAAAATTTTATTTGAAATTATCAATTAGGAACGCTCTTCGGCTAACTTTTAGAAGTTTATTTCACAGCGATTCTGATGAAATAGGTCCCGTTTCAGTTGGAATAATATTTCCACTAGTGGCCCACTAGTTTACCACTAGTGTTCCGTAATGATTCCACGGGTGATGCAATAGTGCCCACTATAAAATGGCAATGAAACAATAGTGATGCACTCATTAGTGGAAGTTAGTGGAATTATAGTGGATCGCAAGTGGGGATCAGTGGGACTCCAACCCGGGTTTTCATAACGCAAGGGTTTTCTTTAAATACTCTGTGTTTTTAAATAAAACATTCTATGTATTATTTGTACAGGTCCAAGCTCCATATCTAAATCAACACTGGCAAGGGTATTCCATTTTCAGTTTAAGCGTCAATTAAAGACTGGTTTAAAATAGTTCATAAGGCTGTCAGACTTGCGTCAAGGCTAATTCTAGAGAAATATTTTGGGGGGTTACACAGAATGAATCTTGGAAGTAAAAAAATTCACGCAATTGTTCTTGATCATCGTTCTCTAATAGGTCTGATGAAGAATGGACTAAACTATAGTACACGTCAGACTTGCATTGTTGATAAAAAATTGTTCAATATTGGCATACAAAGCCCCTACGGCGAAAAGATGTCTGGAGTAGTTTTTTTAGTGGTAATTATTTGCCCTGCTCAATTCTTTAATGCGTGTGAGAGCTATTATAATGGCCTTGGGACTATTTTGTCTGGGACTGTTTTGTCTGGTTTGTGGGACTATTTTGTCTGGGACTGTTTTGTCTGGAAATATTTTCCTATTTGGGACTGTTTTGTCCGGGACTGTTTTGTCTGGGACTGTTTTGTCTGTTCACCCTTTAATGTAGTAGTTTTATGCAACACAAGAAACCTTCATCGACGAGAAAAAATTGAGTATCAAAAAGGCAAACATTTGTTTCATTTTGTATTATATTCTTGAAGAAATTATTTTTATTATCTTATTTCCTACTCGTCAAAAAATTTCGATAATTTTGTCATCTTGTTGAACTGAAAACTTTTCTAATTTTCAAATCATTGCAAACCATGACTAAATTTTTTTCTTGGATTATTTAGATCAGATTTCGTTAGCAGTAGCATTTGAAACCATTGTAAACATGAATTAATTATTTTTTCCTAAATCTAAGAACCAATTGTATATTTCCTCGTAGAACTAATAATAAATATACTTGTACATGACGCATAGCAAAACCTTTTTTAGCCTTTGCAATTACTTGTTTCGTCTCAGATTTTTGAGAATTTGAAGTTCTTCGACATAAATAAAGTTGTTTTGTACTTAAACCTATTTATGCCGTCTTTTTGATGAATTTCCAATTCCTAAAATTTTGAGAAAAAAGTAAAATAGGCTGCGTATAAATTGTCTCAAGAGGTCTCTTTTCATCTATAACCAAACCTTCAGGCTCTTTAAAATTGTTAGAAGCGTGTTTATAACGCTCACTATGCCAAAGAAAATAGCCATTTAATGGGACGTGAACAAATTATCCGAAAGAATAAAGGGTTAACTGAAAACGGATAGAACTGTTATTTTTGTTTCCTGTCAAAGGTGGGAAAAAGGGCAAAAAGAAATCGGGGAAGGCCTCAGCCAAGTCTATCAAGAGTGCAATTAGCGAGCCAGGGAAGGAGAAGGAACTTGATGTCAACAGCAAAGACTTCTGGCAGAAACAAGTGAGTATTCATTCACACTTTCTCTTTTTGTTCACGCACGTCAAAGTCACCCTCACACAGACCGACTTCATAATAATGGAAGGTCACAAAATTTTCAAGTATATTTTGGTAACACGGGAAAGAATCGTGCTGTTCTACTGTCTCGATTTTTTTTTATCTAACCCAAATCAAAGGTCTTTGAATATTTTTTATTTTTTAAAGAAAGCTACAAAAGTACCCTAAAAATACCACTAGTGAGGGTCTATGGAACTGTTTTCTTTCATGTTTGACTTTATGATTTAAATTTAAATAAAAATCCGTAACATTTAATTCTTCTGTTGTTTATAATAAACATCCTGTAATATATTTTAACCATGGCAACACCAATTAATATAAGCATAGCCATTTGGGGCTATTTCTAAGCCGTTTGTAAAGGTAAAGAACGATTAACAAAGAAAGATTATGGATCGTGTGAGTCAGGGCGTGGCGCAGAAAACACCATGGGTTACCCTAATGATGAGAAATTGTTGTTTGTAAACGTAAAAAAAATAATCGGTTTTAATTAGACAAAAGCGAAAAATGCCCTAACTTTTTTCTTCAGTATTGAGGGTATGTAGTTTTTAGATTCGGAATGTTTGGTTTGAAACGTAAGAATTTGTCAGCTGTTTAGAATGTAGTCAAATGTTATGATAGCTTTCTAATTGCAGAAGTCTCAAACGCACCCAATTCTACGAAAATAAGCAAAGTGATTGACTTGCTTCAAAAACTCAATGATAAAATTGAGAAAATCTTCCAACTTGCATGTATTATATTATTTAATTTCTGCTTTATTTTGTTGTGTTATAGGGCGCGGTTTTCGCCTTTCACCTGAGCTAAATATCATAGAGTTGTTTGTTTTCACTCCACCTCATCAAGTCCCCAGCCCGGATGAGAAAAAAGGAGGTAGACCACACCGGAAAATCAAAGGACTATCACAAAAAGTTTTAAAACCATTTTGAGATATATTACTGCCAACCGGTAGGCTATATAATTGATTAGCTTTTTAGAAATTTGATTATTGATTTGATTTGAGTTGAGCATTATATCTAACTGTTTATATTCTCGGATGCCGTATTTTGCTTTTAGCGAAGATTTTTCCTTTTTTAACGTAATGTACCTACATTCTCGTACGTCTTAAACCACACATACAGACAATTTTTTTACGTTTGAAACCAAACATACAAATCTAAGAATTTGAATTACCAGCATTTTCTTGCGTTTTAAACCGAACTTAACGAATCTAAGAAACCGAACATATCGACGGCTTTTTTCTAGTTTTCGAAATTGAGAATACCAATGTTTTCGAAGACAAAACCCAAGAAATTTTGTCTAACTAAAACCAAACATACCAAAGAATTTCTTACGTTTGAAAAAGACGACGTTTGAACTGGAAAAGTTAATCATCACAAAAGAAAGTAAACATTTGTGAATCAACATACTATAGAACTAAGATTATAAAACAATACAATTTATGCAAAATCTTTTTGTAAAATGCGCCCGAATTCTTCCGAAATTTTGTTCCTAAATTTTTCATCATGGACAGCAAACTGTACAAAAATGAGTATAAGAAGTAACGAAAAATGTTTTATAAATTCCAAAGAGCTGTTGAAACATTATAAAAACAGCCGTCGTTCTTTTTGCTTCAGTGACACTCACAACACTTTATTTGGTGCCTCCGAGGAAAAGTGGCACCATATTGAAGCTCTTGAACAGATTATTTTCCCACTATACAACCGGCTAAGCAACCACAAAATGCCCATTTCCGCTAGACAATCCCACTGTAAGAATGGGTTCCGCTTCTTTTGTACTTTTTGTTCAATTTTAGCTGATATAATGAAGGTTGTTTAAAATATCTTTTGCCATTTTTATATCGATTGACCAAAGAAACTTCTTGAATTACTCTATATTGGCTTTAAGAGATCCTTTAGATTGAGAATCTGTCTACTATATTTCTTTAGATAAAAGATTATCAAATTTATCCAAAATACTTTTAACGTTAAAATATTTTTTTCTCATTGGAAACTTACTTTGACGAAACAATTGTCTCTATATACAGCACTGTACGATTAATGACCCGTTACAAAACCAATACAGTTAACTTAATTTTTGTTCTTGTATAAAAATTTGTATCTAATTTTATTGATTTCTATCTCTTATAACTATTTTAGCCAAAATAATTCTAAAAAGTTTATAAAATCAGTTTTTTCTCCGAATTCAATTTATTCAATTCTGATTTTACTTTTGTGGCCATATGTTACATTGTTTTCTGAACAAAGTGACGCAATAAAATTGATAAAATGGTTTTTTATGCAAAAAATTATGAAAGACTTTATGTAATTTTTTTAAAGTCCAAGAAAAATGGAGAAAAAGAAGAAGACTTTTTTGAATTGTTAATCTGAACATGAAAACTTATCAATCAACTTGTATAATTAGGTTTTCTATCAGGTTTTTTTCTCGAACCAAGCAGTCTAATTTTTACTTTTTTTTCTATTAATTTAGTCTGATGAGTATCAATGTTCACTGGGAAACCACTAGTTTTCACTATATATAACAGTACATTCTGGATCTGGACCTATTTTTATATCTTCTTGACGGGTTTAAAATTTTCAAGTGAATTTATTAAAGTATTCATAATTCGTTCTTATAAACAACGAAAAGTGGTTCCAAAAATTTAATTGCAATGAAGAATATTTTATGTCCGTACAAAGAGATTTTTTTGACATGCTTGTTGCGTTTATTGGATTAAACTGCCCTAAGCAAAGAGTAGCTTGATCCATGTTGTTGCTCTCAATAAATTAATCGCCCAACAACAAAACCTTGGTCTAAAACGGACCAGAAACGAATAAAAAAGTAATCTTTGCAAATAAATGCCCAAAGATGATGCCCGATGTAAACTTTAACGTTGTAATATTACACGTAAAACTCAAAGATGAGGAATTATTCATAATTATAAATGAAAAAGAATATTAACCAATTAAAAAATTGAGGAAAAAAAGAAAAAAAATAAACAGACGAAAAAAAAAATAAATGGTCTTTTCCTCACAAACATGTTATTTTTACGAATATGTAAAATTTACGTTCATCATAAACATTATACGTGCATCAAATGTTTTTATTGTTAACAAATTTACCACATTTTGAAATACACCAAAAATTACACATTCTATTCACAAAGCAGAAAAGTGCAAAATTAGTGATAAAATTTGGATTCTGATAACGAAACACGCGTGAATATCAGCCATCTGAATTAGTGACCAGACTATGAAAAATTTTTCAAATTAATCAAACTTTCAAATAAAGTACTTTTCTATAGAACTGTAAAATTTTTTTCCTGTTCTGTGCCATTGAATATGATTGAAAGTCTCTTTTGATTCCCATTACCGATTTTAAAATCCAAAAACTGAGCAAAGTAAAACGTTTTTCTAAAATCAACCTAATTGCTACTGACAAAAGATCACTCCGAGGAACCTATGTTAAGATTGGCACATTTTAGTTGACAAAAACCTTCAAAAAAGTTTTTGAATTTTTCAAATTGGGAAAATTTCAAAATAGAGAAAAGCTTAAGATTTTTGCTGCTGTTTATCGTAAATTATACATGTGGCAGATTAAAAAAGTATTTCAAAACAACGCATTTAAAAAGCAAAAGATAGAAGGAAATGTAATTGGTAATGTTTTGTGAAATCAGCTGGAAATTTGGATAAAATATGGAAACGTTTTTGTTCCAGCGATTAAGATAAGGTTTATAATGGTGCCCATAATCTTTTTATAACATTTTGCAATGGTCATTCTTTTTAAGATTTCAGTCGAAAGGTGTGATTTCATTCACTTGTAGGCAGTAGAAATGCAAACAGCAATTATTTGAAATTATTGTTTCAAATTAAATGTAAATTGAAGGGCAAACTGGGTTTTTTTCTGGAATATATTTCGGATCTTAGAGAGAATTCTGTTTTAGGAGCAATAAAAGACTTTTTAGATTGTTTTTTTATTCTTGATTCCCGAATGCTGATGTGAGGTAATGCGTGTGTTTCAACGGCGCTGAAACACTATTGTTTTTTGCAACTTCCACAATATTTGCATTTGAAAAACAGTAGTTTTATTCAAAGTTTAATTCAAATTTGTTGTCATCATCGTTATTTTGCCTCTTGATGGGTTTATCAATAGGAATAATTCGCTCTTATTGATGCGTAAGTCAATTTCTGTTCTTAATGTCATCAATTGTAAAAAAATACTTCTCATTTATGTTATGAACTTCTCAATTTTGTTGTGAAAATATGCAAATTTTTGAGGAATTGTTCATATTTCCTTTTGATTCATAGCTCTAGAGATTATAGAAGAAAACTATTTTATCTATGATCATGACCCCAATTTTGTCTAAAGACGTTAGAGACTTTTTGAGTTATGCCGCACTTCTTTTCCATTAATTTTCATCAGTTAACAGTTGTTTACACAGAAGATCTGATGTTCAGAAATTGGCGCTGAATTTTTGGGAAGTTCCTATTTAAAAAGTTAGCTAATCACTTGCGGTAAAAAAGAATAAATGATAAAAAATGCTTCGAGCTGGACGTGTAATGCCCATTGTATTTTTTTGCAAATGCTCATTAACCTTTATCCCGCCTGTCTTTTACCTTGTATTGCATAACTTTGATATAATGTCCTTCAATTTGCGCCTGGTATTTCACTTTTGTTCGAAGTTATTTTGCATTGTGCAAATTTATAAGTTGGAGACTATTTTGGGAAATGTTGATTACTTATTATAATCCTTTTTATGTCATTAAAAAGAGGCGAGTGATATTGCCAATAAGTTAGCGGCAATATTTTTAATGCGATTCTTTAATAATTTTTATAAATAGTTTGTTGCTGAAGCAAAAAAAAACGCAAACCTGTAATTGCGTCACTCCCTTAATTATTTAAATTTGAGATAGATTTAAATATGACGTCACCTTATTTATTTTTAGTGAAAAGTAAACACCTTTCCGCATATTGATATGTTTAAAGCTGCATTATGATAATTCAACTTGTTAATAACATCGATTACAAGTCTTTTTTATTAGAAAAGAAATTTGATGCAAAAAGGGGTTTGCAACAACGAAAAAATGAGTTAGAACAAAAAGCGACTTACAATTTGGGGACAAATTATTGGAAGCTAATATTAGTTGAGCGCCGAAATACTAACTGGTTTAAACAAAAAATATGAAGATCAAATTCATCAAAATTTTCTGGAGCTAAGAAAGTATGACTAAAGCTGAAGACACTTTATACACTTCAACTTTTCTGAGGTTGATGTGTGCTAAAACACGACTCAAAGTAAATATATTTGACTATTTTTTTCAAAATAATATCTCAAGCATATAATCATTTATACATATCGTTTTTTTGCTGAGCTCTGAATCGGTGCTCAAACATGCAAAATAATAATAAATTTGTTTTGAGTACGATTAAAATAACAACAAATGTTTAAAATTTAGTTTTGGTTTAGCGCTGTGCGTAACGGATGCTAGACAAATGCTAAATGCAAGCGAATTCTAAATTCGAATTATTTGTTATTCAAAAAAAAAACACAGATTTTAGTTGGACAGATTTTAATCATATTCATAATTATCCCACAGGTGTTGTTCAATGTCTGTATCTGTTTTAGAATCAAGTAATCCACATCTTTCTTTCTATAAATCTTACTTAGGTTCTTTCCAAATCTCTTCCAGTGCTAAAATATTAGCCCGCGTACACCAAAAATCCCCCCACTAGTCGAAAAATTTAATATTCCGATAGCCGCTATTGACTTTTTCTGTGTATTATGTTCGTATTCAGCAAGAATTTATGACAATTTTCGTGCTTCTAAAATTCGCTAATTTCTCGTAGAATAAAAATCCTAAAGTTATAGATTTATTTGGCTCGAACAACCAAAAGGCAATACGAAACTAATTGTCTTTAAGGCAGACAATTTGTTATTCAATTCGAGTTGAAACCAAGGAAAAATGAACTTAACTAACAAGTACATTTTAGGTCGATGACCTTGACAGACAAGTTGCGGACTACCAGAAAACATGTGACCTGTTAGAGGTCAATAACCTTGAAAAGGTCAACCGTCTGGAGCAGTTGGGAGTTGAAAAGGATGACATTCACGCCTACTTAGCAAAACGTCTAGAGGAGAAAAGTGCAGAACTTCAAGAACTGACTCGGAAACTGTTTGAGTTGCAACAAGTTAAAGATGCCGAAAGAGAGTCGTATGAGGCACAACTTGCTTCTTTGGGTAAGGAATTTTTTTTATTTTTTTATCCTAGGCCTCAAATATCTGTTCATTTTATTAATCCGTGGAATCTACAGTAAAAGAAAACCAAAAAAGCATCAACACCCTTGAAAAACATGTCTGTAATTGGGCTGTTTTCCGTTTCAAGTAAGCCAACGTAAAAGAAATTAAAGCGAAATCTGAATCAGTCGATGAAAATGGAGTTTATCATCGCAAAAGCAAACCAACCTGTCAAATTCAAAATGAGGAAACTAACATTTCGTTGGTTTTTTTATTTTAGCAAATTTGCCGAAATCGGCGACAAAGCAAAAATCAAATTTCGGTTCCTTGGTTGCTAACTCCGACAGCGAATTCTAGCGACAATAGCACTGCGAAAATCGGCGACTAATCCACAAAATCGCGTCGCTAATTTTCGCGCCAATTTGTACCAGTCGTTTGTCATCTCAGTGGTCACGTTGTGGTTACTAATTATTCGATTTTAAAGTTGTTACGTTTTGGTTATAAATTATTCCGACTTAACAAATTCATAAAAATCCCTCAGTTAACACAAAACTCTTTTCTGAAAAAGAAAATCACAAAAGATGGGAGCCGCGGACATCAAACGTGCGGAAAAGAGTGACGAGATCAACGCATTAGAAACAATTAGACTTGTCGCTAGTATTCGCACAATGTAAATTGCAAAAAGTATACAAAAACGACATATACCAAAATTTGAGCATATCGCACTTTTTCCCACTCGCATACTCTCCTGATCTCAATACATGTGGGTAAAATACATGCGTAAAGCAGCAAGTTGCCGGTTATATGTACTCGGGTAAATTTATTTTCGCAATGTAAGGAAAGAGAAGTTACAATTATCATAACAAAATGCGTCAAGCAATGAGTCAAGAACTGAGTATTGTGCGCAATTTTTGTTGAAACTGGTTTCTAATTAATTAGAAAGTGAAACTTTTGATACTATTTTGTCGAGGAGATTTTTGGTAATGTTATTGTTTTGCTTGCTAATGCGAAACAATTCTGACTGCTTGAAAGGACACTTTATATCTGAGCACAATAGATCACAGTATAATATAATCAAAAGCGCTCTTTTATCATTGCGTCCGTCTCTCCGTTTAAGAGCCTTTAAAAGCCGCGGAACAATGTGAAGATAATCTCGTTTAGGTGACATGATGATTCTTTTAGTAACGTATTCCCCTTTTTGCTCATTTGCAAAACCAGGAAGATCAAATATTTTTCGAACCATAGTGTAGTGGATAATAAAACAACGTAAGTTTTGCCTTTTGCAATTTGCCGCCAAAATATATTACCAGTCGGTTTCTACAGAGACCTCAAAAAACTAAAATCCACAGGGGGCCGAGTAATTTTTATTAAGTTTCAGGATATTTTTGATCTATTCTGTTTTGTCCCGGAGTTTTTTGCGGGAATTACGAATTATTAGATATTACATAGCACTTTGCTGTGTAAAAAATACCAAGTGAACCTGGAGGAGTTACAGTTGTTGGCTTACTACAGGGCTTAAAATAGGGGCCTAATAGAATAGATTCCACATAACTGTTCAACATTCACATCTTGTTAAAATTTGATACAAAAAACTTAGGAATATTTTTTTCTTCTGTGAAAAAGTTTGAAATATCACTATTTTTTTGATGTAAAGTTTTAGCTCGTATATTTGGGAGACGTAAATGTTAGAAACTGTCTAGAGGTCGATAGGGAATATATTTGATAAAAACAAGAGAGAAATAATCATGCAGCATACAAATTATAGGGTTACCGTACTGTTCTTGTCCCATGAACACTGAAAGTTGGAATTTGATTTCATTTTGCATTTAAATCTCCCAAAGAGAACTATCCATGTTCAGTGATTTTGCCAACTGCTGGCAGCGGCAGCTAATTGGAATTGGTGGTTTATGTGAAAAGGGCAATTTTTTGTAATTCAAATTTACAAAAAATAGAGAAATATGAAGAATTGCTAAATTGGCTATTTTGAAATTAGATGGACATTTTTGGTTAAAACGTTAACTGTTTGAATGAGAAAAAAATGGGTATCAATTACTCAAGTATCTCACAAAAATTTGGCGAAATATCTTAAAAGAAAATGGCTTCCATCACTAGGAAAGAATCCCTCAGCTTTTTATGACAAATTTATTGCTGCCCGCCAGATCACGAAAGAAGTCAAGTTATGAAGTAATTAAAAACACAACGGCGGGCAAAAATATTTTCTCAATTTCAAACTTTTTCACAAAGTGATACTCAGACAATATTAAGGTGCACCGTATTAGAAAAATCTTCTGTAAAATCAAATCGTCCGCTGAAAACAAATCTGGACCACAAATCGTCCGTTGAAAACGGCCATGCTTAACCTTGAAATACATAATTGAATTACCGTGATCAGTAATGTTGTTTCCGTGAAAAAAATTCCGTTCGAAAAGTAGCAGCCATTTTTCTCGTGTGAACTGTTTTTCTCTTCCAGCTAACGAAGATATTTTAACTTATTCTATCAAAAGCTAATTTAACTTGAAAGAAATTCAGCTTTTTTTCGCAAAAAGCGACTTATTTTAAATAAAGTTAAGTGTATCCTATGAAAACTAAAGTAATCAAACTTTTGGAACGCCAAACATGCAGTTGAGCAGAAAGGTGATCATTTAAGAGCTAACTTTTCCCCCTAAAGCGCAATTTCATCTTCTTTTTTCCTACATGCTTTAAAACTACATGATCTTTGACCTTTCAACTTTGTTCAATATTTTTTGAAACATTCGCTTTTTTAAACTTTTTTAGACCCACTATAGCTGACTGATTACAGATCCTAAACAATTTGCATAAATATTGGTTGGTTAAAAAGTTTTTAATGAAAATATGTTTGAGAACCATAAGAGATTAAAGAACCGCAAAAAATTTGCAGCAACAATTATTTCTTGACATTTATTAGAACAATGTTTTACTGAAAGGAAAATTAGAAAACAGTTCTTGTTTTTTCAAGCTCTCATAATTTGAAAGGAAACGCAACAATTGTTCGGAAATTGTATATTGTTTTTGAGACAGGAAAATTTAATTGTAGTGAAATTGGCTAAAATCCATAATTGATATTTTTAAATTGCTGACATTTTACTCCAAAAGTTAAACGTAACCTTGTGCAGCAAGAAAAACATTTTCATGTACGAAAAGTTGTTGAGCGTATGAGAATAATGTTAGTTTTAATTTTAATTATAAGAAAAAAGGAAAAGAAAACAAACTGCTTGTGTAAGTAGCACCCGCTCAGCAGAAACCAAAATCACCCCATGCCAAGACGCCCCAAAATTGCCCTTAGTTTGAAAATATTTTATGATAGCAATGAAAAGCAATGAAGGTGTACTGCTATCACAGACAAAAACTCGATGTGTCGATATTGAAATCTAAGAGCTTTGGGGGATAGTTTCGGTTTTGTTCAGCAAATATTACGTTCTTCAAATGATACGAGTTCGATTACTCTACCAGCAAACTCGATGATGCAATTAATTGTGATTTGCAAAAAAATAGCGAAATATTGCTCTGCTGCAGTGTTTTTATCGAGAATTTGTGGAAACCACAAAGCAACAGTTTAAATCTACACCTTCTGAAAAGTTTCATTGTTTCAAGGGATTTTAATGGAGTAACTCCGAGAAAATAACTAAGAAATTTAGTTAGGGTTTATCATTTTGGAGTTTTCAATTATTCCGAACATTATAATGACTCTTGTTCTACTAAAATGTATCCGTCTTTGTTTTGTTTTAATTTTAGTTTCCTTGCTTTCGTAAAGAAAGGAACAATTATTTTTCACACTTTGAAAATGCAGTTAGAAATTTTCCGTTGACATTTTGTTTAAACAATTGTACAACAGATGGATGATCTATAGTGAAAATGTTTCACGAAAAAACTGAAGATTCACTATACTTTTGAGGGTTCATTATCTGTTCATTTTTTTTGGAAAATACTGCAAATGAAAAACTCTTTCTTGAAAACAGAGAACAGCAGTTGACAAAAAAACAATAATTTTTCATCAGCGTTCATAATGAAATATATTCCTATTATTGATTTATGTAATTTTTATATTATTTCTGTTTTTTAGCGCGTAAACTGATTTATTATGCAAAGTATCTGGGCGAGGAGGAAGATTCATTAATTGTAAAACCTAATTGCAGACAATTTCTGAAGATTTGACTAGTTTATGTTTTCCACTGTAGTCGCTAAACAACATATGACGCCAGTCAATTTTTTTAAAAAATTTTATTTGGAATTAATTTGAAATTGTTCTCCTACATCTCTTATATTCTATGGGTTCTATAATCTATTAAGTGGTTACTACATTTGAAAAGGACTTATGGTATGTCAAGAAAACAGATGTCAATTGAGAAATGATAACATTTTTTCATATCACAATGATCTTTACCAAGCATTTAACAATGAAATTTTTCTTTGTTGTAGATTGTCTTCCCTCTGCACGATAATTTCCTAAATTTTCAAAAATTATAAAAATGATCAACATTATTTCATACAACTCTTTTCAAAACAGTTGTTTTATAAATAACTTCAAGAAGTTTTTCAATTAACGGTGACTAAATAGCGAAGCTTAGCTACATTGCGGTTACATTGGTTTTGAAAGCTGTCACTTTAAAAAACAATGAATTCGATTTGTATTGGTTCTTCGCTATTATCTTTTTAATACAATCCAAAAAGTTTGGATTGTTTGGCGTTGTATTTTTGTAAGATGAATTTAGCTACTTTTTGTTAACTTTCAGCTTTCAGAATGAGATACTTTGGAAAAATCTAGAATTTAACTAAATTGCAGGGAGAAAAAAAACCTGGCTGAGCAAAAAAGAAACAAACAGACGATAAATGACCAGAACCTTTAAAAATTTGACAACATTTGCAAAAAAATGTCAATAAGTTGAAATTATTAAAGCTAAAGTTTCCGAAACAATATCTGTTCTCCTGAAATATGCCAACTGAACAACTCTCAAAATAACTTATTTGAACCCAAAAAAAAGACTTAAAATGACAATTTTCTTTAACAATTATAAGTAAATCGCAAAATTCAGTGCATTATTTTGTGTGCAATTTGGTAATAAGATTGCATATACGTAAAACAAGAGACACAAAAACATCAACTGAAGATCCATTTAAACAAAACTTAAAAAGGCCTTCGTTTGATTTTGCCGCTTCTGTGTTTTTTTTGCGGAGATAATGCTAGGAAAGCCAAACTTCAATGTTATAAAGTCATCTTACATAGTTTTGGAGAGTTAAAAGGGTGGCATTTCTACCCTTGTTGAGTTTTTGTTTAAATGGATCTTCAGTTGATGTTTTTGTGTCTCTTGTTTTACGTATACGCAATCGTGTTTCCAAATTGCACACAAAATAATGCAGTGAATTTTGCGATTTACTTATAATTGTTAAAGAAAATTGTCATTTTAAGTCTTTTTTGGGTTCAAATAAGTTATTTTGAGAGTTGTTCAGTTGGCATATTTCAGGAGAACAGATATTGTTTCGGAAACTTTAGCTTTAATAATTTCAACTTATTGACATTTTTTGCAAATGTTGTCAAATTTTTAAAGGTTCTGGTCATTTATCGTCTGTTTATTTCTTTTTTGCTCAACCAGGTTTTTTTCGCCCTGCATTTTAGTTACATCGTAGACTTCGGCAATTTGTAGTTTTTTTTTGAAAACATGAGAATCGATACAAAATTTTCAAAAATCTTAGATTAATTTTGAGTTCTTTAGCTGATCTAGTTTGTCAATTCATTTAGTTAAAACGATCAATAAAAAGTCTTCAGAGCTTAGTTCTGGCTTTTTAGGTATTTTTGGCATTTCAATTTTATTTGGGAGATCTTCACATTACGAGCATTTATTCAATCTGTAATGTTTTTCCGACTGTTTGTGTTGTTTTTGCCTACCTCTGATTTGACATAAACACAATAAATTGTTGCCGGGTTTCAAACTTTGTTGAAATTTCGATTTTTTGCAAAATTCGGGGGCACTAACACTTGTTTTTAAAGCTTGTGTGTGAGAATTCGGGTCAGCATTAGGTGAACCAAAAAACTTTGCGACAATTGCTTCATGAAATATATCAATTTTGGCTCCTTTCTCAAGTTTGAACATTTTTGTCCTCCTTGTATCTGTTTGTATTTTATAATAAGGCCAACAAGAAGTCTGTCAGTCTGCCAATTAGTTTTTCTGTAGGTTTTAGAAAGATAAAATTTGGTTTGAAGGTCTCGAATACTTTTGGTGAAGTGGTGAAATATTGAACAATTGGATTAATTACATTTATTGTAATTTTTCTCGATATTTTTTTGGCATTTCTGTGGCTTTGGTTATTGAAAGCTCAAGTAGAACTTGTGATCTTGCAGTTTGGCTCTTTGGTAAAAATTAGCATTACAATTTTAGTAATGATTTTAGTACTTTTTTTGCTAATTTGAAGTTTTTTGACAGGATAAGTTGTTTCTGGATGCCTCTAATTTTCTGTTACGCCAGCCATAATTGTCCCAACCCCCCTTGTGGGGGGAACTATATACTCAAATGGTTTTTTTGTTCAGACAATTTTGGCCGATCGGTATATTCATCGCAGAGAAATGTGAGCGTATCATTAAAAAGCTGGTCCAGCCGCAGAATTCAAAAATAAAAAGATTTTTTTTTGGTTTTCATTTTTTTCGAGGATTTATTGAGAATTGAAGTTTAGTGTGAGCACGGGATATTTGTTCACTTTTAGCGTAATTTTTCTTCAAATTAAGATATTTTCTATTAAAATTAGTATTTCAAAATTAAATTTCACGCCACAAAATGAACAAATTTTGTGTTCCTAATAGACAAAAGGCGATGAAAAGACTAAATTTGGTCGCATAGGAAACTTCACTATCAAAGAGTCTTCGAATTATATTTGAGCTCTTTTTTATAAAACTCTTCTTTTTTGGTCACCTAGAGACAAGTCACTTTTCACATCGAGGTTCTGTTAATGACAAATCTACTTTACAGTCAAATGAAGCCCAATGAAGAAAAAAAATCGTTTTTAAGGTAATTTTCATTATTTTTTGGTTTTGGCTCCGAGTTCTCGTAATTTTAAATGAAAATTTGAATTTCTTTCTGAGTTTTTACTAATTTATCGGAGTCCTTTGGCTTTGAGTCATTGACTAACAGTGCAATATGTTCGTTAATGAGCATTAAGTGAACATATCTAGTGCTTTGAGTGGACAGCTAGTGGCTGTTAAGACTTTGAAAATAACTTTTCAATAAATGTTTTTGACCAATAACCAATCATAAACGTATTATCCTGAAGTGTAAGTCAGTCTCAGTGATGACAGCATCCTCTCCCTTCCTACTGCGAGCAAATTTAATCTGGCTAGTGGTTTTATCTTCTAACTTGTGGTTCTAAGACTTCAATGACACAAAATTCCAGAAAACTTCATAAAATTTTTGGAAATTTTTGAATTATTGGTTACTTTTGAACTCTTATCACGTTATGCAGATATTATACTTTTCTGCACTTTTCTACTGAATTTTGTATTTTACTTGTTTTTGTTGTTCTTTTCATAGTCATAATACTTATTCGGATGTCTTATTAATTGTCTATGCATGAAAAAACATCTTTCTCCTCCCATAGGGTTTTATCTGTGCGTCATTATTCACCTCCGTTGGAAAATTTTGAGTTTAATGGCTGTTAAGACTTTAAAAATAATTTTTCGAAAGTTTTTTTTGACAATTAACCAATCCTAACTTTTTTCGTGTTTCGTTAGTAAGTCTCAGTGTTGACAGAATCACTATCTTTTCTATTGAAGCCAAGAATAATCTGGTTTGCGGTTTTATCTTCTATCTATTAGTTTTAAAACTTCAATGCCACGAGTTTCAATATATATTTTTTTAGTTTTTGGGTGTTTTATCTTTTTCTTGGATTGTTTTGGAATCCTATCACATTGTCCTATTACTAATAGTTCTCATTGGTTTATCGAAGACGTTCAATGGATCATAGATAAAGATTTCAGATGAGAGCTTATGATTTAAATTGCATCGACACTTTCTTCTGGCACTTTTCGATCGAATTTTTTGTTTCTGCCTGTCTTTGTTGTTGTTTTCATAATCAATAACTTGTTGTAAGGTCTTATGGATGAAATATGATTGGCAAACAAACTGGTTGTCCCATTCAGGTATAACTTAGCGTGTTTGCTGGCTTACGTTGAACGCTAAAGAATTTAATTGCGTTGATACTACGAGTTTTCACAAAGATTTCGTTGTTCTAATGTATTTGTTTATTTTTGTTTGTTTTTATCAGGTTATTTTGATAAAAAGCAGGAACCCATTGCTGTAAAAAAGTAATTGAAAATAGAAAAGTTTTTAAAGAAAAGTTCTTTTTTAAATGCCTTCGACATTTTTCTCAATTTTTTTCTTGAATTTGCTCTTTTTGCCTGTTTTTGTTATTTAGGTAGCCATAAGTTGCTGAGAGGTCATCAGCTTGTAATTGAGGGTTGAATGAAAGATGTTACCCAAAGGAGTCAGTTTATAGCGAATAGTCTTGAAGTTTATGATATAGTCTTTTCAGTTTTTGTTGTTCATTTCGTCAAATTGTAACTTATTTTCATCAATGAGAGGTCCCATCCGATTTCTTATATTTCAAAAAATAACACATTTACCAATATTATTTGCCACTAATGTTTTATTTGTTGGACAATATGCGCTTTCATAAACGTTTTTTGATTGGTCAATTTTTGTGTTTCTTTTTCTCTTTTTTCAGAACAGTCGCGTAATAACAGATCCCAATATTTTTCAAATGTGGCCCAAGTAAACTTATTTAATTTCTCGGAATAAATTCTTCAGCTGAGTTAGTCGAAACAACAATTGAATGAAAAGTATGTAATATTCTGATAATAGCTAATGATTTTGATGGTAGCAATAGTTTGTGTTTTCGCTTTTAATTTTTTGAGTTTTTCTTTAGTAGGTTTCTATGGCTTAGTCTAATCAAAGACAGATGCCTTTGGTTTTGTAATGAGTTTTTAGTAGTTTATCAGGGATTATTTAGTTAAAAACTAATGTTTTTCAAGACTTTTGAAATTTCTTGGTTCAAAAAATGTTGATTAATTTTTGAATTTCGCCTTATTGTTCGTTCTCTTTGTCGACTTGTTATCTTGTCTCATTGAGAGAACTTTTCATCTGCTGTATTGTTAAGAGAAAGTAAATTTGAGTAGTTAAGATTTGATCTCACTGCTTTTTGATGTTGTTACTAGGTGCTTTTAAATTTTGATATTCAGTTTTTGCAGGGAAATTTTGATTTGATAATTTTGTTGTTTGTTTTTTTTTGTCTCGTAGTCTCTTTAATGTCAGATTTTGTTGGTGATGTAATGAGGCATGGCATTGTGAGTTTCAATTAGTAGATAAGTTCTGTAACTTTTGTTTTAAACTCAAACAACTATTTTTGTTATCTCTTCATTTGGTTGACAATTAAGTCAAAAATGTGGATGAGCTCGGGTCGGAACATCATGTGCGAACGCCATTGCCTTTTTATCCAAGTTACATTTTTTCAGCGGAAGCCTTTGTAGTATTTAATTTGTCCTCCAATTTTAGATAATAAATTTTGTCTTTCTGGCTCGTAAAGTTAAACGAAACTGCTCCTCAGTACAACATTTTTTTGTGTTTTTCTTTCATTTCCTTAAATTATATATCAAAATTTGTTTGGCTTCGTTTTTTTTGATATGTTTGCTCTCCTTCCTATTGTTTGTCTACAGATAAATGAAATCGGAGTCGTGCATTCAATCATGCTAGATTAATGAATGCAGCTCTTTATGCGAAGATTGAAGGAGTGAAATTTCCTCCAGTTTGTGGTCAAGATCCAGTCTCAAATCGGTGTTCAAAATTATTTTAAATTTTTTAGGGAGAATTTGTTTCACTTGGGGCAGTTTGACATCTGTTTTCGTACTTATTTCACTTAATGTTTTCACTAATGCTAATAAAAAGTAATATATGTGTTCTAAGTTTCAATGGAATCCTGCTTTATTTGTAGATTTTATCAATCGTCAATTTGGGCTATTGATGAAAGATAGGCTATTTCATATAAGGGCAATAAATTTTGTGATTTTGATTATTTTAATTTTATTTCTTGAACTCTGATTCCACCTATTATAAAAAGATTAGCAAAATATACACAAATTTTCGCTCTTGACAATTTTTGTTAGTTTGTGGCATATTAGTTTTATTCAAGTTTATTGTAAACTTTCTGAATTTCATGACATCGACTATGTTTTCGTTTTTTAATTTTTTCGTTGATTCCTTCAATTTCGTGCATTTAACGTAGGTGTTTCTGTTGACTATCAAAGACTTTCCTATTGAAAAGATAATTTTCAGTATTAAATTTTTTCATTTTCTTGGATTGTGAATCAGAATTGTCCTTCTATTGTTTGCTTCATTGTCTGACTCTCATTCCTTGTTTTAAATTTGTTCATAACATGAGTTTTTTTGTAAATTTTTTACTTCTAAAGATAAAATTTTAGGTCAATTGGGCCCATAGATTTTGATTGTAAGCGACCTACATCACTCAACAAAATTGACTTTTGCAAAATGAAACTCTTTTTAATTTAAGTTTACTTGTGGTTTATAACTTCTTATGCGGCTTCAATAACTTCATATACTCGTTTCTGGGTCTGTTTCTATCTGTACTCTAGTGCTGGTAAGTTTATATCAGAGCTATTCCGGCAGTCTGCCGGCAATGTTATTACGACGTCTGATAACTATGCTAATTCCACCCAGTGTATGATTTCAATAACTACTTTACAGGATAACATTTTTACTTACAGAATCAGTTTTTTGTTGATCTGATCGGCTTTGTCAAAATTTTTTGGATGCAACTCGGTTCAAAAGAAGACCAAGACATACACAGAATTCAATTGCATTACTTTTTAAAGTCATGAACAAAAAACTTTAGGTTAAAGTTTGACTGCTATCAGCAAGCTTTGAAAAACGATTAGAAGATTTCAAGTCAAAAATTTTTATTCCATCATACTTTTTCTAAAATTGCTGTAAAGCAAAAAATTGATAATTTGTTTAGAGTCGTGTTTTCATGGTTGAGTGGAAAATGTTAGTTGTCTCCACATAGTAAGAACCTCCCTTTCAGGAAAGATTTTTGAAATCACAATATCATGATTTTCCACAGTAGAGCAGAAAATCCTGATCATGATCTGCGTGTCTTGACAATGATCTGCATGTCTTGACAATGACTAACAGTTTTGTTTCACTGTGATGCGAATAGAGACATATCGGAATAGACACTGATCGGTTCTAACAATTGTTGAATTTAAAAAAAAGATGGATAGGAAATTTGTATGAGCTCTTGATGTTCCAACCCCACACTTCTAAGCAAATCACAAAATGTGAAGAGAAAAAAAATCTATTTAATATGAAACGTTCTGTCTAAAACATCTTGATGACAACAAGACAAATAAAAAGAAAGTTGTGGAGTAAATACAATTTGCCATTCCTGGTTTCATATTGACGGCGATTAAAAGAAAGAACCTATTGTCAAAAAAAGTAAACTTTTCTTAATAATTAAGATGAAGAGCAAATAGACATCTGTCTTCCATCTACTAAATTTATATTTTAATAATTTTTTAAAACATTTGCGGACTCAATAGAGATGATTAAAAAGGCGTGCTTTGTGACAAAAAAAAAGAGATTGATTGAAAAAACAAAAAAAATATTATCCAAAAAATTTCAATTTTTTTTGAAAGATTACAGAAGCAGAAAACCATCGCTTGAAATTGTTTATTACGTTAAGAATTTAAAAAAGCGGAATTTTATTGCAATTGTTTCAATTGAACTCCATACTGCCTAATCAAATAAAATATCTACCGAATTGATCAACATGTAATCATTGACCAGCAAACGTTCACAAGAAAAATGCAATTTTTTGTTGATTTTTTCGTTATTTTTAGAATAACTTCTGGCAAAAATTTTACTTAAACGTAATTTGGTAGTTTGGTTTATCAAAGAGTAATATTGGAAAAATCAGACAAACATTTTTTAAAAAACGTCGTTTTTTAAGACTGCTACATTAACAAAGAAAGAAAAAAGGTTCTTTTAAAATGTGTTTATAATATCTTTTTAAATATATATCATTTAGTGATTTCTAAATTCCCAATAAGGTTAATCTGATTTTTTTAAAATACAACATAATGTACCTCATCTGTTCAGCACACAAAATTGTCAAAATCAAAAATTCAGTGATGAATAAAATTAAGTATGGGTTTAAAGAAATTTTTTGCTCTCATTTTTCAAGTTTTTTAAGTTTTCATGGAAGAGATATTGAAACTGGTTTCTGTTTATAGAGCCACACTTATAGCCATGTTTGTAGAGCCATAGCTTTAGAGCCACAAAAATGTCTTTTGGAAATCTACAAAAATGTAAATGCAAAAAAAATGGTTTTATGTTTTACCAGGATTGAGTTTGAATGGTGTATTTAAAAAGCCTTTACAAAAGTGGATAGGTGAAGTCAAATGAAAAGTTTTTGAAATTTTGAAACCCTATATTTTTTTTCGGGAAATCAAAGTTTTAAAATATACCTTCTCAGGGAGCGATTTAGTACTTCAGGGGCGTTTTAAACACCGTTTTTGTATATCTCCAGAAAACAGAAAATTATTGCCGACCTAAAATTGGCTCAACAAACAAAAAAAGTTCAGGCTATCGTAAAATTCCGGATTTCCATTTCATGGAGTGTTGAAATAATAAAACTAATTATGGCTGGTTCGCTGTGCGTTACTGTAGTGGCTAAATTTCAAAGATTGTTACAGAATCAGAGTACCAGGAAACAAAATTTGCCCTAACAGCCGAGCAAGAAAACTTGAGCAACAAACTTGGCAGTATGAAAGAATACGAAGTACAAAGAGCCGAGTTGATGGCAAAATTCGCCAAAATTGAAGACGAACTAAACCGACAGTTAAATGAACAGCAGAAAGTCATTTATGACCTTGAACGACAGATGGTTGTTGACAAGGACAGATTGAGGAGAGAGGCAGCGGACAAAGTGACAAATTTGGCGACGGAGTTCAGAAAAGTGTCTGATAAACAGATGGAGGATACGAAGAAACGGGCATTGAGGGAAAATGTGCAGCTGAACAAAAGTTTGCAAAGGTATTTTTTTTGCAAACTTTCCTGCGACAAAAGATACAAAAACTTACAAAGTGTCTGGTTTAAACTTAGTGCAATATTTATGACCTAATAGTGTTCGGAACTGTCTCCAAGAACAAAAAAATCTTTTTTCAAAAAAAAACCATGGTTGAAGACAACAAACTCATGCATTTTTGAACTAATAACGCTCCGCGGGTGTTTGTTTAAAGTTTTATTATATAACTTACAGAAGAAAAACTTGTAGAAAAGTAAACTTATGAATAAGTTCACTTTTTTCTTAATAAAAAATAACTAA
The DNA here is from genome assembly GCF_964194025.1 of Convolutriloba macropyga. NCBI lineage: Eukaryota > Metazoa > Xenacoelomorpha > Acoela > Convolutidae > Convolutriloba > Convolutriloba macropyga. The sequence goes on along the minus strand of NC_134481.1, from coordinate 11,846,680 downwards.
AATTTTTCTTATATCTCCAATAGTCTAGCCATATCATGTCACATAGTTGATATCATAGTGGCGTGATAGCCGAGAGGTAAGGTGTGTGCTTCACACGTCAATGATTGAGAGTTCAATCCTCTGCCTCCGTGAAGCTGTCTGTGTGATGATGAGCTCTTACTTAGCCATAGCTTCAGAATGACCATAGCTTGACCAATGTTGGCTGCAATGATGGTACCACGTGAAAGTTTCAGACGCAAAAAAAAGTGGTTATAGTCACCAAAAAAAGAGCAATGCTGCTCATAAAAAGATCAGTCTGAAATGTGGGGAATAATCAGAAAAAGGGCAGCTGAAAACAGGCTACTGTAGGCCTAATGCTGTTCCGCTGCGATTACGCAGAAACCACAATTATTATTATTATAAATTATATGAAGTGTAAATTGTCAAACAAGTTTGAATTATTTTCAGACATTCGGACAGAACTGTGGCGTTGATAGAAGAAAATGACGCGTACAAGTACAGAGCAAAACAGAACCAACTCCTAGTTGAGATGCTAGAGTTCAATGAGAAGGAATTGAGCAGAAAATTCAACAAGAATGTCCAACAGATTCGAATCATGCTCGACAAATGCAAAGGTTTTTATAACCACTGTCATAAAGTTGAAATAACGCAAGCGAACTTTCAAAAACTCTAGGCATGCTCATGAACATCAATATGCCTATATATCTGCAAGTTTAAAATTTTTGATTTTCGTCCTTTCAAACGTTTGCTAGTGTTTCAACTTTATACCACGGTATACACCAGTGTATCATTACAATGCGATAATCGATGTTATAGATGTTATAGAATATATCTAATGAGGTGTAAATCCTGGTATTGCAACTACACTGCATTTGAAATCGCACTTGTGAACTGTTTTTTTTTCACCCTGTGGGATGGATGTATGAATATCTATATACAGATAACAGTGTATGTCTTCATACCAACAATCAAATGAATGAGTATCTCAAGACAAGAAAAAAACTATGACTTTGTCACATTGCCAGAAATTTTGTATGATAGTCGACCCTGGTATTCACGAACCGAGGTTATCAACACTCATGGTGGGTAGCAATGCAAGTGTTGCAATGAATGCGGTTAATTTTAGTGAGGAGTGCGGTTTTTCGCAATAAAATAGGATGTAAAAAATCACCGCTTAAAGCCGCAAACAAAAAATTAGCGGTAAATGCATCAGATTTGTTCCCCGCTTCAGAAATTCTATTTCGTCATTGCAAGCATTGAAATTCCACCGATTTCTTTGAAATTCGTACAAAATTTTACCGCTTAATTTTTAGGAAACTTTTTTTATAAAATAACTATGTCTACAAAATGAGATAGTTATGACAAACAAGGCGGCTCGGTAATGTGCGATCGCACATAAGGTTCCAAACCCGCTCATCCACAATTCTGGCATAATTGTCTACCAAATGAGGAACAGATGGAAAAACAAAAAATTCAAGTATTTTTCAAAAAAAAAACTGGTGTATGAACGAAAGGATAGCCCCCAAAGCAAATAACTCAGTGGAGTAAAAAATGATGCATTAGATTGATGAGAAATGCCGACATTAAGAAAGCGAGCGAAAACGAACGAAAAAATCAAACAACAACAACAACAACAAACATTAATTACATCAAAAAGTTTATGTCCGTTTTAAAAAACAAAATTTAATAACAAAGTCAAAATAGCGTCAGATAAAACTGAAAATAAAAAAACTAACTTGAAATTCGCCAAAAAAATGGTTTTTCACCAGTTCATAATAAAGCTTGGTAACAATTAGACAAAAATGAACAGAAACTTTAAAGTCAGAAAGTTCGCTGAATTTAAAAAAAAAAACAATTAGTTTCAACGTAATGTCGGCCTAAAATTGACTCAACAAACAAAAAAAGTTCAGCCTATCGTAAAATTCCGGATATCCATTTCATGGAGTGTTGAAATAATAAAACTAATTATGGCTGGTTCGCTGTGCTTTACTGTAGTGGCTAAACTTTAAAAATTGTTACAGAATCGGAGTACCAGGAAACGAAATTTGCCCTAACAGCCGAGCAAGAAAACTTGAGCAACAAACTCGGCAGTATGAAGGAATATGAAGTCCAAAGAGCCGAGTTGATGGCGAAATTCACCAAAATTGAAGACGAACTAAACCGACAGTTAAATGAACAGCAGAAAGTCATTTATGACCTTGAACGACAGATGGTTGTTGACAAGGACAGATTGAGGAAAGAGGCAGCGGACAAAGTGACAAATTTGGCGACTGAGTTTAGAAAAGTGTCTGATAAACAGATGGAGGATACGAAAAAACGGGCGTTGAGAGAAAATGTACAGCTCAACAAAAGTTTGCAGAGGTATTTATTGCATATTTTCTCTGTTACATAGAAAACAAAACAAAAAAAACATTCTGATTGGCTTAAACGTGATGCAATATTTATGACGTAATAATAGTGTTTAAAATTTTTGTCTGAACAAAAATCTTTCTTTTCGAGAAACCATGTGTGAACACAAACTAAAGCAATTTTGAACTAATAAAACTCCGCCAGTGCTTGCTAAAATTTATATTAAGACTTAATAAAAAACATAAAAGCAAATAACTAATATTTATGTCATATATCAATACAATTCAATTGACAATTTAGCCATATCACGCAATATAGTTGACTGTGATGTTGATTATATAAACGAAGTTTAAATTTTCAATCAAACTTGATTTATTTGATTTTCAAAAACATTTCAGACACTCGGACAGAACTGTGGCGTTGATAGAAGAAAATGACGCGTACAAGTACAGAGCAAAACAGAACCAACTCCTAGTTGAGATGCTAGAGTTTAATGAGAAGGAACTGAGCAGAAAATTCAACAAGAATGTTCAACAGATACGAATCATGCTCGACAAATGCAAAGGTTTTTATAACCATTGTCATAAAGTTGAAATAACGCAAGCGAATTTTCAAAAACTCTAGGCATGCATATGAAAATCAATATGCCTATATATCTGCGAGTTTAAAAATTTTGATTTTCGTACTTTCAAACGTTTGCTAGTGTTTCAACTTTATACCTCGGTATATACCAGTGCATCATTTTAATGCGATATTCCATGTTATAGATGTTATAGAATATATCTAATGAGGTGTGAATCCTGGTATTGCAACTAAACTGCATTTGAAATCGCACTTGTGAACTGTTTTTTTCACCCTGTGGGATGGATGTATGAATATCTATATACAGATAACAGTGTATGTCTTCATACCAACAATCAAATGAATGAGTATCTCAAGACAAGAAAAAAACTATGACTTTGTCACATTGCCAGAAATTTTGTATGATAGTCGACCCTGGTATTCACGAACCGAGGTTATCAACACTCATGGTGGGTAGCAATGCAAGTGTTGCAATGAATGCGGTTAATTTTAGTGAGGAGTGCGGTTTTTCGCAATAAAATAGGATGTAAAAAATCACCGCTTAAAGCCGCAAACAAAAAATTAGCGGTAAATGCATCAGACTTGTTCCCCGCTTCAGAAATTCTATTTCGTCATTGCAAGCATTGAAATTCCACCGATTTCTTTGAAATTCGTACAAAATTTTACCGCTTAATTTTTAGGAAACTTTTTTTATAAAATAACTATGTCTACAAAATGAGATAGTTACGACAAACAAGGCGGCTCGGTAATGTGCGATCGCACATAAGGTTCCAAACCCGCTCATCCACAATTCTGGCATAATTGTCTACCAAATGAGGAACAGATGGAAAAACAAAAAATTCAAGTATTTTTCAAAAAAAAACTGGTGTATGAACGAAAAGATAGCCCCAAAGCAAATAACTCAGTGGAGTAAAAAATGATGCATTAGATTGATGAGAAATGCCGACATTAAGAAAGCGAGCGAAAACGAACGACAAAATCAAACAACAACAACAACAAACATTAATTACATCAAAAAGTTTATGTCCGTTTTAAAAAACAAAATTCAATAACAAAGTCAAAATAGCGTCAGATAAAACTGAAAATAAAAAAACTAACTTGAAACTCGCCAAAAAAATGGTTTTTTACCAGTTCATAATAAAGCTTGGTAACAATTAGACAAAAATGAACAGAAACTTTAAAGTCAGAAAGTTCGCTGAATTTAAAAAAAAAACAATTAGCTTCAACGTAATGAAAACCATTAGGAATCAACTAAAATATCCCATAGGTTTACAATTACCAATGCTTCTATAGAAGGCAATTAAGAACTCTTGGTACTCAATTTTTTATGCAGTTACTAAAAGAACAACAAATAGACAACAAACTAAAAATCAATTAAAACTTGCCAGAAATTGCTTTGGAAGCCGTAAAGCCATACTTTGGCGCCCAAAAATGTTCGATTGCACCTTCGTCAAACACCGATATTGTATTATGTGGCCGCTCATTAATGAAAAAAAGCAAAAATTAGACAAAAAAGAAAAAAAATGCAAAATTATGTAAAAGTTGTTTTTTTTTTCGAAAAAAAATTTATTTCCAAAGACATAAAAGCCATTAATTACAAAATGAAAAATTTGAATAGGTTCGTCCATTCTTCGAAAGGAAGCCCTTAAAACCTGCAATTATCCAGAATATGTCTAGCGTCAACAAAAAGAATGTCAAATATGACAAAAGTCAGAAATTCATTTACTTTTTTTTGTGAAAAACCCGTGTGGAAGCCAGTAAATTCATAACGAATTCTCTTAAAACAATAAATTTTGTGACCCCAATCCCTTTTGACACCTTCCTTTGAAATGAATTGTGTGACCTCTCATTAATGAAAGTAGGTAACAATTAGACCAAAAAGAAAAAAAAAGCAATATTATGCAATACTTGTTTTTATCGAAAAAAATTTAATTCCAAAGACAAGAAAGCCATTAATTACAAAATGAAAAAATTGATTAGGTTTGTTTATTCTTCCAAAAGAAGCCCTCGAGACCTGCATTATCTAGAACAAGTCATATGTCTACAAAAGGAACGTCAAATATGACAAAAATGAAAAATTAATTTAGTTTTTTTTTGTGAAAAACCCGTGTCGAAGCCAGAAAAGTCATAACAACTTCTTTAAAAACAATAGATTTTGAGGCACCAATCCCTTTTGACACCTTCCCTTGACAAAAATAATGTCATCTTTAACCTTTAAAAAACGAGACCAGGCAACAAACAGACAATAAAAGGAACAAAATTTCGAAGTTGAAATGTTTTTTTTTATTTTGAAAAACAATTGTTTTTAAAGTCATGAAAGCCATTATCTATCTTCTAATATCACAACATCGGATCATTAACTCTTCCAGGAGAAACCAATCAAACCGGATGATTGTACAGGAAATTAAATACCACTAAAAAGACAAATTAAAAACGACAGTTGAAGACAAAATTAAAAAATTCAATTAAATTCTTCGAGAAAGTACTGTCGAAGCGGTAAAAAACCACAATCTTTATCTTTCAGGATTCAAATTTTATCAAGTGTGCGTTATTTGTAACGCAAAAAATTTGATCTATGAACTGACAATAACGTGATAATTTGACAAAACTAGAAAACATGAAAAATGGGGAAATACCTAAAAATTAAAAAAAAAATTGGGAAATCTAGTAGTATCAAAGCCAGAACACCATAACTTAAGGCGTAAAACCGCAATAAAACTAGATTTGAATTCAGCAGAAAGAAGGAGCACTCTTTGATTGCTGACACCAAGCTACAAGTTGACCAAATTAAGAGAAAAATGGAGGCAAAGTTCAATAAGCCATTTTTTATTTAAAAATCAAATATCTCAAAAGTCAAAACGACCATAAGCTTTCAAGCAATCAACTAGATAAATTAATTTTGAACTAATTAGGAACCCAATAGGACCTATCAATAGTGAGCTTTGATTTGAAATGTTCTGTTATTTAATTAATATAAAAAAGATCGAATTTTTTTTAATAAAAAACCGACTGACGACAATCCGAATTATTTTTGGGTTGTAACGGTCCAATGTTGGTACAGAACTAGTCTTGCTAATGCTGATTGTCCCTTAGGAACATTTAAAATAATTAATTTTTGGAATGTCATTGATATAGATATTTTGTTAGTTGAAAAATCAAAAATAATTGCTGCGTTTTTGATAATCAACGAATAAAGTTAGCAAAAATCGACAAAGTTTTATTCACAGAGCACTCTCAACGGAAGTTGAACTGTAAAGTTAGCCCCCTTTTCAGTCTACAAAGACTGTGTTTGTGGTGTTTGGGTGTGCACTTCCTGCAAATTTAATCAGAGTGGACTAACGAAAATTATTTCGTGCTGTTTTTGATAAAAAAAGTATGAATTTTGTGAAATATTTAGCTGGAATTTGTGACAAAAAAAATTCAATGAAAATAGCCGACAATATATTTTGTCTTTAAAGGTAAAATCAACAACATTTTCTTGAAAAATTTTATTAAATTTTATCAAAATTGGCAAAATTTTGGTCAAAAATTCCGAAAAAAAGGTGAATGAAATCAGCGGAATTCACTCTATTTTCTCAAAAGTTTAAACCTCGATAACTCCCTGTAAAAACCGAAAATCAAAAAAATCTTTTTAATTCCATATTCTACGCTGGACAAGCTTTCTAATAATACCAGTCTCAACTGTCTACGATGAATATATCGACCGGCCAAAATTGCTCACACAAGGTTCTACAAAAATATTTGGGGTTTTACTAATGACCATGATAGTCATCTTAAGTAGCGACTTTAAACTAAGCGAGTTGAAGATATCTGAGACAAATTGCCGGTGAGATAATGCGACGAATATCGCTTGCAGCAGGACTAAAATATTGAGCAAAATGGGTACAATGGCTATTTTTCTGTAGAAATTGAACTGAGAAACCAGAGACCAAACGTGTAAAAACATAAAATTACATTTTAACTTTTTTCCTACTACCAGTTTTTTGTTCTTACACAAAAATCAGTCAATTTGCGTCACTTAAAAGCATATAATGATTCATATCAATTTCCTTACATATTTTTAGCAAGGCCTAGTGGTGGGTGGATTCCGATCCAATCCATTTATTGTAAAATGGTTAATTATTTGAGCTCCACCGACCGCGGAAAGCAGTCAGTTTTCCAGGAAAAAAGTTGACTGAATTCAAATCTTGCACAAGATTCCTGCAATAAATGCATTTATATATATATATATATATATATATATATATATATATATATATATATATTGTGTGTATCCGCTTTTACGACTGCTTGCAGGTTTCTTGAGAGATAATTCAATTCTTCGATCACTGTGATCTTTTCCATATTTTAGGAATGGAAGGATTGATTCATGAGTACGAAACACAGACGAAGGAGTTTGAGATCGCGATTCAAGAACACAGAGAAGCCATATCCGGCATGGAGCAATTGAAGGCACGACACGACTCGGCCGAGTCGGGAAACGAAGAACTGCGTGAACGAATCGATAACATGCGTGAATCTAACATAGCCGAAGCAAAAACGAGAAGAAAGCTTGAAAATTTACTTCTAGGTTAGTTATACCAGTCCATGGAAAAAAATTTTAAAAAAGATTAAAATTAACAGTCATTAAAAATTCAATTTTGTTTAGAACGTCAAATTAGGTACAGCCCTCTCGTGATTTGAAAGAAAATGATTAATAGAGCTATTCGCATTTTACTGCTCGCCGAACAAAGAAGTTGTTTTCAAATAATTTGGTGAAAGACATTTTCAGTCAATCCTTCAATATAATCAACTGAAACCAAATCACAAAACTTGTAGAAATCACGACGAATGTTTGGTTTACTAAAATGTTTTTAAAAAATATGGGCTAAAACTAGACAATTTGAACAAACTTAACTGAAGGGTTTGAAAGTTTAGGGTTGTTCCAGTTTTGTTTTGTGACAGGGCATTTAATTAATTTTTTGTTTCTAAAAGATTTACTATTCTGTTACGGTAAGCAATTAGGTAGCATTTTAGTAGAAAATGATTGGTTTATTAGAATTCCAGTGAAAAATTCTATTTAGTAGGAATGTTTATGATTCTTTGGTATGAAATTAGCCTTATTATTCTGTACATAGAAACAAATCTTCACAAAATGACTGATATTTGAAAATAATAAGCTTGTAATAGTTTAGAGTAGAACTCTACGCGTGAAAAAATTGAAGTGCCTTCATTTGTTAAGAGATACCCAAGTTCGACCACTTACGGACAGTTGGTACAGAGGTGCAGTACACAAGGCCTGCAAGATAAAAACTCCTGGATCAAATCCAAATCCAGTCACAGATTTTTCACAGATGTTACTACGCCTGCTTTGACCACCATCCCTCCAATTGTTTTTTTTGTTGTGTAAAAACCTACTAAAAGCACCTGTCTGGTGACATTATCTATGGAGAATTATACGCAAAGAACTTATCTATCAACAGATCTGCGCAAAGACGCTTTTGTAGTCAGATCTTCTATATAAATAAACCATACGCTGATTTTCAACAACACTTATTGCCCAAAAAACCTTGCAGGTCAGGCATTTTCTTTCAATTGCTTTTGAACGATATAGGCAAATGGTCGTGCAAGTCTACAAACTTGCATATTATGAGATTTTATTTAAATTGTTATAATAGTAAAATCTGAAAATATAGAACTTCAAGAAATTGGAAGCTCTGATTTGCCACAAAATGCAAAATGGGAATCTTTTCAACAATTGCCCACTCTACAAAAAGGGGTCATTCTTGAATAGAGTTTAAGAGAGCAATTTATTAACACACCAGAGAAGACTAAAAACTTTCCACACATGCACATTACCGACCCGAGGTTTACGAATCACATCACACAGCGCATGAGAGGCATGACCGTGAACAGCGGTCCGCAAATGCAAGTAAATTGAAAGTTGGACAATTAAACTTGCAGGCCAAGTAATATTGTAGAAAAGTATAACACAGAAGGCGTGGGAGGGGGTTTGGGGTTGCGACTCTTTACTAGGTACCAAAGAGGTCAACTTTTGAAAAGATCCCAATATGTTTTCTAAATAGTAGGCTGGTCTACATCGAATTTCGATATACTTGACACTAGAGATAAAGAGATTAATTATGCTTAAATTTGATAAAATTAGGACCCAACTCTCTGTGGTCGGCTGCAAATTAGAGCTGATCGGGTGCACAGTTGAACGCAAAAAAATGAGAACCAGTGCCAAATTTTTAAATTTGTGAGGTCAAAAAATTCGATTGGTTTAAATTAAACTACAACAAATGTAAAAAATGACGAATTAATTAGTTGTCGCTGTCGTCGCTTGATTATATATAGTGTGCGGTTTGGTTGCGCTCCACCCGGCCTCTCCGTTTCCCGAACCCTCAACCAGGGAGAGCGAAGGGCTTGCGACAATATACAAACCTTCGTTACGCTATTTTGTATGTATTTTATCACAAAAACTTGCCTCTAAAGAATTGAGTTTAAGATCAACCAATCAGAGCACGGAATGTATTTGGTTTTAAAATCTCTTTTATATCATTCTGCTCTGCGCTCGTTCAGTTCTACCGGCGTCCTCCATGGGACTCATAGTTGTCTTGTTGTTCTAGGTCATTATCAGAAAAATGACAGAAACGCTAAAATGATAAACATACTTCGAAGGGCTTCTTTATATCTGCTGTCTTGATTGACGTACCTTTTCAGCAGCGTAATGTTAGTTGTATTTGTCAAAGATAGCCTAGTCGTATATATTACAGCTCTATTTTCTACAGAGTATGGTAAATATTAATGATAAATCTTTTAAATTTGCACGCATGTATAGTTCTAGAAGTGTTTCTACATTCTTTCCACTTTGTAAGAGTTTTGCCTACTTATGCTTTGACGTTTTATTTTTTCATGCAGACACTGCCAAAACCATCAAGATGAGCCTTCCTCCGGATCCGAAGAAGGCTGATCAAACAGCCGAAAGCGCAGAAAATGATCAATTGACCGAAGAACAAGCTGCTTATGCAACAGCGGGACAAAGAGAGGTAGAAAAAAAGCTTTCTTATTTTTAGTCTTCTCGCTGTTTTTTGCATATCTTAACATATAAATTCTACAAGAAAAATTGTCCGCTAATACAAGGGATGACATTCATCGTCTATCAATACTACTGCTTATGATACAAAATCGGAGTTTAGTTATCTTAATTTTTTTGCTATTTTCAATAAAGATTTCAGGAAAATCTGACCTTTGGCTTATATCAACTAACTTCAACTTTGCAGTAAACACCAAGGGCTCGCCATGTCAACAAACGTGTGAATATACACTTACTTACCCATGTAGCTATCTTAACTTATAGAATGATAAGATTCCTTTGTTTACGATAAAATTGATTATTTCATTACTGACAGCGTAAAATTACCTAAAAGTTTAAGTTCTGCAAGGGTAAGTTTACCCTTAATGGCGAGTTAAAAAGTTCAGGCAGTTTTCAGATACGTTAAGGTAATGGGATGGTAAACACAATAGTTAGAGATAAAAATTTTAATTTAAACAGGTATACCAGACAGACTTTTCAAGTGATTTATTTCATTTATAATTTTGCAGATAATTCATAAAAGTTATACAAATCTCACATGCTAGAAATTTGTTTGAAATCTCTCTAAAACTTTTGAATCTAATCTGTTAAACGATTTTGAAGCACTTCGGGAGATTTCGACAGTTAGTTTAAAATTTACCCGAAAAATTAGAAGAAACTGAATTTTTAGGTAAATCTTCCGGTAAATTAATCCAAAATTTCAAAATCTTATTAAAATTCGGATATAACCCTTTTTGGGAAAACATAGGGTAATCCCTACAAAGTGAAAACGCCTCTCTCTGCCTTAACTTAGTTGTTCTGCCAAAATTTATTCTAAACATTTCAAGAGTTACTGCAAAAATTTAGCTTATCGAATAGATTGATTAATATATATTCATATACATTGTGTTTCAGCACCTCTAACCTAAACTTCACTCTTCTTTCTGCCACAAAAACTCTCTCATGTTTCCTTACAGTTTGAGCTTCGATTATTTAAAATCTTTCCACGAAACAAAAATTAGCAGAACCGTCCAAAACTGATGATTATTTTTGTCAATGGCAAACAATTTCCATTAAGAATGCACTTCTTTTTGCTGAGCCGCTAATCACAAGGAGGCTCGGTTTCTTAAATCAAAATTCAACGATGAATAAAATCTGAATAAAAATTCCGTATTTCTCAATCATTCCTCTTTGCTTGCCAACCTCCGAAAATTAAAAATTGGCTCTTTTATTAGCAGTTCAGTTTCAACTCTTCAAAAAATAGATAATTCGATGGTAACTTATCAGAAAGTGCATGTTTGATTTTTTTCAGTCATCGTTCTTTTTTATACAAATTTGATTTCTTTCGAACTGAAGTAAAGAGTAGCAAAACGAGCAGTATAAGAGAATTTTGAAAATCATTAGAAATATAAGTTTTCGTAGTTCAAAATTTTCACGCAACATTCTGCTGAAAATTCAGCGTTGTGGGGACAACTTGTTTTTCAAGCCATTCTACATGGCAGTATTGGAAAATATAGATTGCATGGTTGGAATGTTGCAGAAAGTTGTCGCTGAGTTTCCCTGTTTTTTTTTAGCTCAACAAATTGATTCATTGAAACATTGTTATGACAACAAATGTTTTTGTGAAGTTTTTCTGTTTGTTGTATTCTAATTCGATACTAGCCGACAAATTTTCTGCTGCATACCGGAAGTAGACTGCGTACTGCGAGATCGCTTACATAATTGGATGTGAATAAAACTTCTCAAGAAATTCCAATTAAAAAACAAAATTGAAGATAAGAACAAAAGGATCTTGCTGAAGCAAGTTTTTTCACGAAAAGCAAAATCTTGCTCGTCTCAATTGGCATTACGTATGAAGTTTTTGTTTTACGCGGGAAAACACAGTTTAGGTGTATGATCTATTTCCAGGTGTTGATTCATCACTTGATGAGGATTCTAAACAGTGCCTCAAACATGGGAGTGGGACCTCAAGCAGCTGAGTTTCAAGTGGAGAGACCAACATTGTACACCACTGTCAAGTCACAGACTACCATCGAAACAGGTGCATAAGAACAACCTTAAAATTTAGTAAATTTTAAATTGTGGAATTTACTATTTTGATCACCTATTTGCAGCCCCTGTATATTAATGCATAAAAATTCAGAGGATCTAGTTGTTCAGACCCCTTTTGAGGGGGGAGGAACTATACTCAAATGGGTTTCTTTTGTTCAGTTAATTGTGACCGATTGGTATATTCATCGTAGAGAGTTGTCAATGGTCTCATTAAAAAGCCCGTCCACCGGAGAAAATGGAGCTAAAAAGATTTTTTCTGATTTTGTTTTCTAAAGCGAGTTATCGAGGTTTACTTTTTGTGCATATTAGACCAGTTCGCGTTATTTTTATTCACATTTTCCGGAATTTTTGCCTAAATTTTAATCAATTTGCAAAAATATGTTAAAATTGCTAACAAAAGTGTTGATTTTATTTTTCGAGACCAATATGTATTGTTGCGATTTTTATTTAATTATTTTTTGGCTAAAGTTTTGGCTCAATATTTTAAATTTAAGACGATTTCATCAAAATTAGCACAAAATAAGATGCTAAAGTCCATTTTGAGTAAAATTGCCGGAAAGGCACACCCAAAACCACAAACACAAGCTTTATAAACTCGAAAGAAGGCTAGTCCTACTTCAAATTTTTTTGAGAGTGCTCTATAATTAAAATTTTGCCGTTTTTTGCTAACGTTACTCTATGATTATCAAAAACGCAGAATTTATTTTCGGTTTTTAAACTATTAAGTTATCTATATCTATAACATTCGAAACAAATAAGTGTTCTTATTAGACAAACAGCAATAGCAAGGCTAGTTGCGTGGTCCAAGCTTGGACTGTTAAAATCCAAAAATAATTCGGATTGTAATAAAAATTGATAACTTTTAAAAAAAATTGATATTTTTTCATTAATCAAAGAACAGAACAATTCAAATGAAATTCATTGATGATGGGTCCAATTGGCTTCCGAAGCAGTTCCAAATAAATGCATCGAGCTTTTTACTCGAAAACTTATGGTAGTTTTAACTTTTCAAAAAATTTAATTTTAAAATAAACAATGGCTTTTTGAACTTTGTCACTATTATTTTTATTTTTGTCAACTTGTAGCTTCTTCTTTTTTCTGGTACAAAATTTAGTATTTATTGCTATTTCAAGCGTTATGTTATGGTTTTCTAGTTTTGATACTACTAGATTTCACATTTTTTTTCACGTTTATTTTTTCACGTTTTTGTCACTTCATGAAATTATGGAAAGACCACATATCACATTCCTGGCGTTCAAAATTAACCACAATTAAATATTTTAGAATCTTTTAAGATATAGATTAAGGTCTCAACAGCTTCGACACATCTCTCTTGATGATTTTAGTTGAAATTTTTTACTTTTGCCTTTAACTGTCGTATTAACTTTGTCTCTTTAGTGATATGAAATTTCCTAAATAAAAAAAAATCTCATTGCTTTTTTTATTGAGGAATAGAGGAGCCGATATTCTTATTTTAGTAGATATCAGATGGCTTCCATGTCTTTGCAAACAAATATTTTCCAAAATAAAACAAACACTTTTTTATTTCGCATTTTCTTTTTTGTAAATTTTTTAACTACTCACGTTAATAACAAATCACGTACAACACTACTGGCTTCAAGTGAAGGTGCAGTTTTGCTAAATCTAATGTTTTTAAAGAATTTGTTATGACTTTACTGGCTTCAACTTTTTACGCAAAAAATAACATATTTTTTGACTTATTTGACGCTTTTTTGTCAGATTTAAGACATAATATGAATAATTAAGAGTCTCACGGGCTTTTTTGGACGAATCAACAAAAATTTTAATTATTTCATAGCTGATGATTTTGAGAACTTTGAAAACAGTTTTTTTTTCAAAAAAAAAATACAAAACTATCTTTTAAATTTGCACTTTTTTCTTTTTTTTCTGTCTGCATGTAATCTAGTCTCAATAATGAGAGGTTATACTGCTACAGTGTCTTCTTGCTGTTTGTTGTTATATTTGTTGTTCTTTTTGTAACCGCGATAAAATTTTAAATGGTGACATGAGTTAATGCCCTCCTTTAAAGGCACAGGTAATCATAAGCGTGTTGAATGTCTTCAGTTGATATATATATATATATATATATATATATATATATATATATATATATTGGTTTCTACTTCTTTGAAATTTATCGTTTTTAAAAATTTGAGCGAAATTTTAAACGTTGCTGTTTTTGTTCTTTTTTGTCTTATTATTACCAAACCTCATTATGGACTGGTCCCATATCTTATCTAATGAAGTACAAGCTTTTTTGTTCAGTTTCAATTTTAACTGACGCTATTTTGGCTTTGTTAGTACGTTTTCTTTTTTTAAAAATTGACATAATTTTTGGATATTATTTTTGTTTGTTATTTTTGTTTGATTCTGTGTTGTTCATCTTGACTCGCTTTCTTTAAAGTGACAGATCTCACCAATCTAATGAGGGCATTTTTTACTCCTCTGAGTTATTTGCTTTGGAGGCGATCTTTTCGTTCATACATCAATTATTTTGAAAAATACTTGATTTTTTGGGGGTTTTCTATCTATTCCTCATTTGGCTGACAATTATGCCGAAAATGTGGATGAGCGGGGTTGGAATATTATGTGCCAACGCACATTACCGAGCCTCCTTGTTTTATCATGATTTTTTTATGATCTTTCTAAAGAACTTTTGGCCCAATTTTAGTAAAGCGCATCTCGAAATGCAGTCAAAATGAAATCTTATTTATGTATTTGCAAAAATATAATATCTCACTGCGTTTTCTCTTGTTTCCTTTCGCTATATTCAGTCCTCAAAAATTCTGATATTGTTATTTTCAGCTCCATGTGCTAATTCTGTTTGCGGGCAACTACATTGCACTTCTTCCCTAAATATACTATATTTGTTCTATTTTTCTGGTTCAGAGGGCAAATTTTTTTTAGGCTTATTAAATTTATCATTTCGTCTTTGAAATTTAATCTCTCGTGTGCTATTTCATCATACTACCTCAGGGATTAAAATTAAACTGAACTTGACTGCAAAAAATACATCTTTTTCAGGATCTGTGACGTCGGCAATTTAATACTGTCGCGACGCTATTGTTTCATCCATACTCTCAAAATTGAACTGAGGGAACATCAAAAATACATTTCTCAATGTCTGTATAAATTGTACAAAATAGAGATAACGTCTGAAGGCGATTGGCTTGATTAGTCGACCGTGGATAATACCCCACCTTTATCTAAACCTTTCCGACAACTTGTAACATAGATAGAAAATTTAATAAAGCATGAGCAAAATTATTACTTTTCTTGTATACGAAGAAAGATGAAAAATGTTCAAAACACTAACCATGCATAATTGCTGAAATGTGGCAAAATCCTCCCTCCCTCTTTTGAAGTTTTTTTCAATCAACATGAAATTAAGAGTTTTTTGTACTTCAGATCCAGATTCTCACGTGAATGGATAATTTTCCATTCGCAATTTAAGTTTCGATTTTCCAACAATGACTCTTAGACCACATAATGTTCGCAAAGTGAAAAACCAACAAAGTTTTAGTAGCCTAACGTGTAGCTATCACCAGGTTTGCTGTGTCTTCTGAACGTATGTTACAAATAAAAACAAGAGGCTTGGGGATATTGTGTCATGCACAACGTTCTGACCCCACATTTTGACTTAATTGTCTAACAAATGAGGAAGATATTAGAAACTTGCGACAATACACATACTGTACGAAAGCAATAGATGTATAGGTTAAAAAAATACTAGACTCAAACTATTAAATGAATTGAATAATGCGACATAAGAGGGCCGATTAATGAGAATACAAGACAAGACAAACAGCAAAATAAAACAACGAAAATTTTAATTACGCTCAAAAATTTTTATTTTCTTTTAAAAGAACCTTATTAAGAAAAAATCAAATTAGCGACAGATAAAAATAAAACTAAAGAAACAATTCACTACTTCACTACAAAGCAAAGGGGAACAATCCTTAGCAAGCCTAGTTAATTAGTCAACAAAAAGAAGAATAAAAAGTAGGAAAATCCATAGTTCAATTGATTTTTTTGATGCCCAATAGCTATAAAATGTCATAACAACTTCTAGAAAGAAGTCTAAACAAATACAAAGTGGTAATAGGTATCAACGGGAAACACTATATAATTTACATAAGTGATAAGTTCACTCCAAAGATAGTAATTTTGACATTTGTTTGGTAACACTAAGAAGAAAGACCACAAAAGGAATGATACATTCTTGCAAAACTTGAAAGATTTTTAAAAATTCGCAAAAAAAATGTAGGAGTCATTGAAACCATGAGGTTTTCTCTGAAAACGGTTTTTTTCATTAGGCATCATCTCAACGTAGTTAAGATTTCTCATTGTTTGAATTTGTATATGAAAACACTCTTATCTCTTTTTTCCAAAAGAAATTTAAGAAAACGTACAAACTGATTTTAAAAAAGAGAGCGCGACAATACAGACCCAATCAATTTTGATTGTAAAAATCGACAATAGTCTCACTAATGCTGTGCGTCTAATAAAAACCCATGATTTTTCTATAAGGTAGCAAATTAGTTAGTTTAGCAAAAAAAATCTTAAAAAAACAATTGTTGCATTTTTTAAATAAATTTTGACATAAATTAGCTGGAAGCCATCAAAATTTTTGTTTATGAAAATTTTCTTACCAATGAAAAAAATGACTCAACTTGAAAACCACTATTCCATGTTTTGAGTTTTAATTTATAACACTTAAAGGAAAGTGAGGCTGCAAAATTGTGACCATATCTTGATAAAACCGAAAAAAACGACACAGAAAAGTTTGTCCGCGTTAAAATATTCCATCCGGGGTTATTTGAAGTATCAAAAATTGAAAAAGACTGGTAAAATATTTCTTAATCTTAGATAAACTACCACCATGTATCACTCAAAATTGGTTACCCGAAGTTTTGTTAACATTTTTTTGTGCTCTTTTTTCGAAAAAGGATGCTTTTCATCATAAAAAAAATTAAACATTGGAATTTTAGTTATTTTTACTTGGGATCGGGGATAACCAACTGTTGAAAATTGGGCTCAAAAAAGACCATCGGGAGACAAGGGTTATTTAGTCTGAGAAGTTGCGACCCAAAACTCGAAATTTAATATCAGAAAAATTTTCAAAAATGTTAATTTCGCATTTTTACGACTTAGGAAAATTTTTTCAGAAAAACTCTGTTGTATATAACTTTAAAATAAATTTTATTACTGTTTTTTTTAATTAATTTTTAAATCTTAAAATTGCCTCAGTAGTCAAATCTATAGGTAAATGCATATTTCATGCCCTCTGGAAAGAATTTTCTGTATCTCAAAATTAAAACATTTTCTTAAAAAAATACGAACAATTTTCAAAGTTTCCTTTATTTAGTCTTTTAGCCTCAGAAACTATTGTAAAATTTTTCTGCAACTGGCATCAATAATTCCCATAGTCCAATTGAACAGGAAGACAATAAGCCTGATACGACTGTGAGAAATCAAATGAGAAAACAAAAAATTTGTCAGAAATTTAAGTATCCTTACCGGCAACAAATTAATTTAATCTTTTGCCAATGATCAAACCAAGAGTATGAGTTCTTCAGAAGTAACTAGAAAATATATTATAAAATTATTAGGAACCAATTTTTTTGTATAAAAATTCTTAGGTGTTACTTTTGATGGCTTTAAACTTCTTTGGTAAGCTCTCAAAACCTTCTAGTGACTTTGAGCTGCATTTAGGAAAAAATTAGAAACACTGTATTGAGGGTATATTTTCTCTTGAGCCCAATATTGATACATACGGTCTATACTGATCCACAGACAGCCAAACTATTTGCTCTCAAAAAATTTTTTCGGACAATATTTCTATTCATTAAAAAAATGGTTCGCAATTATTGAGTTTTGAGCTGTGAACTGAAAAAAAACTAGCCTATAGAAGAATGAATGGAAAAAATGTTCTTCTTTTTTTTACTAGCAGCTGTAGTTTTTTTCATCCTTAAACTACGATTGCGTTTATAGCAAATTTCTAAAAAAAAGAGGTTGCAGTTCCTCGTATTTTCTCTTAAATCGTTTGATGCATAAATTGAAGCTTTACTTTTTTTCTCATTATTTTTACACTTAGAAGAAAAAGATTTGGTCTTGTGATATTTTTAATTGGAAACGTGTAATTTACCTTGAAAGTTGCAATTTACCTATGGCTCTCATATATTTTTCCTGTTGTTCTAAACACAACAACTTATAACAAAAAATTCAGTTATCCTAGCTCTTTAATTAAAGGAGAAAGTTGCGAAACGAAATTCGTTGAGGAGAAAACAAAATCTGCTCCACATTGTTTCTTGGCCCTCAAAAAAGCTCTTGGTTTTTTCATTTGAAAACCTCGTAACCTTCTCTAAAGTTTGTCATTTGTCACAAAATTTTAATAATTGCTAAGTTCATTGATAACTAAAGGCTCTGAAATTCGATGGGAAGAGGTGGGAACCGACATCTCCTGTCAGCTATATAGCACTTTTCTGAAAAGACAGTTGTGCCATTGTTATCGTATTTTTTATCGTATATTTGATAGCCACGGTCAACTTCTCAAAATACATTTTTCGGCTCTCTTCCCTATTCAAATTAAAAACATCACCAATTTACCTCTACTTCCCACCTTCACCTAGCTAAGCCCCATCTAGCTACCCCGCCTACCCCCAATCAACCTACCGCCCCATCCTAAATCTACTTATCCGTACGCCTATTTATCCATATCTCATCCAAGACTTGCATTCTCAGTTGTTAACACCCTATCAGTCCCCGTCTACCTACCCACAACCTAAAAGAAAAGCGGTGCTAGCATTTTTAACTAAAAGCTGCGTCTTCACTTTACGTTCCATCGATTTATTTGGCAATTAGTAATTGAATTATGCGTCATTTTTTAATTTCGAATTTAGGCATGATTTGTTTAGTGATAAATTTGTAGTACTGCTCGAGTCGTTTCTCGTATTTTGTCGACTATGACTTTATTCCGGCTATGACTTTACGTTTCGATAAACTTTTTTGTATTACATTTGTCACAATTTTCACTTTCGTTTCATCACTCATTCTCTCGATTAAATGGAATGGAGAATTCCTCGGGCAAATTGACCGGAAAACGTTTAAAGTTAAAGAACGGAATCAAATTGTTTTGGATAAATCAAAAAGGCCCTGCACTATAATTGAATGTTTATACACTTGACTTAGCGCATTAAATTATCAGAGTTCATTAAAATACTTTTTTAACTGTTTTTGATTTTACGCTTATCGTCAAGTTAAGAGTCTAAATTAACATTGTTGATCAAATCTAAAGAAATTGCTAACCAAATTAGAACTTTTTTGAGCTTAAAAATAAGACTGTCGACAGTTTTTCTTTTTTATCTCTAACTTTTTCGGATCCTTCTTCAATTTTTTTCGCCTGGTCCGGCTTCTAGGAGACGTATGCTTGGTTCATTGAACATACTTTGAAGTGACTGATGGTTTAAAGGTTATCTGGACTGTACTATCTGATGCAGACATTTTAGTAACTACTGTAACGCGTTGGAACTTTTCTTCAACGCTGCAATTTTTTTCCAAATAATCCTCCATTGCGTTTCCAAGAAATGCAATTTGACTTGCATTTTACTCGCGTATGCATGCACTGGTCGAAGGCAAAGTCTTGAAATCTTAGCCCGGCTAGCGAGAGTTGGAACAAAGTAACATGCATTCAGAGTCAAACACGTTCAACAAGACATTTCACGGTCAAAGGACAACTTCTATTTAGAAAATGATTAATTGTTTTCAAATAGTTCCCTAGAATCCATTGTTTGCAACACTTTATAAATATAGACAGTAACTTGTGCATTATTTGTATACTGTTTTTGTAATTTACCATTAAGTAAAATATTATAGGAAAATATAATTTTCATTAGAAAATTTAAATCGGCACCTCCTGAGGCACTTGTATGGTGTCCAAGGTGGTGAATTGATTTACTGCTTCATGATAATTGTTTGTATCTTCTGTCATCTGAATTCAGATCTCTAAATAATAAAAATTTAAACTTTCAATTCAAATATTTATATAATTTACAAATAATTTTTTTGACAAATTTTGACGATTTATTTCTCTGCCGTAACAACTTCTCGATTATTTTTTTGAATAGAGTTGTTTTGAGTTTTCGACTTTTCTAGATACGAGCAACATTTTTGGAACCAAAGCTTCTAGACAATACGCTGGCTACAAAGGGGGAGTACTGGGCTTAGTTCCTCTACCGGGATCCAAACGAGCCAGCGCAACCGAATTCCGCACAAAACGGGAACCCCTTTCGGCAACCAGGCGAAGCACGATGGCGGGTGTTGAACCAGTACTTATGCGATCTATAGCTTGTCAAACTGTTTCAGTACCTAAGGCTATTTTCATGGCACGAAGAAAAATTCTCACCGAAGATGAAGAAAAAGAGGCAAATGTGAAAAAAGTTGATCCACTAACATTTCACGCTCCTCTGAGAAAATAAAGGAGAAGTTGTACTAAAACCTGCTGAAGACTTTATGAAATATTTTGGCTGAGTGCTGAAAAAATAGTTGTTTTCATTAGTAGAAAGTCATCGAATAAAGTATTGCGCTATGACTTGTAACTTGTAATATAGGCCAAGAGACATTGTCGAAAGTAGCGACATGCATGATCAAGATTCACTGGACGTATCGATTACACCCCTTAGTTATGGAACACGTGACTTTACATAGTAAAATATCATAGCATTATAGCACGCTTTGAGGGCTTGCAAATCATATGTACCCATTTAGCTGGGGGGGGGGGGGGGTCCTTTTTCTTTTCAGAACTTGTTTTTTTCGGTGAGCTTCGACAAAGCAACTGATTTTCAAGAGTTTCAACTGATTTGTGTTATTATTGTAAGAGATGCTAGAGCAAGCAGGATATTTCGATGCCAAACCAATGAAAGGCCTAAAACAATTGAACTATGAACTGGGACTTTTACATTTCGAACAATATAAAAATAAAAAAGCAGCACCGCATTCCGAACCACTTCTAGGAGTATACAACTGATGTTACTCTGGCAGTGTAAATATTTACAAATTACTTATTACTTCAACATTACAAAAAAGTTTATTTTATTCACTTTTGTCACAAATTAAACGAAAAGAAACGGTAAGATTATACCTTTTTATACGTCAACCCCAAAAGAGCATGTCCAATTGACGTTTCCAATTTCATGCCATGTTCCTATAGTCACGCCATATTGAACAAGCAACCTTCCATTGTAGTTCATTCCAATCTGGTAACGCCAATCTCACAAATGAGTTCTGAATTTTGCTAGAAAATAATTTTTGTCCTGTTAGACTCATGAATACTCCAAGTGTCTAATGGATGTCCAGTTGATGGAGTAAAAACAGGTGGTAACTGTTTTATTTGTAATCTTTTTGTTCGCTAAATGAGTTTTATGGTGAGTATTTTCCGACTGCGTTTATTATCTTAAGCAGATTGAAAACTTTGTCTAAAATATGTTGCCTGTAATGCACACTTTAGTTGCTTTTTCAAGGATACTATTAGATTTTGCTCAATAGCGTGAAAAACAACTACCGAGTAGTGCAAATGACTCAATGCTAGTACATTAAAGACGAGTAAAGTTATTGCCGAATAGTTTTTCTTTTTTGTGGAATAGATATTTTTTTTTGTGGAATAGATTTTCTGATTTGTGCAATAGATTTTCTAATAGATTTTCTATTAAATTTGTTCCTCATAAATTTGTTAAACCATATCTTGCGGGGGAAAATGAGGACATGGACAGTTACGGAGTGTTTAAACATGGTGAGTCAAAGAAACACTTTCTCAAGCCCTGGTTTCATATTATTTCTCCGAAATTTTCAATCCGATTAGGCTTCTTGTTATTTTTAGTAACTTTGTAATGACTTGTAACTTTGTAATATAGGCCAAGAGACATTGTCGAAAGTAGCGACATGCATGATCGATATTCACTGGACGTCTCGATTACACCCCTTAGTTATGGAACACGTGACTTTACATAGTAAAATATCATAGCATTATAGCACGCTTTGAGGGCTTGCAATTCATATGTACCAAATTAGCTGGGGGGGGGGGGCAAGGGAAAAGTCCTTTTTCTTTTCAGAACTTGTTTTTTGTTCGGTGAGCTTCGAAAAAGCAACAGATTTTCAAGAGTTTCAACTGATTTGTGTTATTATTGTAAGAGATGCTAGAGCAAGCAGGATATTTCGATGCCAAACCAATGAAAGACCTAAAGCAATTGAACTATGAACTGGGACTTTTACATTTCGAACAATATAAATATAAAAACACAGCACCGCATTCCGAACCACTTCTAGGAGTATACAACTGATGTTACTCTGGCAGTGTAAATATTTACAAATTACTTTTTACTTCAACATTGCAAAAAAGTTAAATTTATTCACTTTTGTCACCAATTAAACGAAAAGAAACGGTAAGATTATACTTTTTTATACGTCAACCCCAAAACAGCATGTCCAATTGACGTTTCCAACTCATGCCATGTTCCTATAGTCACGCCATATTGAACAAGCAACCTTCCATTGTAGTTCATTCCAATCTGGTAACGCCAATCTCACAAATGAGTTCTGAATTTTGCTAGAAAATAATTTTTGTCCTGTTAGACTCATGAATACTCCAAGTGTCTAATGGGTGTCCAGTTGATGGAGTAGAAACATGTGGTAACTGTTTTATTTGTAATCTTTTTGTTCGCTAAAAGAGTTTTATGGTGAGTATTTTCCGACGGCGTTTATTATCTTAAGCAGATTGAAAACTTTGTCTAAAATATGTTGCCTGTAATGCACACTTTAGTTGCTTTTTCAAGGATACTATTAGCTTTTGCTCAATAGCGTGAACAACAACTACCGAGGAGTGCAATTGACTCAATGCTAGTACATTAAAGACGAGTAAAGTTATTGCCGAATAGTTTTTCTTTTTTGTGGAATAGATATATTTTTTTGTGGAATAGATTTTCTGATTTGTGCAATAGATTTTCTAATAGATTTTCTATTAAATTTGTTCCTCATAAATTTGTTAAACCATATCTTGCGGGGGAAAATGAGGACATGGACAGTTACTGAGTGTTTAAACACGTTGAGTCATAGAAACACTTTCTCAAGCCCTGGTTTCATATAATTTCTCCGAAATATTCAATCCGATTAGGCTTCTTGTTATATTTAGTCTGACAGTAGGCTTAGTTTTGATTAGAAATTGGACCAATTGTTTTAAAAAAATGTATATTCTTTTTTAAAAAACTTTCAAGATTGCGCCATCTTGGTGTTTTATAAGCCAGAGTTTTTTCGGGATGACAGTATTATGTTTTAGGTATTGTTCTATTGGCTTCAAATAGTAAAAGAACCATTCCAAAAAAAGCTGAGAAATAAAATGGTTTGGATGCAAACTTATTTGATCAGGGAATAAAAAACTACGCATACACTTAATAAACAGTGCTAACCAAGGCTCATGTTCAGACTGAGCTTTCACAGCGTGCTTAAGAAAATGCATCAACATAAAATACAGTGATAGGGAAACTCGTTTGTATTAGATGTTCAGTTGTCATAGTAATATAACCAGTTTTAGATATAGTTAGTAGTACCGTCATAATCACTTGATGTGGAGAAAAAGGGGAAATAACAAAAGCAAAACTATAAGACACAGATGGGGCAGTCGCAGAAAACGGCTTTCTTCCTATACATCAGCAGATTTGCAAAAAAACTGACTTGAGCAGTAAATAACGTGTTTTTGTGTTTTTCTTTCAGTTTAATCGTGAGCAGTAAATTGTTACTGTGTTTTGTATTTAAAGATATCCTTGAGCTGCATATTCTTTGTTACAGTATCTTTTATCTACGAATTATTGGAATTGCAATTCAACTGTTACCAACTCTAGCTTCTAGTATATCAGCTCGTAAGTACACAAGACGAAACTGACATTAGTTAAGGTTTTAGTATATTTGCATAAACCGGTCTTAGACTTATATCTTTGTCTTCAATTTGTTTCACGTATCGGATTGAACTGGTATATACAAAGGGACCCCGTATTGTGTGACCTGTAGCAAAACCAGTCCAATTTGATAACAAAAAACTAAAATTAGCCAATATTCTCAAATTGAAATTCTAATGCAACGGTAAGAACATAGCGGATATACAGTTACAAAAGTGAACTGAAAAAACAAAAAAAATATCCGGACAGATTTTGAATCACTGAAACGAACTGGGCGGTGTAAAACTTTCCTCATTGCAATGGATTGGGACAGCAGCCGTTACATTTGGTTCGCCGACCCTAAGAGTGGAAAATGAACTTCTGTAAATTTCATTGAGTGAGTCAACTCGTACATTCTCAGACCACGAGGTTATCAGTAAAGAATCAAGCTGTTTCCTAAATTACGGCACAAAACGACTTAATCAAGGCTTCGCAGCAATCTCGAAATGCAGCAGAATCAGAGCTGCTTACACCAACTTCGAGCAAAAACGCAAGAAGGATAAGACATAATTCAAAACGGGGATTGTTCTAGCGAACTCAAAACAATCTATCAACAGATAAAAGCAATTGACAACCACCTTCAACAGTTTTGTGAAACACGAAGCGATGATTTCCCTTCGCAATCATAAATTAGAACATCAAATTAGAACAACAATTTAGAGCAATCATAAATTATACCAACAAACTAGAACACAAATTAGAATAACAAACATAAATTAGCACAAAAAACGATCGGTTACCATATATTTATGGACAGAAAAGTATGTCAAATTAACAAAATCATTCAACTGCTATCGCGTTTGAAACTGGTTAATTGCTGGCAGATCAATATTGTTGTCTCTTAGAAGCAAATGACAATACAAGCCGCGCGACAGTGAACACCGTTAAACGAAATGAACAAAAAACAATCAAAAAACAGATAACGTTTCGGAAACATCATCAGTGAAACGAACGATTGAGAAAAATGAGGGATTTTGAAGATGAGTTCACAAGAGAAAAGCAACTTGAAAATTGCAATTTTAGAGAAAGAAGCTGGATTTGGAAATGCAGATGAAACAATTGGAGATGCAGCATCAACCTCGAAAATGGAGCAAGAGCTAGAAAGCAAGTTGCAAATCACAACATTGTAGAAGGGTGATGTACGTTCGCAGTCAACAAAAGCTCGTCACAAGTCGCTTTTCAATTGCATTACAAAAAAAGAGAGATGTCTCGGAGTGGGCCAGTACAATGAGCGAAACACAAACATCAAATCGACCAAAAACACGCTTTGATGTCACTCCTTAACGGAGTGAAGAGAGGCATTATTCACGACATCTAGTCTCTCAGGACTGTTCATCAAGTGTTGAAGACAAAGATGTTTTGCGCAAAATAGGTATGGGCACAAAAATTGGACATTCAGGCAGTAGCAGATTGCCAAGAATAAAGTTGAATGGTTTTGACGCAAAAACCCCCTGAGTGGACTGAATAGTCTAGCATGTTTATGGCAACAGTGGATATACGCACGGTTCCCCAAACAAAAAATGAGCCAATTGAAAGCCTTACTAACAGGCAAAGCAAAGTAAGCAGTCTTTGGAATGAGATACTCTGGAAAATTTTACATGCTGCCTGCAGCAATCTAGAAAAAAAATTGGAAGAACGCATGTAACACTCAAAGAGAAGTGGTTCTTCTTTGTCGATGGCAAGGTCGAGGACTGGCCAGACATAAAAATGTTTGAAAAGTGGCTATCTGGAACGACATTCGTGCATGAAGGATTCTCATGTTTAAAAGTGGGCGCAAAGAAATCTGACTCAATGCAAATGGTGAAAAACGGTTCTCCAAGACATCAAAATTCAGTGCAAGTTCCAAGGTAAAGGAAACGAAGCAAGTACAAAGCGATCAATGTCCGCTTGGTGATGGCACCCATCATTTTTGGAACTGTCCATTATTCAAGAAAATGTGTATTAAAAATTGATAAGAAGTAGTCGGAAGTAGTCTATACGGAAGCAAAGATTATGTTATGGGTGTCTGGGAAAGGGACATGCAATCAAAGATTGCAAAGTCAACGCGTGTGTTTTAAATGCAAGTGCCTAAAAGCAGCACAACCAGTTGCTACACTTAAAAAAATCAAGTGGACAAGGGCAATCACGCTGTCAACAAAAATGTTGCATTAATGAGTCAAAGTAACGAAGGGACAAGCTGTCTTCAGACTATTCCCGTCTTAATCCAGAGTGACAATAACCGACCAAACACACATGCTTTCCTCGATGGTGTATCAACGGTATGATTAAAAGATCTAAGCGTTCAAGAGAAGAGGAAAGCCGAAGACACCCAGTTAACACTTGAAATAGCCGGCTTACACGGAACGAACGATCTGAAGTCGGAAAAGGTGCCTAAAAAAGTAATACATTCAAGGGAACACTCGATTGAGGCGTTTGTACACCTGTCGATTTCTTTGTGGAACACCAACTAAAACTCCAACAAATTGAAACAAAGTGCGGATAAAAGGGACATGAAGTTTGTCATTTTCCCAGCACAGACGACGTAAAAATGACCGAAATTGTTCAATCGTGGCGGGACATAGAAACCTATGCCTCCAAAATTAACGTGTTCAATCAATCAAAGAAAGAGCAACAAGATCAGAAGCTCCTAGAGACCACGACAACCTTTACGAAGTAGGCCTGCTCTGGAGTAAACCAGAACCTAATCCTCCAAACTACGGCTCTGCCCTAGGTCACCTCTACTCTATGGAACGAAGATGCCAACGAGAGCCAAATTTGAAAATATTGTATCAACAGTCAATTGTTTAAAAATTATTTAAGAAGATCCTCGTTAAATCGGAAGTCATAGGCACTTAAAGAAAGAAATGGTATTCGCCAGTTGTGAACCCAAACAAACCTGGTAAAGGTCGCCATGTTTGCAACGCTGCAGCAAATTACAAAGATGTATGCCTGAATGACAAGTTGTTAGCCAGACCCGATCTACTACATGGATTGATCGGAACCACATTTTGATTTTGGGAACGACCAATAGCCCTATCCGCAGATTATGCATCAATGTTTCTGCAAGTGCAAGTTCCTGAACGAGTTAAAAACTACCTGAGTTTTCTTTGGCGACAAACAATGATTGAATATGCGCAAACTTTTAAGTATCAACGTCATGTTTTTGACGCAGAGAGTTCAGCAACATGTGCAAACTACGCTCTGAAGCGAGTGGCGATTGACGATGAGGACGAGTTTCCAATTGCTGCGAAGGCAAATCAAAACAACCTCTACATGGAGAATTTAATCAAGTGAGACGACACTCTTGAAGAAGCTATCAATGTTTTTAACCATTACAGCCTTTCCTGTTGAAACATGGATTTGAACTGAAAACGTGGTTCACCAACTGCAGTAGATTTACTGAAGAAAACTCTGAGGACTTGAGAAAAATCAGCGACACGAAGAAAGTTGAAATGGAACCTTATAAGGTTGGTTCGTCCGTGCTTGGACTTCAGTCGACTGTTACTGAAGATAATTTGCAGGTTTGCATAGTAAGTAGCAAAAAAGTTGAAACACTAATCACCAAGAGGAAGATCTTGTTTATAGTTTTTTCAGTGTTTGAACCTGTTGGAATGTTAGCACCCTTCAGAGTTCAATTGAGACGCCTCGTGAAGAGCTTCTAAACAAAAAAGGGGAAACATTGGGACAACTCAGTGGAACCTGAAGAAGAAGAGGAGTTTCTGAATGGAAAGGTCAGCTTCCGGATGTTGCCGGAGCCAGCATTGGTAAACAATACTTCAGCACAACCAAGAACAAAAAGGAAGTTCCTGTCTTCGCTGACGCATCGGTGGACCCAAATTGTGCGGTAGCATACCTACGTTTGTAGCCCAGGGAATACTCAGCAGACGTAGCATTTGTAGTTGGAAAATGCAAAGTCGCACCAATGCAACACATTTTGATACCACGTTTGGAACTACAAGCGGCAGTCATGGCAGTTAGACTAAAGGAAGATATAATAAAAGAACATAAATCAAAGACTCAAAGTTGTAACTTTTGGACAGACACCCCCTACTGTTTTCCAATTGATTTGCTGAGGTATTCGACTCAACTGACATTTCACAGTGGAGTCATGTGAGTGGTATCAACAACTCAGCCGATATCGGGACAACAGCCATCACAGTTGACGAGCTTAAGAAAAGTGAGTGGCACTATGGGCCGGCCTGTTTGAAGCAACCAAACAATGAAGGGCCTGAACAGGTGAATTTTACACTCGCTTCCGACGAAACCATCGAACAATTTGTTTTCATATCCCCAAATGAAGAAAAAGGCCAATCGCTCAATTGGAACGATTAAGCAAATTCAGCCGGCTTGAAAATACAATGGCATACGTACAGCGGGCGTTGAGCAAAACAAAAGCACCAAAAAAGGTAATTCGCATTGAGGAAATGAAAAGTGCCCAAGCAACAATCTTCAGATTACTACAGCAACAACAGTTTGCAGAAGAGATGAAATCTCTCAAAATTGAAGAAGAAGTTTCTAAAAAAGTAAGTTTTTTTATTTACATCTTTTTTGACAAAAGGGATTTATTCGTGCGGAAAGCAGAATATGAAAAAAAATCAATCGGACTTCAGTGCAAAGCATCAAATTTTAATACGTTGCAAACATCACGTTGTCGAGTTATTCTTGCGTAATGAGCACAAGTAAAACAACCATGAAGGGACTCAACATGTAAAAAACATAGTTCAGCAAATATTCTCAATTATTGGCGTGAGAAATGCCTTATGTTCAATAAAGAATAAATGTATCATGTGCCGAAGAAGCAGATTGCAAAAAATGGCTCATGATGGCAGAGCTACTTACAAAAAGGCTAGAAGCTTCAGCAGGTTTTGCAAACGGTGAACGTACATTATTTTGGCCATCTTACAGTGAAAATTGGCCGCAGAAAAGAAAAGCGATGGTGTTGTTTTGCTGTTTTTTCACATGACTAATAGTACGAGCCGCGCATGTAGGGATATTTCCAAAGCTGGATACTGACAGTTGTCATCTTTGCGGTTCATAGCGCGGAATGGCTAAGCGATAAAATTGATCAGTGACAAGGGGTCAAATTTTGTTGGAGCAGATTGAGAGTTCAAAGAGTATGTCGCAGTATGGAACCAAGAAAGGATTAGGGAACATTTTGTTCAAAACCCACCCGCAGCCCCTTACTTTGGTGGAGTGCGGGAACGACTAGTCAGAAATTGCAAGAGAGCAATATATCCAGTGTAGGGGAAACGATCAATTACGGAAGATGTTTTTCTCAAACAGGATGTGTCTTCTTAGAAAACATTGAATGCAAAATCATTGACACCAGTCAGGTTTTATGTAAATGATTTCGAAGCTATTACCCCAAATCACTTCCTGCTTGGCAACAAGAACGTTTCTCAGCCATACTCACCGTGCGCAGAAGAGTTTGTGGATTGTCGAAAACTCTTTCAAAAAACACAAGCTTACTCAAACCGTATCTGGGACAAATTTCGAAAGGAGTATCTGCCAACTTTCAACAAGCGAAAAAATTGCAAACGAGAATCAGACAAAAACCTCTACCAAGCTGATCTCATTTGGTTGATCGAAAACATTGACAACTGAGGGCCTTACAAACTTGGTCGAAATACAGAAAAAATTGCAGGTTCTGATTGAACAGTCCAATCAGCAACAAATCTAACGAGAGTTGGGTTCCACAGGAGGCTTATTGTGAACCTCGCTCCAGTACTACCAATTGACGAAGATGTTTTCAATAAAGAAAACAGGGCCGTCATTGTTGAGGCTGAGCTGTCACAGCATGCTTAAGAAAATGCATCGGCATAAAAAACTGAGATCAGGTAAACTGTTTTGGATTAGTTGTCCATTAGTCATCGCAATAGTGTCAGTTTTATTTATAGTTACTAGAACAGTCATTGTCACGTGATGCGGAGACAAATGTGGAAATAAAAAAAGCAAAACAAAAACACAAAGCTAAAGAAGTCACAGAAAACGGCTTTCTTTCATTAAAATAAAGAACATACTGCAAAATCAAATTGACTTGAGCAGTACCTGACCTAAATTTTCTTGAGCAGTAATTTGTTACTGTGTCCTGGATTGAAAGTTATCCTTGAGCAGTATAATGTTTGGTACTGTGTCTTGCATCTACGATTTATTGGAGATGTAATTCAGCTATTACGAACCCAAGCTTCTGGTACTTCAACTCCTGAGTACACAAGACAAAACCGACATTAGTTAAGGTTTTAGTTTTTTTGCATAAACAGGTCTTAGACTTATATCTTTGTCTTCGATTTCTTTCATGTATCGGATTGAATTGCTATACATAAAGAGATCCCGTATTGTGTGACTTTTGGCAAACCCAGTCGAATTTGCTATCGAAAAAGCTAATATTAGCCAATAGTCACAAACTGAGAACTTAATCCAACGGTAAGAACATAGCGAGTATATAGTTACAAAAGCGAACTGCGAAAACTAAGTATCCGGACAGATTTTGAACCGCTGAAACGAACTGGACGGTGTAAAACTTTCCTCGGCGCAATCGATTGGGAGAGCAGCCGTTACAGCTCCAAAACCTTCCCAAACACAACGGCTCATGGAGAAATTGTTACTTGATCTCCCACGATATTTGGAGGCTACGATGATCCCACTTTATTCGTATGATCTTCAATTATCTTCAGCCAAAAAAATTGAAAATAATGAGCTAAAAATTATTATATTCTTCACTCTTTTTTCCCTTTTCGGTTCCATTGAAGAGAGGTCAAGACAGTAACTTACATTGCGTAAATTAGTTACGAAGTATTGTCACCATTCTTCAGGCTAGCCCGAAGTAAAATATTGAGGAAACTAGCGTCGGACATATACAAACTTGAAGAACATTTACTGAAGAACTCAGTTTGTGTACTGCAACCAAGTTCCAGACAAGCTTGTAGTCCAAACCGTCTAACATGTGATTGGAAAATATTAACAAAGCGAGCAGATTTACCCTAAAAAAACCAGTATATGGCCACGTAAACAGGAGTAAGGGTAAGGCCGATATCAACAAACAACAAAGCTTAATGTACCTTCCCGGGCCGAGGAATTTGGCCAAAATTATGTAAGATCAGCGACAACTAGCGTTGACAAGTCGGAAAATTCACCGCAATTTTCTTACATAATTTTGCGTTGAATGCGTTGAATTTAAAGACAAAAATTCAACGCATTCAGCGCAAAATTATGTAAGAAATGGCGGTGAATTTTCCGACTTGGCAACGCTAGTTGCCGCTGATCTTACATATTTAGCGTTGAATTTAGCGTAGATCTTACATATTTAGCGTTGAATTTAGCGTAGATCTTACATGTTTTTGAGTTGAATTTAGCGTTGATCTTACAAAAAATCAACGCGTAGAACTCTGGGTGTAGGACTCGAACCACTGACCTCCTGCTTACTTGTCGCCTCTTCTACCATTGCGCCACCGTACCTTGGTTTCCTTAAGAGCCGAAATCCTTATAAAGCGTAGATCTTACGTATTTTGCGTTGTATTTAGCGTAGATCTTACATATTTTGCGTTGATTTTAGCGTAGACCTTACATATTTTGCATTGAATTTAGCGTAGAACTTGCATATATTTCGTTGAATTTAGCCTAGATTTTACATATTTTTCGTTGAATTTAGCCGAGATCTTACATAATTTCAACGTATTCAACGCATTTATCATGTGAGAAGTACTAGGAAAAATTTAAAACTTTTTTTAAGTTTTGAAAAAAATTTTAATTCCTAAAAAGGTCTGAAATGGTTTTTGCACCGTAAGAGAGCAAATGGTTATTTTTTGCTGACTTAATTTTTCTCTATTGTGCAGTATAGGGGTCGAAACAGTAAAAAAAATTAATTTTTCGAAAAAAAACTTGAGAAATTTGAAATCTTCAAATGGTCTGAATTGGATTTTGCACTATAAAAGAGCACTAAAAAAGATTTTTTCTGACTTCTTGTTACTCACCTTTGGAGTATAGGGTTCGAAATAGTGAAAAAATTAAATTTTCGAAAAAAAACTTGAAAAAGTTTTGAAATCGTAAAATGGTCTGAAACGGATTTTGCACTAAAAAAGAGCACTAAAAGGTGATTTTTCTCACCTGTGCAGTATAGGGTTGAAACAGTTAAAAAATTAACTTTTTGAAAAAAAACTTGAAAAATTTGAAACCGTAAAATGATGTCAATTGGATTTTGCACTATAAAAGAGCACTAAAAATGATTTTTCTCTGACTTCACATTTCTCACTTTTGCAGCATAGGGGTCGAAACAGTGAAATTGATTTTTCGAAAAAAAACTTTTTGAAATTGTAAAATGGTCTCAAATGGATTTTGCACTACAAAAGAGCACTAAAAAGTGGTTTTTTGCTGACCTCGCTTTTCTCACCTGTGAAGCATACGGGTCGCAACAGTGAAAAAACTGATTTTTTGAAAAAACACTTGAAAAACTTTTGAAATCATAAAGTGGTCTGAAATGGAAGTCAAAAAATTCAACCTTAAATTTGTAAGATCTAAGCCAAAATTCTACGCAAAATATGTAAGATTGGTGTTGAAAGCGTTGAATTTATGAAAGATCTACGCTAAATTTAACGCTAAATATGTAAGATCTACGCTAAAATTCAACGCTAAATATGTAAGATCTACGCCAAAATTCAACGCTAAATATGTAAGATCTACGCCAAACTGCAATGCAAAATATGTAAGATTGGCGTTGAATGCGTTGAATTTATGTAAGATCTACGCTAAACTCAACGCTAAATATGTAAGATCTACACTAAAATTCAACGCTAAATATGTAAGATCTACGCCAAAATTCAGCGCAAAAATATGTAAGATTGGCGTTGAATGC
This sequence comes from Convolutriloba macropyga, assembly GCF_964194025.1. NCBI lineage: Eukaryota > Metazoa > Xenacoelomorpha > Acoela > Convolutidae > Convolutriloba > Convolutriloba macropyga. The sequence goes on along the minus strand of NC_134481.1, from coordinate 11,813,814 downwards.
GTTGAATTTATGTAAGATCTACGCTAAATTCAACGCTGAATATGTAAGATCTACGCTAAAATTCAACGCTAATTATGTAAGATCTTCGCCAAATTTTAATGCAAAATATGTAAGATTGGCGTTGAATGCGTTGAATTTATGTAAGATCTACGCTAATTTCAACGCTAAATACGTAAGATCTACGCTAAAATTCAACGCTAAATATGTAAGATCTACGCCAAAACTCAACGGAAAATTATGTAAGATTGGCATTGAATGCGTTGAATTTATGTAAGATCTACGCTAAATTCAACGCTAAATATGTAAGATCTACGCCAAAACTCAACGGAAAATTATGTAAGATTGGCGTTGAATGCGTTGAATTTATGTAAGATCTACGCTAAATTCAACGCTAAATATGTGAGATCTACGCTAAAATTCAACGCTAAATATGTAAGATCTACGCCAAATTTCAACGCAAAATATGTAAGATTGGCGTTGAATGCGTTGAATTTATGTAAGATCTACGCTAAATTCAACGCTAAATATGTAAGATCTACGCTAAAATTCAACGCTAAATATGTAAGATCTACGCCAAAATTCAACGCAAAATTATGTAAGATTGGCGTTGAATGCGTTGAATTTATGTAAGATCTACGCTCAAGCGTAGATCTTACATAAATTCAACGCATTCAACGCCAATCTTACATAATTTTGCGTTTTTTAGCGTTGACACCTCGGCCCGGGTTACTACGGCACCTTCTAATGTAATAGTCTTAGTTTAAAATCGACTTTTCGTTGTATTTTGTTCTCTGTTCATAACTGACTTGCGCAGCAAACAGTAGTTTAATTAAAAATTTCAGTTTTCTCGATGCATGAATTGTTATGCATTATCCTAATCAGTTCATGAGTTTTGATCCGTCAATTTCATCGCCTTATTTTTGTAACTGGATATCGGTTTACTCAATATATATTAGTCAATTGAACGTTTTGGTATTGAGTAGCGTGCTAGCTCAAAAGCAGCTAAAATATTTTGGCAATTCGCATCGCGAGCTCCAGCAATACTGCTCAAAGGGTGATTTGCTTCGTGGATCCACTATAAAGCATTCCGAGAATACAACAAAACCAGTAATTACTGAAAAGATGCGCAGATAAAATTTAGACTACACTCAAATTGTATCATCCAATAAAATAAACCTCTTCAAGTTTTCATAATAGCATTTCTTTTTATGAACATAAACTCAACGTTATAGTTTTTATTGCCAGAGTCAGATTCCAAAAAGCTAAAATTCTCAAACCTTTGTTAGACAGCAGTTGGCAGTATAAGCTTGATAAAAAAACGTGGTTCAAACAGAATTTACCAAGAAAAGACCGTGGTTAACACAATTGCATGCAAAGCGGTTTCAGTCAGCTTAAAATTTATCGTGTCAGTACATGGGTCAAAAAATGTTTGCCTTAACAATACTTTGACACAAAATAATGTCTTTCTCCAAAATGGGCCGAAAATGTTGTTGTTTTATAGACAATAGATTCAATTTAAACAACTGTGGTTTTCCATGCCGCACATAATGAAAAGCATTCTGCATGTAAGTGTCTTCTACAGTTTTTTGACTAAATCAACATTGAGCAAATATTTTTCAAGTGAATGCCATATATACATCTTGTGCTTATTTCAGGACCCCTTTTTCGAATAAAAATGAAGAGTTCCTTGTCTTTCATGCAGCCAATAAGCTAAACGCTTTTGATCATTCGAAGTTCTTTTGTCATTATTTGTAATCGCATTTTTCGATACAACTTCTGCCAGACGTGAGTTGAGGGACTCAATTTAAAATGATATCAAGAAAACGAACAATAATGATCCAAGATTATTGAACAAAAGGCTTTGAACAAAAGATTTGATGTTAAGTTTAATTTTGTGGAAATGATTTTGATCCAACTGAAAAAAATGTCGATGGCGAAACTAATAAATGCGAAAAGTAAATAATACTGGTGTTCGCCATGAGGTTGTTTGTTTTTCCTCTGTTAGATAGTTAAAATAGAGTAATTGAATTATTAAGTAGGAAAGCAATGAAGGAAGTAAAGTTAAACTTCTTCCAAAAATTTGTAAAGTTTTTTAAGCTTTTCTTAGACCGGAACCTAATTCTGGGTTTAATACATAAAAGGCTTTCAAAACAGACTAATAATTCGATTAATCTTTTGCCAATTCTGGAAACAAGTTATTTCAAATCTGCAAAAAATGTAACTTTATACGTTTAGTAAAACATCTATGACGATGATAAATAAAAAAATAAATACTTGCCTTTTCTTTTGAATACTTAAATTCTGTTTTGAAAACATAAATGAACTCTGCAAATTCTGGACATAGGTAACTATGAACTAATCATTGGTAAATTTGAACTTAAAAAGGTTTAACAAAATTATCTCTTTTCAAGTTGTTTTGTATTGTGCAGCCATGTTTATTTTTTACAAAAACTCCTTTAAGCAAATATTGTATGCAAGAACTAATTTTAAAGTACAGAATAGACAATAATCATAGTATAATGCGAACCTGAAACGTCATCTATCAAAAATAAATATAAGCCGATAGTAATCACAAATTGATATCAGCACAGAGTTGTCAAAAAATGATATCAGCGCTTAATCTGTGACTAAACTGATATCAACTGATACATAGCGTCCTAATTATGGGATGGCGTCGATTTTTTCTCAGACTAAGTGTTGGTTTCAATTTTTGAAAACAATTTTCTGATATCAAATTTTTCACAGACTATGCGCTGATATCATTTTTTGATAACCATGTGATGACGCCAATCTTTGATATATAGCTGATCCTCCACCCCCATTTTCGACTCCCAATGCTGAAAGCAGTTAAACTTCATGCAAGCAGTTTCCACTGGGCAATTAAATAACCTAAAATGGAAAATACTTTGACAGAAATCAGTAGTATTATATAGCTGTATTGGGATAGGGGGGGTTATCGTGCCATGAGGATAATAGGGTATAGAATGCATGAGGATAATATGGAGTGGTATATCCCATGAGGATAATATGGAGTGGTATATCCCATGAGGATAATATGGAGTGGTATATCCCTTCTGATCTACATGTAAATTGAGAAGGAAGAACTGCCGCGACAAAACTTGCATTTGAGTTGTACATGTAAATTGAGAAGGAAGAATTGCCGCGATCAAACTTGCCGCAATTATTTACCGAGCTCTTGATTTATGTGAAAACAGATCAAACAACAATTTATTATTTTGTATTTCCAACTGTAAACCAAACATATTAAAACAATTAACTACTTCACAAAATCCAAACTGCGGAGCACTTTGAAAACAGGTTCTAAAACTTAAAGTTAAACCAAAATTCACGTACAAACAATAATTTACCTCACAAAATCAAACTGCGGAACACTTTGAAAACACGTTCTTAAGTTATACCAAAAATCACGTACAAAATTGCGTAGAAGTGGAAACTAAGGTAAGTTTGTTTGAATTAATTTAGCAAGCAACAAAACGCTCAAGCGTTGGGTTTTGCTATGAATTTTAATCACTGCTGTCACTTGCTTCAAAGTTAATGAGGGAGAACTGAAAATGATCATCTTCAGAACTGCTGCTCCTATCGAAATCAACAACATCAGAATCACTAATTTCCTCCTCAGTAGTAGCTCTAGCAACAATCATTCCCGGGTCGGTTGGTGTCCAGTTTTCTGCTATATCAAGCATTTGATTCATGTGATCACTTAAATGTTTTCTCATTCTTTTTGCTGGAGGAGGAATGGGGCTGGGATGTGTCGGATAATCCCAGTCGACATCAGCGTCATTGTCTCTACCGTTGAAAATTCTACTTAAACTTTCTTCCGAGACTGATTTGTAATCCCAACTTATTTCACTGTCCTCTTTCTCATTATCGAACCAGCTATATGAATCGGTATCACTCTCTGCTGTAGATTGCGAACTGTTCCTCATAGAATAATGCCCAAATGGCAGTGTTCTCAAACCATCAGCGAGAATGTATCGTTTATTGTCGTACGCTGAGAGGGACACTTTGTTTTCGGATACTGTTTTTAGAATATGGTTTTCGCACGTTATTCTATTACTTATTGCTCGATATGGTTTTGCCGTAAACAGTGTAGACTTGTACAGCTCGTGTGTCAACAAATTCTGGGCAGCTTTTGTTACCCCTTTCGCCGACAGCTTTCTACAACCTGGAATAAAACAAAAGCAGATCAACCTCGAGTCTCAGGTGAGTTCTTATTTCAACATGCAAAAAAAGTGATCGGTTCTCGAGGAATAAAAGTATATGTAATTTAATACTTACTTTTAGAAGTTATTGAATACATTTTGGGCTTCAAGCATATAAATTCCGAGATGTAGTCACCAGCGAATTCATCCTTGAACTTGAGAACTCTGCTGTGGTTAACATCGGAGTAGAGCGGATGATTGTCAGGATAATTTGAATAACCGAATTCTGTACAAACTTCTTTCTTCTTTGCCAAGTCGGCATAGAGGTCAGTCGTCTCAACTTTATACAATAGACTGTCGGTATCAGAATACAAGAGTGAGCACCGAAAGTTTGCGCGCATAACATCATAGAGGAACCCGTACATACGTAGTTTTGAAAGATCCAAGATGGTCGCCCCGACAATAGTTGGTGTTGTCCAATTAATAACTTTTGGTCGAGAACAGATCGCCGCCATGTTTTCGCCGAAAATTTTAAATTTGTCAAACTCGAATTTTGATGTAAGTTTTGCAGTTTTTTCGGCATCCCGTATTATGTCTACTTTCAGTCGTCTTCGTTTTGACTCAATTGTTTTCCCATATACCGAGTTGTTCATCAATTTGTAGTAGTTCTGCTCAAATCTGTTGGTTGCTTTTTTTTCTCATGGCGCTGTTTAAGGCAATGTACGGTTCAAGCCACTTTGATTGTGTGAATTTGAGAATTCTGTGTACTTTTTTGATACGCAACCCCAGTCGAACATAGAATTGCAGTAGTTTGTAGTGTAGTATATATTTGCTTTTGTCAAACGTAGTTTGTAGCAGTTTGTTAACTTTATTTTCCGGTAAATTGTAACGCTGTTTAACCTCTAACTGATAACCGCTTAGCCAGTCGTCCTTTACAAGTGTTTTTTCTGGAGCCAATGGGTAGTCCTGCTGTTGATCATGTATTTCACTTGGGTATTCGAAATCGACTTCACAGAAATACCCAACTGAAGAGCTATCAGGGTGGTGTAGTAGTTCGTTTATTGAGATGTCGCAAACAAAACAAAAATCACCAACGGGTAGCATCTCCTCCTGCATAACTCCACCATATAAATTATTAGCGTCCACCATTAGCCCAAATGTGGACGTTTCCTCGGAGTTGAACCCAGGCAGGTAGCGGTTGTTTGCTTTAAAATGTCGACTTTCGAAAACAGAGGTTATACCCCCGCGTATCGCTGGCTCTATCATGTGCAGATGTTCCCGTTCAGTGAATAACTGGACTTCAGCTTTGGTGATACGAAGTGCGGCATCTTTTGCCATGTTTGGGGCAGTGAAGAACTGTACAACATCAAGCTTGTAAATTTTGAAACTAATTTTCCGACAATACTCGGAGCAGCAAGCTGATAAAGCACAATCTAATTTTAGATAGGCATCATGATAATCCTGCATGGCTTTACACCCAAGCAAATTCCACATTCTGTTTGCATGATTCCGTTCGTTTTGCTGAATTGTTGTGCCATTTAGTGAGTTTTTCCATGCTTCTATTGGAGGCAAACTATCTTCCGAGAACTTTGTCCGATTAGACATGTATGAATATGGGTAGTAACCTTTTTGCTTGAGCAGGTCAAAGTGGTCACTAGGAGTTTCATTGAACATTACTTCCAAAATGCCGAATTCAGATTGCGGTAAATTTTTGGTGAGTTTTTCAAGAGATGCGTTAAAAAGCTTGTAAGAGTCAACAAACCTTAGGAACTCATACACTGGAACAATTTGCCCATCCCTTTTCATCGTGTCCACTTGAACACCTAATTGCATCGAGATATATTTCTCGTCAGTTGCAGCTATTACGCTTATTGTTGTAGATGGCTCACTTTCCTGCAATTCCAGACAGATATGGTGGAGATCGTAATTGTGTATGTTGTGCCCAATTATGGGAATGAATTTTGACGTTCTCCGTAGTCGGTTGCATTGCGGATGGGCCCAGCCCAGAAATTTGCCACTGTAGTGGCAGTGGTCAAGGTCTTTTTCGTCATCTTCATGAAAATCAGTTTCGCAAATCCAACAAGCACCACTTTCTGTTTTTCCAAGTTTTGATCTGTCTCCACGAAAATACGGATATTTTTGTTTCTGCTTGTGAATATCATTCGCCAACTTGTGAAGCACTTTCACAAATATCTTCATGCAATTTTCGGAGCTATCTAAGTGGGTATACTTGGGCTTCGGGTTGTTATGCTCAACAACAGTCAGAGCGAAACCGCAGGGCTCATGAATTTCTATGGTGGATGATGAGGAGACGTTTCCACTAAGCGAACAAGTAGATACTGGCCGTAGGAAGGATTCAAAATCAAAGTAAATTACCAATGGGGCAAACCAGAGGGCAGACAAGTTGTTAAATTTGTAGATATTGCTGTTTTCGCTCGGCATTCGAACAAGGGCTGGTGAATGATCTTTGCACCTTTCAACGTGTTCATCGAAAGCTGTGACACCGTCATAACATAACCAGAAACAGTTTCTGCATAATATCAGGTAACTACGGTACCTCACTGACCGTAGAAAGCAATAAAATTTGCACAGGTCCTTGATAAGAACATAGTGATGTTTATCTGAATCATAAAGTAGCAGTAAATCAATAACCAGCTCCTCTGAACTCTTTTTTGTTGAAATTCGTATAGGAAACAGATCTTTTTTGTGGTAACCAAACACGTTAACTTGATCAAAATTAAGTTCCTCAAACTTGTTGAGACTACTGATACCCATTGGCATCTGAAAATTCCCCGCTGGGAAAAGCGACTTCAGGTCTTTATAAGTTTCGGGATTTGTCGCTCTCAAAGTATCGTTTTGACCGTCAACTTTCATGCCAATATTTTCCCTCAGACATCTAGCTGCTATATAACAGTAGACAAAGCAATTATTGTCATTGTGTTTTCGAATATTTAGAACAGCATGGCATGTGGATAACTCATAAGGAAGAGCTATGAATGACGATCCCCGAATAGGTCTGTATTTCGCAAAGTTGAGATGTAAGCGAATCACCCGATCTAGTAGCCATCCACTCCCTGAAGACACGAAAATAAAGAGAACAGCCTGCATTTTTTCCACCATCAGGGCAAAGTCGTCGTTTGAGATACCTCCAGCAGTTACTGGGGTCATTAATGAATAGGCAAATATAACTAAATTTTCGTCCTCTTCATCAGTCTCGTGTTTTGGTTTGAAGAGTGATAGTTCAGCGGAAAATTGAATCTTCTGGGGTCCCGAGCTTAATTTTTGCTCAATAAGTTCTTCTATTTGTGCTCGCTTGGACTGCATAAAGGTCTGCAAGTCTAACGAACTTTCGTCATTGTTTTCAGCTTCGATTACAAACGTTTGAAGGCGACCATTAAATGCGGACTGGGAGGGTATTTGTAAAGGCTGAAACTCTTCTCCAAAAACGGGAAGCGAGTGAACAGAGCTCATATGTTGTGCATAGAGGTGAGAATTGTTAAAACCCAGATAACAAAAACGACAACAAGTTTGAGTGAACTGTTCTCATATTTTCTTCAAGAGGAGACATTTTTCTAGTTGAAAACTCACAAATTGAACATTGATAATGTGGTAAGCCGCACTCATCGGGATGAAATCGTGTTTCATGTCGCGATTTGTTTCCCGGTGTACTAAACGTTGAAGGGCAGAAGCGGCAAGAATAAGTCATTTCAAAAGCAGTTATCAGAAGTAAATAAATGAAGTTGGATAAACGGTTTGTTTTATAATGTTCGTTACTCTGCAATAAAACTCAGTTCTGTGTAATACTCGGTTTCAATCATTACGACTGAATACATGTTTACAGTGTTTTGAAAATGGCACTGAATAGGGCGGCAAACTTGATATTCAAATTGAACGTACTTCTATAGGCTAATTTTGGCGCGCGCTTCATCTCCAAATTTAGCTCGACCTCGAAAGACTTTGTCTTTTCTTCAAACTATTATCCCGGCTTTCTTATTATCCCTAATTTGCAGCTAAGGCACAAAAGGGATATTAACTAGATAGAGCGCCAAATTTGAATTTCAAAACAGCGGCCTCTGGTTGACTGGAATCGGCGGGAAAATAGTTTCGAAATTTCAGTAAAATTAAACGCAAAAAAGATTTAAAACACTTTGCGAATTAAAAAGATGTGCTAGTAGACCCTCAGAGGGGTCATACCGAGTATTGTTGTTTGTGAATTATTTCAAAAAATGCATTTAAAAAAAGCCGAAAAACATGTTACTTTATTTGAATTTTTTCAAAGTGTCATTTTAGACCTCACCTATAACGAGTGGTTACAGTTGTCCTACGCTGTCAAGTGTGATAGGCAAAATGGCTCCTCGGGCCGAAAAACATAGGACTGCACTAAAAAAATTGCTCCAAAACAAACAGAAAAAAAGTTTTTTTTCTTTCAATCATCATAAATCAATGTCATTAAATGACAATTACATGACAGAAACAAGTGTCTTTTTTCTGAAGCCTTTTTCGATGACAGGTGTTATTAGAGAAGTTGATGCCGTGGGCCCACAATGTGCAAAAATGCAAAGAAACGCGATCTAACATCTTTACTTAGGGTACTTCATATGCTAATTAATGCCAGATGTTAATGTGACATTGATGACCAGATGTTTTAGAAATCGGTGAAGGAGCCATTTTTCGGCCGTGATGCTTATGAGCAAAAACATGCAGCATGTTCCCGCAAAGACATTGCTGTAAAAAAATTCCAATTTTTTTTTCATTAAATAGCAATTTTGTTAATTAGTCGATAATTAGCCGTTAATCAGGCGCTAATTATCTCCGTAACGGTTAAGTTAAATTTGACGAGCGTGATGAGATGTTTTGTAGGACACAGTGTCCTGAGGACCTCTGCACCATCAGTTTCATCCCAAGTGTTTTTTGAAGACCTCATTTTTGGGGTCAAAGGTCAGAGGTCATCAATCAAAAAAATTTTTTTTTTAATTTTTTCAAAAATTTTTTTTAACAAACCTGCTTTTTTACCCTTTTGAACGAGAGCCCAAAGCTAAGAGGTGCTGCTAGAGGACCTAAAAATTTTATTGAACACAGCCTTATGACATCATTTTGATTTTAAAGTACATTCTTTTGATTTTTTCTGTGAGAGATTACAATTTTTTGACAATTTTTTCCAAATTATGAATGAATTTCAGGGTTCATACGCTGCTACAGCTGCTGGCATAATGTTAACAGTTCTTTTGGGCTAAAACACGTACACATTTTGCAAAATAAATATTTTGTTAATTCCGAAAAACTTAAAGTTTAACATACAGATGTTAACAAATTTTATTGATTCGATAGTCTTAATCTGGATATTTTAGCTCAAAAACTAATCACTCCATAGTGGTTGTAGTACATGAAATCCTGCCTGGAAAATATAATTTGTGATTCCGTCATAAGGGAGAGTGAAAATTTTCCCTGAACAGGTTTGAACTTGATCACTAACTTGAATTATATTTTTGTCTGTGTTTTGAATTGAAAGACAAAACAGTCTTCAAAGAAACGTTATATTACAAATTCGAGAAATATAAAATACGTAATTTGTATAACACACGCACACGCACAACTTCACATCTCAAAATTGAAACAGTTTTTAGATAAAAGTAAAGTTTCAAGTTTTAATTAAGTTAATTTAATCGAATAAGTCCATCAATAAATTTTCAGGTCGTCGCTTTTTTGGTGCACCGCTAACGTTTGGAGTCTCTGAACAAGTGGGTGTTTGAAAACTATCGCTCAGAACCTCTCGCTTTGGCGTTTGAAAAGTTGTTCCGGACAGAACGTTCTCGTCAAAGTTATCGAAATTGTTTGGAGGGTTGTTGTTGTTGTGAATTCCAGCGAAGAGAGATGGGCTAGGTGTTGGCGTAACAGTTGGAATTGGGTCAACTGCTGGTGTTGTGGGTAGACTAGCTGTGTTGTCTCACTGTCTGGTGAAGACGGTGAAGTTTTAATTCCCCACAAATTGCCAAGATCATCACAAGCTTGATAAGCTCCGAGTTGTTTTCAAACAAATGTACGCAGTCACAGTCATACCGGTAGAAAATGCGTTTTATTTCATCAGGTAATGTGCCCATATTACAATCTTGAAATGCTGGCAGCACGTTTGCAGGTAGGTGGCCACCAGAAGTAATAATAGTGCTTTCGGATGGGTCGGTTTTCTCGGGTAGGGCGGCAATTGCATTTATCAGAAGCTTTGGAAGAAGACAGTGATGGCAAACGTGCCACACATCGTCTTGTTTTCGTTGTTGAATAAGAACCACAAAATTTTCATAAACTGTCTGATAAACTAATGTTCTTTCCCAAGAAGCCTCGGACTCTGCGAGAATTTTAACGGACATTTTTAAAGTTAAGTGTTTAAGGAATTCAGTTAAACAGATTCGAATTTGTTGCTGGAAACAAACTGCAATTTGACTCAACACATATATGAATGCCGCCGAATTATAGCTCAGGGTTTCTGTGTACAACTTTTGCGATAGTTTCATGTAAGCTAGGGGTCACATCTGTTTTTAATTTTGAACCAACATACACTCAAAATTTTAACTTGAGCGTACCAAAGATTGTTATCTAGGGTTACATCTGTTTTCAATTAACTGTTGTTATATATTGTGTTCAGTGTTCTTATCTGAGGTCACATCTGCTTTTAATTTCTAGTGTATATGAGTGCTTTATGACTTTGAAATTGTGTTCAACATGTAAGTTTATTATCTGAGGTCGCATCTGTTTCTAATTTCCTAGTTTATATGAGCGCTTTACGCATGTGAAATTGCTCAAAAGATCACATTCCTGTACCATATGTTTGCCATAAAAATTGTAATGAACAGACTCAAGTACGCCGTAGGCGTACTTGAGACTGTATTCGCCGATCATTTGTTTTTAATTGAGTGTTTGACGACATATTTGTAATCCCAGCTTGCCGCCGCCATTGAGTTGGACCGCTCACAACTTTATTTGAAAGAGATAAAATTTGGTTGCGCCATGCCTTTCACTTCCACTAAAGACACAGAATTTGGCGATTGTTATTTCGACATTTCGAAAACTGATAAGCGCTTAATCAGAGCAACTGTGAAAACGTATGAAAGGACGGGGACCTATGTGTTTCTAAAATTGTTCAAGAAAGCGGAAAGCGATTACGAATTTCAGCAGAGAGTTTCTCTAACTGTTCAAGAATTTGAGAACTTGATTGAAAAGTCAGCTGATATACGCTCTCAGTTCACCCAAGAGGAAGCAACAAAACCACCTCCAGCAAAGAAACGACGATTCCAACAAAAGTCAGAAGAAAATTCGAAGACCAACACCAGCAACAAAAATGGTTGAGGCGATGTACGAGCGCTCACCAAATTATTTTAAACAATTTCAAAAACAGATCAAGTTGCAGATTGTCGAAGAGAAACCTACCCTTTCTAACACAAATGTTTATGCAGTGTGTGCCCATTTTGATTCTGAGTTTTGCGGTTTAATAACAAACCATTATCACGTTTTGCTTGATACAACTTTCGAAAAGGAAACTTTGAAACGAAACCAAAATTTTCCTGTGCCTTGTATTTTTACAACCTTCAAATTCTTATTTTCGACTGCAACAACTTTGGAGACTAATGGAGACGTTTTTACAAAACTCAAATTGGCGGTTGAATTCAACAGCTCCGCAGATAAAGTTGACTCACAGACAGTACGCAAACAACTGCCAGCTTTTGCCTGCCACAGTAATGTGAAAATCAGCATTACAAAGCAAGTGAATACAAATCAAAAACCCTGTGCGAAGATGCCAGTAGTTGCTCAAAAGACTATCTACAACGCCCGTCCTCCATCGAAACAAGTTCGAACTGATTTTGTTAATAGTGAAACTATCCGAAGAGTTGAAAACATTTTGTCTGGTCCTCATTCCGGTGCTTTCTGTCAAATTATGAAAATTTTTGTTAGTGGATACGGAAAACTGAATATTGATACTGATTTGTTGAGTGTTCGCCTTGTGTATGAAGAAAAAATTAAATTTTGAAAAAAAGAATAATTTACTGCAATCAAGGAAAGGTTAATACATCATATGAAAAGAAAAACGAATTAATTGAGCATCACTCAGTTTTACAATTTTTTGTGAATTAAAAATATAATGAGCAATATAAATACAAAAAAGTCCACAAAGTTTTGAGTTTTTACTTTGAATTGGCTGATCCTTCAGTAACTGATAAATTTTTGCCTTTTCTTCTACAGAAATTATTCTTTGGTAGACATCTTTGTATGACGAAATAGACTGTCCGAGAGGATCAGCAAAGAACAATTGGTCCTCTTTCTGGCAAAATAGTAACCAATGGGTACCAAAACTTTCTGCAGTTGCTGCGTTAACAATTAGGAAACTGTTTGGTTTCAACTTTTGGGGAAAATTATTTGCGGCGAAGACACCCAGAAATTTGTGCTTGAGTAAAGGACATCTTTGAATTAGATCCAAAAATTAGAATGACATCTTCGTCCATTTTTAGTTTGTCAAAATGTGATTCTTTGATACTCTTCTTGCACTATCAACAAAAATTGTACTAGCTTTTTCACCAATAATGAAAATTTCAATATTGTTTCGTAGGGCCACAGAAAGTTTCAACTCAACAGATATTGAACAGTTTGTGAGTTCAGGATGAATAAAGTCATGGGATGCTTGTTGGGTACTGGTCAAATCAAAAACCATTATGAAATGGTTTGGGTAATCTGTCAAACTTATTCCATGTCCATTATCAATGTAAGCTAGATCCGATATTGTGTTAAAGTAAAGACGTTTGTCGTCAGCTGTAGATATTAGACTATCTGCCACAGGCAAACCCTTTCGACATACATAAATCTGCTCTAGGTTGAATTTTCGGTAATGAAATGGATGTTGCCGGTTGTTACCCAGAAATGCTTCATTTGTCTTTAAGCAGATCGCCAGTCGGCAGATTGGTTCTCTCGCAAATATATCTTCTTGTTTCCAACTTTGTGGACCCGTTGAAGCTAGAAACGTTTTTGTGAGGGTTTCAAGGTAAGGATAGGAGGCGGGACTACTCAATAATGTTTTTTCAATGGCGGACACAACAGTGTCATTAAGGGTCATCTTCCGCACATACAAATTAGCTTCGACAATTTTTACTTTGTACTGTTTCGCAGCATCATCAGACATTATAACAAAATCATCAATTGAGCGTCTGAATGCAATTCGAAGTGTCACACCACTTAGCAGATGTCTGTCGCAAGTGAAAAAGTCTACAGCAATTTTGCCATAGAATGTGCATTCAGCTGATTGTCTCACCAAAGTTTTTCTTCTGTTCACTTCTGCAGTTGATTGCGTTCCCGGGTTTTCCTCATAGGAGTAGCCCTGACAGGCCAGCCATGTATTTTTTGCATCTTTTTAATGTGATAACTCGGTCTCAATGAAACTTTTGTGAGCATAATTTCCGTTAGCGTTTGAAATTTTCAGTCCATTAGCAGACACTGTACAATCAGAGAACAGTGAATGTAACACATTATTGCAAAAGTAGGGAGAATCTGTTTTTGTAATGCCAGCGGCGGCTGTAGCGTCATATTTCAAATCAGCTTCAGGAGACTGGACAATTTTACATTTAACTGCGAGAAAAATTTTTTGTAAATCGATAAAGTTGTTTCTGTCACCATCGACTTCAAATTCTAACATGGGTCCATTTGGGCTGTAGATTGAACCCAATTTTTGACAAAAACTACCATCAAAAGTTACCAGTAGTGAGGGTTTTTCAAATAAATCCAATTAGCTGTGAGTTGCTTCTGTTGGTAACAAATTAGCGATCATCGTTCACTTTAGCAGAAAAATCCGACCGACTTCTTTTTGGTGATCTATGCGTTGAAATGGTCTTTCTGCGTTTCTCGCCTACTTTCATTGGCTTGCCTCGTATTGATTTACTCCGACGTGAAGTAATTCGTCGAGAGCCTCCAGTCTTTTTTTTAACAGTTTTTGAAATTGTATTCTTAATTGCTTGTCTAGGAGATTTTTTGTTGCCCACTACATCCAGAATTTTTGGTACACTTTGTTTCAGGAGCTCTTTCCAATACGCTTAGCAGTTGGTAAAATGAATCGACGTGCTAGGGGCAGTGCAGCACGTCCAATTCCTGCAGCTAAAGCGCCAAAACCACTTCCTCTTTGTCGATAATGTCCAGAGAAATGAGGCAAAGACTTCGCTTGATTAGCATAGTAAGAATCCATTTTATTGGAAAAATTTTTTGAACTGCAGTGTTAGAATAACTTTTCCAGTTCCCGAAAATGGAACTAATTGTCCTGTTTCCGTCCGCAGTTCAATTGAAATGATTGAATTGTGTTGGTTAAATTTTCTTGTAGTCTAAATTTGTAAAAACGATTCGATGAGTTGGTTCAAGCTCACATACACTACCGATTTTCAGTTGTTGTTTCAAATCAATGACTCTCAAAAGAGGCGCCTTAGTGTCACCGACGTATTGGTATTCAATTGTGTTTGTATAGATGAAAATGAGATGCTTTCCAGCACAAAGGTCGGCTGGAAATTCCCCATAATATGCTTTTGTATCATCACTTTTCATAAGCCTGTTTTCATTTGGATTCATTTTCTACCCAATATGAATTCCATTACCGTCAGGAATACCTTCAAAGCCAATGATGCTGGGGATTTTTTCACTGGGAAATGTAATTCCATCATATTTCCCAAGCAAAATTTTGTATTTTCCAGAGCTCTTAATTTCTCTGAAAGAAAAATGGGGTAATCCAACTGTGCGCTTAACTGTGGCAAGAAGTTGCGCCACCGAATCAAATGTTCCGGGCATAAAAGCTAGTTTTTGCCCGCTATAAGGTCTAGAGATAACATTGGCTCCAGATGACATCTTTTGGGAATCTTCATAGTCTTTCAAGTTGAACACAGTCAGATTTCCATTTACAAAATTTTCTATTTTTGTTGGGAACATGATTTCACTAAGCGCCACTCGCCAATCACCTGAAAGTTGAATTTCGTCATTAAAAAAATTCCGAAATGATGCATGTGTGTTTGAATCAAATATTTCCATTGAAGCGGATGAAACAACGTGAACTGTAAACTCGTCTTCAAACCGGTTATTCGACATTTTCAACGGGAGGGAGCCTGACAAGTTGTAATTCTGGTTGATAAAATTTTCCTTGAATTGGTTCGTTGTCACCGTCGACCAAAGAGTATGTTGGTGGGTTTAATGTAGGTATTCCCGTTATTTCAAAGACTTCGTCTGTGAATGATTGCTTGTAACTTTTCCGGAAAGCTTTGACCTTTTTAACTATTCTCACAAAATCCCCAACGCAAAATTTGGGCATCTGTGTTGTGCTTGTTTGCTCGGTCAATGACACTAACCGCGGTACATCCTTTTTTGTAACTTTATTTGGGGCAAGTTTGGTTACCCGATTTACTCTTGAATTGATTGTTCTCACAAATTGGTCTAATTGGTCAATGTAGGAATATGTCCACTTTTCTTCGAGGTACCGATGAATTATCTTTTTTAGTGACCTAATGTTCCTCTCTGCAAATGTAGACTTTTTTCGCTGAAAGTACTGTATAAATGAATTCCACGTTTGTTGCACAATTGTTTGAAAGCTCCAAGAAACTCTTTACCATCGTCAACCCACACTTTTTCAGGCTGCTTATTTTTGATCATCTTTTGTAACGCTTCAGCTGTTTCCGTCCCCCTACTTTGTTTTCAAGGGTTTGACACCTAAATATCTTGATAGACAGTCAACTGCTACCACGAGATATTTTATGTTACGGTTATATTTTGCTAGTTTGTCAACGTGCGCCAAATCCACTGACCAAATTTCATTTTTGTCTTTTACAAAAACTTTAAGCCTGGGAAATATTAATCGAGTTGAACGGTACTTTTTGAAAGACGGTTTTGTCACCAAATAGGACTGCACTTTGCCTAATGGCAGCTTGCTCTGAGTATGTAAGCGTTTTGTGCTTCCATAGGAAGCTGGTCCTTTTAAATAAAGCTGTTCCAAATGTTTGACTTCAGGAGAAGAAAGACCATTTCTTTTGACTGGTCTCTTTTTTGTCTGTCGTTTCGTCGCTTGTTTCTTCGTAATCTCTTGTTGGGGTTGATTTGGATCCACTACTGCGGGGTTTTTCTCGGCTTGGGTAGAATTCTTGTTCACTTTCCGACGAGTTTTCCAAGATTTGCTTGGCATAAGTGTTTGCAACTAAGTGTGGTGATATATCGAGAGTAGTCAAAATTTTTGAGTACTTTTTAATGTCAATTTTTTTTGTGGTTTGCTGTAAATTATACAAAAAAGTAGAAACTTTAACGCCCAGTGGTTCTTTGTTGATATGAAGTACGTCGTTTCCTCCGATAGAAATGACGTCAGATTGCATAATGTGTTCAAGTAAGATTTCAGATCGCTTAATTTTATTTTTCTCCATTGGTTCAAGTTCAGATATTATAGACTCAAACTGAGAAATTTTTCGTTTCTTTAATATTGGTTCTATCTCACTGTCTTCGCTGACCGGTTCTGATATTTCTTCCTTAGTAGCCTCCTTGTTTTCGTAAACACTGCTCATAGTTTCAACAGGTTTCTCTTCTTTTTTTGGTTTTTCAGACTGATTTCTTTGAAATAGTGATAGTTGAGCTGCCTTCTGTTCATAATTAGGGTTTTCCAAAATTTCATTTTTTACGGGTTGATGTGACAAAAACATTCGTTTTGGAATTAAAATGAATTCTTCCGTATGCATTATTCTTTTGTCAAGTATCGATAGCAAGAAAATCCAACAAATCTCACCAACTCTGTTTCTTTGGCTAAAAGTTTCCTCTTTAGTTTCGAACTTGATTGATTAGATAATAGTGTTTTAAATGATTTCTCGTAACCTTCTAATTTGGTTTTATTAACTGGAACGTTTCCATTGACAATATTGAGTAAGCACTCGCAAAGGAATTTAATGAATTTATTTGGAGCCGTCTTGATTATTTTTCCTACGTTTGAGTCCGATGTATCTAGCATCTGCCGCAGCATACAAAGTTCTTTCTCTCTCATCAGTTAAGTTGGTGATAACAGCTTTAGCTGATGGAAGATAGAAAATTGATGGACCCGGAGGAACAATATTTGAACAGTAACGTAGGACGTCGGATGTTTCTGGATCTAAGTCGATTAACAAATGATCAAACTGCTTCCGGATTGCTAGCTCATAACTTTCCTTCAAAAATTGTGTGTTATTCAGTTGTCGACCAATAAAATTGATTTGCTGTGTGTCTCGTGGTGATTTGAACAAAATTATATGTGTTGTATTCAAATCAATTGTTCTATACCATTTGCTCTGTTGAAACAAGTTGTGTTTAACATATATTACACTAATGTTTCTATGTCGCCCCGCAGTTGCTAATTTAGAAAACTCTTTGTAGTTGAAAATTTCTTCACATGAATCGTCAAAAACAAGCAGAGAGTTTTCTAACTCTGAAACGAGTTCAAAATCTGAAAACTGTTTGAATTCTATGTTCAGTTTCTTCTCTAATGACTGAAATTTCGGCTGATCATGCTGATAAAAATAAAAGATTTTTTGAAACTCTGGGGAAAATGTGCCATGTAGTAACATTTTGAAAATCAGCTCAGTTTTTCCGCAACAAGATGGCCCGCAAACAGCCATGAACAACCTGTCAGACGTTGAAATTATTTAGTTTATAACTTGGGATTCGGAAGAGCGTACCCAATTGTGCACGAGAGTAAAGAAAACCACAATGCTGATTCTTCGCAATCAAGTTTAAAAAACACTAATTTGATCAAAGAAACATTTATGAGAAATATTATTATGAAAATTTGTGTAAAATATACCACTTCTGATCGAAGTAATCTCGAATTACAAAACCTCCAAGACTGTCTTTCTTGGTGCTCCGCATCAAAAACCAGGTCTGTTATGCCTCCGCCCGAATCTAACTGCTCTTCCGTTTGACTCATTTTAAAAATTTATTTGTGAAAAATGAATTGCAAATTTATTACAAAATTATTCAGCAATATATATTTCTTACAACACATATTCAGAGTCTTTTTCATCATTTCTGTAAATGATTGTATAGTTTGCATTTATTGAGTCTACTTTATCTCTGAAAACAATGGACTCTACATCATTTGCTTTCACCCGCTGCTTGATTTCTTTAGGAAGACTCTCATCGTCCAGAGACATCAGAACTGGAACTGCACGCTTGGGCATAGTTAAAGGGGTTAGTTTCAGTCTTTGCATTTTCTCTTGTATAGACATGGTACAATTGAAATTACTCCACGAGAGAAAGATATTTCTTTAAAGCTTCTATTTCAGCGCCACCACAAATAATCTGCTGTTTTCTCAGAATTGATTGTCCACGAGAGTCAATTCTTTCCTCCTTGACCAGTGTTACAGACAATTGATTGTCGGGCGCTATGCAACTGTAGACTGTCAAACTGGGAGATAAACTCACTTGAAGCAGTGACGGATTTGTCTTCTCTGAACGTCGATTCATTCATCAACCAGTGATCGAACACCAGGGCTTTCTTCCTCGCGCAATGCCGGCTCCTCTGTCTCTTTAGGCAACTCAGTGCATGTAGGTTGCAAATAGGAGTTTCTCGATATAACTTCAAATTTTCAACTTTTGGACAAGACAATGTCTCTAAATTTATTACCTCTTTCTGGAGTAGTTCCGTGAGAGTACTTGTTTTTTCTTTGCCCTTGGCGTAAAATACCGCTAATGGAAATCGAAGAATAATGCTGTCTATGATTTGTTGCAAATAGCAGTACGGATATTCTCCCGTTTCCCACAGAAGACCGTGCAAAAACTTAGAAACCCACTGGTAAGACTTTTGATCACTTGAAGAGAGCGTTCTGAATGAATTGGGAGGTAGAAAGGAAATTATGTCGATAAAGTTCTCAGTAGCAATAGCAAGTTCTTTAACTATGAAGCCAGATTTATTCCAAAAACCTTCAAAGTCGAGAACAACCGCTCGTGATTTCAGCATTCCAACATACTGAACAATCGTCCTTTGAAAGTTTTCACGTAAAGACAAAATGCAAGGCCGGTCACGTGACCAAGATACGCGTTTGTGACTGGACAAGGTAAAACGTATGAGTAACCCGGTCCTTTTTCGCTAAACTCATGAACAAAGCCGGTAGTGTCGTGGAGAATAGCGTGTAATCTCAGAATTTTGAAAGACTTAAAATATTTGTCCAGTGATGAATTATCAATACCAATTATTCCCCCATAGGGACGTAGTTTGAGCGCAATGTTAAGATCAATGTTAGGATCCAAATAGAAACAAGTTGCTAAAAAGTACAAATATCTCTCACTGTACTCAGGATAAACTTCCCTCACAAACAAGTAATTTTCGTGTATTATTTTCAAATCTATTGTAGCAATAGTAGCAACCATTTCGTTCTATCACATCTCCGAAAAGTGAAAATTTCATCAGTTGATTTATGCCGAGAATTTATAGGCTCTCGTTAATAAAATTGACAATTCCATATGCTCCAATGTGATTTCATATTATCCTCATACAATAACCAATTCCATTTTATATTCATGGGATATATCATAACCTATTGTTCTCACAGGATATAACATTCCATATTATCCTCATAGGATATACCATTCCATATAATCCTCATGGGATATACCACTCCATATTATCCTCATGGGATATACCACTCCATATTATCCTCATGGGATATACCACTCCATATTATCCTCATGCATTCTATACCCTATTATCCTCATGGCAGGATAACCCCCCATCCCAATACAGCTATATAAAACTACTGAAATCTGATTACTAGTTATATTCGGCGGTAAATGCATTTCACAAAACCTTAATCTTCTTTGAATTGAAGCAATGACATATCGAAGAATTGACAAAGACACGATTATTAACATTGTTTTCTAAAATGAGGGATCATACTGCAATTAAGTGAAATATAATTAGGGCAATTTTGCAGAATGTGCTTCCACAGACAGTTAATTGCAGCAGAAGTAGATTACACTTTTCAACTTCCAGTGACTGAAACTTCCATATAGGGCGCCGCCTTTTCATCCGCAAAGTTTGCATGTAAGTTTCACGCGTAGAATATATTAAGATGTGACAAGTGAAATCTGATTACAAAATAGAGTAAATGTAATGAAAAATTTGGTACCGGTGGACGCTCGTAATGGGGGGGGGGGCGTCCTCTAGAGTCAGAGCATGTGCCAATTTGGGTCTGCTCACCCTTCGGTAGAAGACATAATCATTTTGCTCCTATGATCCCTAGTGAACGAAGAATACAAAATTTTGCAAGTATCTTGCAAGCAATCTTGCAAAGGAATACATTAGTGCATCAATTTTCCCTGCAAAAGTATTGCAAGATTACGAATTCATTCTGAGTGTATTAATTTAAGCATTTAATCAAACTCATTCTATCTTGTTAGCTTTCCAAATTAGTTCAGATTAAATCCCCCATATTTAGTTCAGCATTTTAGCTGCTTCTTTAGACATCATTTAGACATTAGCTGCAAAATTTAGACATTATTTAATTGAACACTGCTCGAGTTATTTTGAAGCAAAACTGAAGTCTATGAAATGAGAGGATATATTTGGTCTGTTTGTTTTATTTCTGACGCCATGGTGCTCTCCATCCGTAAGTTTTAGTTTTCTCTCCATTTAATGCTCCTTACTTAGATAATTAAAGTAAGAAACTAATATTAAAATAGTTGAACCGTAAAATTAAAAAATAATTCATTAAGTTAAACCGCGCGAACGATCAACCAATTGTTCGTTATTTTAATTGGAAGAAAAACTATACTGTATGCGAAATGGTCGCTAAATTGGCCAGAAAAATGTTTAATAATAATTATGCATAAGAAAATGTTCTATACTAAAAAAACATGTTTTTTACTAAATTACTAATACTATATATATTACTGATATATATATATATATATATATATATATATGTTAATCTATATGTGTGTGTATGTATGCATATGTCTGTGTGTATGTCTTTTTGTGTGTGTGTGTGTGCAAGTGTGTGCGTGTGTATCTATGTCAGTGGGTATGTGATTATGTGCGAGCGTGTGTATATGCACAAGTTAACTTCATGCAAGGAAAACAATTTTTTTCATATCAGAACGACAAAAAATCTTCTTTCTCAGTCTTTGGCTGCATTGCTTGTGCCATTTTAGCACAAAACTCTTTCAGTAAACTCAGACGAACATGACACACGCAGCCCGATGATACACATATTATCTTCGTATATTCACACTTCCCGCTCCACATTCCCGTTCCTTTCACAATTTTGGCCTGGCAGATATCAAATATCTTCTTCCTTGCGATAAATTATTGTCACACTGCATGTTCTATATATATATATATATATATATATATATATATATATATATATATTTATCTATATATATATATATATATATATATATATATATATATATATATATATACGGGAACAAGTGAGAAATTTTACGTGGATCTAGGCCGCGAGTGCCATGGTCGGCTGGATTGTTCAATGTGGAAATACTAAGTAGACACTTTCGCGACACATACGTGGTATCGTTGCTGAACAAACGCTTTGACGGGTTCTGTTCCCTGATGAATGCATATGCGATGAGCATGTTCTAGGTATAAACGTGTGATTGTGTCTTTCGCATGCAGAATAATTGGACTCTTTTCTTTTTCAAGTGCATCAGGAGCAAATTGAAGTTTTCCACATGAACGGAGTGTACCGTTATGATCGAGGATTGGGTCCAAAAAACCGTAGTTTGCATTTAATGTGGGGCTTGAGGCCCCTTTTTAATGATGAAAACTGTCGTGTGAAATGAGTTCCCTTGAGAACATCTGATCAAGTGCTTCCGAGATAGATCAATGTCATCGGTCGTGTACTGTTGTTTGCTGTCTTGAAGTTTTTTCGCTCTGAACAGTAAGTTAAAAACAGTGGCTAAGGTGAGTAGCATTTTCGTCCAAGACGAAAAACGTGCTGGGTCTATGATTGGCTCTGGAACATTTGAAGCTGTACGTGCTGTTGGTGCTACGACAGCTGGTTTCGAAGGAACAGGCTAAATACTGATTTGCTCTGATGATGACAGAAACTCTGGAGGTTGCAACCATTTGTGAGAAATTTTACGTGGATCTAGGCCGCGAGTGCCAAGGTCGGCTGGATTGTTCAAAGATTTTGTTTTTGTTGTTGCTGCAATTTCTCTGAGTTGGTTTGCAATATATACAGGTTGTTTTTGGGAAGACGCAATCCAATCAAGGATTACCTGACTATCAGTCCAGAATAGAGTTTTGTCGATTGCGAAAACGGATTCTTTCACGATTGTAGAACGTAACCTAACTCCAATTACTGCAGCTTCAAGTTCAAGTTTGGGTACGCTTGTTTGCTTTATTGGAGCAACTTTACCTTTTCCAATGAGGAAACAAGTTTCTGTTACCTCTGAAAGGTTGTGTGTTATTCGCAGGTACACTACGGCTGCCATTGCAGCTGTTGAGGCATCAACAAATATGTGTAATTCAGCACTGCTCTCAGAGTATCGAAGACTTGTTAGTGTAATGGTAAGATGTACTTCAGGCATTTTGAAGTATGAATCTATTATTTTCTGAAGTCTTCTGCTTATTTGTATAGGTAGTGGTTCATCCCACTTTTTCCCAAGTTTCTAAATTTCTTGGCGAAGGATTTTGAAACGGATTGTCAAAGGTGACAGTATGCCGAGAGGGTCAAATTTCGAGCATACAAGGGTAAAGATTTTACTCTGAGTATACTCAGTTGCGTCGGTTGAAAAATCTGTTAGCAATTTCATATTGAGGGTGTCGCTTTTCAGATTCCACTTCGCGCCCGAGGACTCTGACAATTTTACTGTTTTCTTCATTGTCATGTGTTGGTATGTTTTTCAGAACATTGGGTTCATTAGAAACAAATTTTGTGAGGCGGAAACCACCTTCCCGGAGACTCTGAATCGTTTGCTGAACTGTCTTTGTGGCATTCGTTTACCGTATCATGGGACTGGATGTAATCATCCATATAAAAGTGACTTTTGACGGCTCTGACTGCTTTGGGATATATATCTCCGTTTTTATCAACGCAATGATTCAAAACATAGATCGCGCAGGATGGGGAGCAGGTAGTGCCAAAAATTAGTCTTGTAAATTGATACTGTTGGATTTCATTGTCGTTTATACGCAGGAAACAACGGGATGAGTGGTCAGTTTGGTTGATAGCAATTTGCATTAACATGCCTT